>NC_136494.1:9275030-9315030 GCF_053919585.1 Euprymna scolopes
TTCCCTCCTCCTGCTTTTCTCTGCCTAGCATTTCAATCTGAAGATGCGATGAACCCCCCCCCTTTTTTTTGGACTGATGAAATACTTTTGATAGTTGGATCGTTGTAAAAAATAGATATGATGGCATGAACGCGTCCCTTCAGATTGACTTAGTAGCAGGTTTAAAATATGAATTAGGGGAGCTTCGATCAGTTTGATCAAATATTAACATTTATTCTATCGCTAACACAACTAGGGAAAAATACGTCGAGGTAACTATCTGTGACAACATACATAAAAGACCGAGAAAAGAATAGCTTTCTCTGGCGAATCCTCTTTTAGCCCAGTTTAGCAGAAATTATTTGGAAGGTTATTTCTAACTTGTACAGTAAAGGTAAAAACATTTTTGTTTAAGAACACTCATTTTTTTTTTTCATAAAAGTAGTGACAATCCAAACAAAGGCACTTATTGAATTCAATCAAATATATATTACAATTCCAAATTCAACAAAATGATACTTAGTCTTTTGTGATTTCCCAACAAGAAAACGGTTGTTCTGGAAGGTGTTTTTCATTGTTTAAGAAAGTCAGTTTTAGCAGAGGTGGAGTGCCTTTCCGCTTTTTTTTTTTTTTTTTTTTTTTGTTAATCAAAATTAACTTTCTCCAATATTTGAGAGTTCTTTCATTTGTTCTTTCTTTTGTGAGGGCTTACATAGAACCCCTCCCTCTAAGTAAAGTGTGGAAAAAGTAACATAAATTCTAATAAACTCACTTATGCAAATTGACAAATATCTTATTCCGAATATTGCCAACAGCCAATAGCTTGCCGATTCGTATTAGAAAAAGTGTCGGAGAAAAATTCAATTCCGACTGCGTAGTGTCCACATTCAAACATCCGGATCTTGTAGATATTTTGGCCTGCTTCTCCTTTCATATCGTCGGAGAATTAGTAAATTACCAAGGATACATCAATGAAAAAAGGAATGATACTTGATTATCCTTAAAAATTGCTTACCATCAATCGGTTAGAAGAATTAATTAAATCAATGCTAAAACGGATAAAACTCGTACTTAATATAAAGCATGCCAGACGTTGCACAACAGTTCGTTGCTGAGTGCATAAATTCTATAAATAGTCATAAAGAGAAGATAACTCCTTTGAGTACTTCTTGTATCAGGGGCAGATAACCCCCAGGTATTTTGTATTAGAAGAAGATAACTCTCCGTGTACTTCCTGTATCAGGGGCAGAAAACAATTTGGATTATACACTGAAGAATAAAGGATCCTTGTAAAAAATAGATATGATGGCATGAACGCGTCCCTTCACATCGACTTAGTAGCAGGTTTAAAAATATGAGTTAGGGGAGCTTTGTTCAGTTTAATCAAATATTAACATTTATTCTATCGCTAACACAACTAGGGGTCTCCCCTCGCGAATCTTTTTCAAAAAACACCCGACTAGCTGAAACCACCGTCAATAATTTTCCTCACTCCTTATCTGTGCCTAAATCAAAACGTAGATTCCACGAACAAAGCTTCTTTCTTAGAACTGCATACCTATGGGATTCTGTTCCACTTGCCTGTTTCCCTCCCGACTTCAACCTGGATATCTTCAAGTCCAACACAAACAAATTCCTGATGAACCGCCCCCCCCTAAGTAATGACACCTTATCAATTCTCCAATACTACTGCTACACTATCCCATTGAGTACTGTACACACAATAACCCTTATCCCTGAGTGGCCATTGGGCCTTGATAAGTGGTGAACTCCATGTAAAAAAGGAAGGCATATTATGTATAAAATTGATAAAAATCTAAGTGTAAATATCTTATTTGCTTAAAAATAAAAGACACTCGTCTAACTGAAAACACTATCAATAATTTCCCACACTCTTTATATGTGCCTAAACCTGAACGTAGATTCCATGAACAAAGCTTATTTCTTAGAACTGCACGTCTGTGGATTTGTCTTCCGTTTTCCTGCTTTCCGTCTGACTACAATATGGTTGTCTCCAAGTCTAACGTAAACAAGTTCTTCAAGAGCCGTTCCACTTGTTAACAAATTTACCGAATTTCCATTACTAACGATTACTGTATTGTCCAATTTCTACTGTACACTCTTTAACCCTTATCCTGGAGTGGCCTCTTGGCCTTGATAAGTGGTGATACCTATGTAAAAAAAATGAATTTAATTATCATTTTCATATGATATAGCAAGAGCAGTTGTTGGTATTTGAATTTTTTCTGGTGTTTCAAATTTTTAGGCAAGAGCTGTCCAATTTAACGAAAGTATAAAGTAACTGATTTATTTACGAAAAGACACGAATTCCATTGCGGCGGTCTCACATTTTGTAACAGACTTGTTTTGGTTTTGGTGATGTGTTTGTGTGTTTTCCTGGGTTGTGCCTTTGGTTTTAATTTACGGTGGCTTAATGATTGCTTCACCAAAAGAAATTCGGACATTTTTTTTTTTATTTTTATTATTATTATTTAGTTACACATTTACAGAGGAGGAAAGAAGAAAAAACATTTGACATAAAACAGATGATTATTTTTATTATTTACATTATTATTTTTTTTAGACCAAAATGGTTGTTTGCTTTAAAAAGTTTAGTTAATTGCTAAATAATTATTTTCCATGTAATAGAAAAACTAAAAGTTAAGCATTATTTTAATTTTTACTTTTTTTTTGTTGAGTAAATTACTTCATTTAAATATGACCTCTTATCAAATCTTGTATCCTGTTAGTACACACACACACACACACACACACACACACACACACACACACATATATATATATATATATATATATATATATATATATTAGGTGGACGCCCGCCGTTGCCCGGTCGTACAATACGCTTAACCATAACTTTTTAATTTATGCAGATTGCATATGAATTATTATAGTATCAATCCTCTATTGAATATTATATATTACGTCGTTCATTAAATTCCGTCTGTGTTTGTTTACAATATCACGTCAGCTGATATTTGGCCTGATGTTCTTAAACATAGTCTTTTTTCTCTTATAGATAAAAAAGAAGAACTTCTACATGGGAATATTTTACGTTATACCGGTGTAACGTAAAATATCAATAATATTATTTTTTTTATCTATAAGAAAAAATAAAGTCTACTTTTAAGATCGGATTTTTTAGATTTTCGAAACTTATCGGATGAATTTCTGTACAAAACATATCTAAGAACACTGCCAGACATATAAATTAGCTTTATGTGAAATTTACAAAAGATATGCTCATCCATTTCGGAGTCTATAAGGAAGGAACTCACACACACTCACACACACTCACACTCACACACACAAAGTGATTTTTATATAAGAGTATATATATATATATATATATATATATATATATATATATATATATATATATATATATACAAAATGTTTATACTTAATTGAACTACATGGGGTAGTAATTACATATGAATGGATAACATAAAGTTCTCGTTTAGACAGCACAATAGAGCAATACTTAAGCAATAAATATATTTTCTTTCAAGATCTCACATTAATTAGGATAGATACACTCATTTTCGGAAAGTTTTTCTTTTATTGGTAACGACTATGCGTACAATTGTTTCGGCCCACAGTACGGCATCTAATGATATCATTGTTTACAAAATTATAGCTTGCCCAAGCCTGCGGTTCATCAACGCGTAGAAAAACAATATTTCAAAGGCACAAAACTGAATAATTTCCGAAGGTTATCAGAACTGAAACCGAATAGACTGCCACCATAAAATATATTTCACATCAATGACGTGGATTTTTTCTAAATTTCACAAATAAACAATACGAGGAGGTGCAATAAGTAATGCCCCTGACCCACTTCCAGTTGTCTGATCTAGCTGAAATTTTGCATGTGCAATGATTTATATCTCTACGGGTTATGCGGCAAATTACAGATCTGAACTAATTGTGCTTTCTGTTTTACAAGTGTTTGAACTGATTCAGGTGTGAAATGGAGCCTGTTGAATGTCGAGCAGTGATCCGGTTTTTGTATTTGAAAGGACGCACACTACAGGAGACTTTTGTTGACATGAAATAAACTTATGGTGATAATGCCCCATCATATGACCTTGTAAAACGCTGGCATCGTGAATTCAAACATGGCTGGAAGTCTGTGGAAACAGCTCCCAGACCTGGTCGGTCCCCTTCTGCCATTGATGGGGCATCTGTCCATCAAGTTGAGGCTGCCATTTTGGAAGATTGGCGCATTACTATTTGGTAAATAGCCCAAGATATCAAGATTAGTACAGGGTCTGCGGAAACTATCATTCATGACCATTTGTATATGCATAAGGTGCCTGCCAGATGGATTCCCATGTTGCTCACACCATTCCAGAAGCGAAAACGCGTCGAGTGCTCGAGGATGAATTTGGAGATGTGCCAAGAAGATGAGTCAAAGTTTTTCAAAAGACTGATTACACAGGATGAAACTTGGATTAATCACTACGATCCAGAGACCAAATCCCAGTCAATGCAGTGGAAGCACTTGGACTCACCAACTCCAAAGAAGGCAAGGGTGCAGCCCTCCGCTGGCAAGGTCATGCTCACAGTCTTCTTGGACTGGGACGGAGTAGTGATGACAGATTTCATGGCAAAAGGGTACCACAATTACAGGAGCCTATTCTGCTTCACTTTTGAGGAAATTAAGGGAAGCACAAGGCGGGGCAAGATCAGCACAGGTACCCTCCTCTTGCAGGACAACACTCCGGTCCACAACTCGCATGTCGCCAGATCAGAAGCACGGGCGTGTGGTTATGAAATCCACCCCATCCTCCCTACTCTCCTGACCTTTCACCCTCTGACTTTCACCTCTTCCCAGCCATGAAAGCGTTTTCCAGATGACGCAGCCTTGATTTCTGAAGTTACGTCGTGGTTGGAGGACCAACCTCGGGTGTTCTACAAAAACGGTCTCCAGAGCTGCATCAAACGATGAGAGAAATGCATAACTCTGGGTGCTTCCTATATAGTTCCTATGTAGAGAAAGACTAATAACTGTGCCAAGTTTCGTTGCTCTACTTCTATGGGAAGTGGGTCAGGGGCATTACTTAGTGCACGCTCCTCGTATATATATGTATATACATATATATATATATATATATATATATATATATATATATATATATATATATTTATCGAAAACTCTCTAGCAAGCTCTCCTCTGAATATTTGATCTGTAGAGTTGAAATTATATATATATATATATATATATATATATATATATATATATATATATATATATATGGTATTTGAACATTTAACACACTTTTGATTAGGTTCTTACCCAGCAAAATAACTGCTAAGGGGTCAGCTTTGTTCAAAATCTCCTGTTCGTTTTTTCATCAGATTATTTCGATTATCGGTTATCGATACTTATCGAAGACGTTCCGATAAAAGCCTATGTAACAACACCGGCAAGCACATAAAGTATCTTCCTGTAAAATATCATAAAAATCGACCCATCCGTTTCGGAGTCCACACGGCACGAACTCACACACAGAGATAAAGTTCCTTTTATATAATCCTAGTAAAAATAGGGAGAGGGATATATATAGTCCTCCACAGACATTGTTTCGCTGTATCACAGCTGCTAACTAATTGTCTATAGTGATGTTTCGATATTTACATAGAACATAGAATTTTAATACAAGACTTAATGACGCGTCATATGCTAGACAACATAGGTGTCTAGATTAAAAATAAGCTTCCGAGCATATAATATATACGAAAGGTGTATGAAACGTAAAACATCAGAGAAACTGAAAGTGATTTTTGATAATTAATGTTTCAACATAGTTCCCATGAAGGGCTGAACACTTGCTCTAACGCTTTTATCCATGCGTACAATAACGTTTTTGTTTGAGACTCAATAAACCCCACAAGTACACCTATTACGTCATCATTATTATCAAAATGGCGATTAGTGAACACTATATTTAATTTAGAAGAAAAGATGGAAGTCGAAGGGGGTCAGGTGTGAGGAATAAGGCGGATGAGAATCAAATCAGAATTTGCAATCCTTGTTATATATATATATATATATATATATATATATATATATATATATATATATATATATAAAGTAATGAAAATATATATGGCAATTAAGCTACACAGAATATTCCACGTTTCATGCTCCTGAGAATTCGTCAGGCATAAGCCTGAATAAATATTATAGTTATAATGCCCATTTTGGATATTGAAGTTGAGCCCTATTTAGTGAATTGAGAAAAAACGGTCAGTTATCATACATGCATGATTTCAAACTTCTTATTTGTTGAATACTCTCATGGCCATTTGTTATGACAGCCGCTTACACAGCTTTATAAGTATCTAAATTCACTACTCTTTAAAGGCTCATAATTAGTGGCCGAAAGGAACGACACAATTCTACAAAGCCAGGGTCAACTTTGATTACTGGGTCCAAATCTCCCAACCAGAAGTAATTATCACTTCCTGCACTGATGATTGTGTAAAAATGAAATAATGAACCTAGCTTGCATCGTTTATGAAGCTTGTATCGATTATGATGAAGTGAGCAATAAAATTGACTTAATAAGGTCCAAACAGTTCAAAATTGGTGTTAGTTACGGTGCACCTGGTGGTTTCTCTTCGGGTGTTCATTGTGTAGAAACCTATGAGAGTCCCAACTGTTGCTCAAAGCCCTGTGCTATATAATTACATGATATTCAACCGTCTTGCATGAAACATCTGCATAGCAAGGTCAAGGTTATCATTTTTTGTTGCTGTTTGAAGTCGCCCTGTTGGTGACATTTTATTATAAAAATAAAATGTATGTAAACATTTACGAAATAGCATTTTTCTTTTTCAGAGTACCGGTTTCAACTGGCGAACTGAAGGGAAAATAGAGAGAAAAGTGTGCGAAAAAAAGAAAGAGATATACAGGTACATATTAAAAACAAAGAGACATATTGTCATTATTTTACAATTTCTGAGGTCGGCCAAGTAGGTTTGATCTTTATTACACCTGTCAAACTCCGATTGCTTTGACATGGTTGAGATTTTATAAACATCTGTCAATTTGATTCGAAATAGAGACTGTTGTATCTTCCATGTTTTAATAACACATGTAAAACTATACGTGTCCCCATTAAAGTAAAAGGAAAGTTGAATATAAGGCCCCCCGATGTGAGAAGCTAGAGATTCCACCAAACAGCTATTTATCATTGTGCCATATATAAAAACGGTACGAATATAATGTATGCAAATTCAGCCCTTGAAATGTCTTTTTGTTGATATCAACACAAACCAATAATACAAGTTGAAATAAAATGATGAGTGTAATTATTTTCACGGACATAAAATAAATTGAACGAAGATTAATTGGTTGAATTAGATTTATTTTAAAAGATATTGAATTTTCGCTATTTAATCGGTGATGTTCTTTGACTATTTGATATTTGGTCATTCTAATTTCATGGAGATTTGAAGTTTTATTTCACTGGTATGACCCCGCCCTTCACACACACACACACACACACACACACGCACACACACACACACACATATATATATATATATATATATATACACACACATAATTAAAATATTAAAATGTATAAAATCCGACGATATGAAATTTAAAATGGAGGCGGAGAGACATAGAGGCTCGTTGTTTCGCTTGTTTTATGCGAGCTTTCTCAAGATGGATAGTCAATGACGCGGGTCGGATATTTAGGGCTATACTTATCGGGGGGATTCTTTCTGTAAATTACACATTTTTATACATATATTCAGTTTATGATGGTTGTGTAAAAAAAAATTAAATTTTATATATATATACATATATATATATATAGAGAGAGAGAGAGAGAAAGAGAGAGAGAGAAAGAGATATATATATATAGATAGATAGATAGATAGATAGATAGAAAAATGGGAAAATATTCTTATTCAATTATATTTAATCTTTTATTTATTAATTTATGAAGCTCGATGTAACTACAGAGCATATACAGGTAAATAACAAAAGGTCTATATTCCAAATCTCTAGATACTGTCCATCTTACCGTTTATTTCTTTCAGCATATTAAAATGTTCAATTCTAGACAGCACCTGCTTCGTAGCGCAGAATCATTTATGTAATTATTGTGCCAATGTTTGAATTTATTCTGCCCTTGCACATCATTGAACATGCGGAAACAAACAGTCAGATGGACAAAATCTTGAAATTTGGAATACAGATTTCTTCATTTATATATATATATATATATATATATATATATATATATATATATATATATATATAGTTTAGTGGAAATGGTAATTAATAAAAACTGAAGAAATTGCTCAATATTGTTGTAGAGTAAATATGCGTTTTATTTTTTATTACCGTATCTTTCTGTTAAGTTACATTATTGTTTCAGCTTCTTGGCCGTTTTTTTTTGCCGTCTGTAGCATCCTCAGACTTTTACAGAAAGTTTCTGTAAAAGTCTGAGGATGCTACAGACGGCCAAAAAACGGCCAAAAAAACGGCCAAGTAGCTGAAACAATAATGTAACTTAACAGAAAGATACAGTAATAAAAAATAAAACGTATATATATATATATATATATATATATATATATATATATATATATATATATATATATATATATACCGTAAAACTCCTTTAATTTGGACTTTCTCTCATTTGGACTTCTTCTAAACCTGGACTTTCTCTAAACTTGCACTGTCTCGTCATTTAAATTAGATTTGCATATTTGATGCTGAGTTGCAGTAAAACTGTTTACATAGTTTAGTCAGATGTTGCGCAGAAATGTTAATATTGGTACTATGTAATTAATGTATGTTAGCTATTAATAATTAATACAAACTAGCTGTACTTTTTTTCCAGATTGCTATATTTAAAATAGTGTAAAACAACCCATCACAATGGTTTGCAACTCTAAAAGAAAACAAGTGACACTGACTTTACTCGAAAAACGTCAAATTATAGAAAAATTAGATGCTGGAGTTGAAAATAGCGTTATATTGAGAGATTATAAGATTGGAAGAAGTACACTGTTTTACTTCAAAAAGAAAAAGGAGGAAATATTGACGGCTGCTCCTTTCTCTCCAAATAAAAGACATGTCAAAAGAAGGACTCTTCGCAGAGCAAAGCAAGTTGAATTCGATCGAATATTGCATGAGTGGTTTGTAGCAAAACGGAATGAAGGTGTAGCAATATCTGGGCCCATGTTAATTGCTAAAACAACATCTCTTAAGGAAGAGTTGAATATCGCAGAAGATATGAAATTCAGTGAAGGCTGGCTTAGGAGTTTTAAGAGTAGACATGGTATAAGACAATTAACAATGTCAGGCGAACAACGGTCTGCTGATATACGCGCAGCATCAAATTATTGTGACAAATTCAAGACGATAATTGCCGATTATGGTTAAACACCAGAGGGTGTTTACAACGCTGATGAAAATGGCGTAAAATGCTTACCTACAAAAACATTAGCCAGATCCGAGGAGCAGAAAATAAAAGTATTCAAATTAAATAAAGAAAGACTAACAGTAATCGTATACGCTAATGCTTCTGGAACTCATAAACTTAAGCTTCTTGTAATCGGCAAATCAAAGTGTCCCCGAGCATTGAAAGGAGTTTCGCCTTTGCCAGTATCCTATTATTCTTCACGAAATGGATGGATGAATCAACAGTTGTTTAATAAATGGTTTTTGCAAAAATTTATGCCAGTTGTTCAGAGGCGTTTTCTTGAATTAGGTAAACCTGATTCAAAGTACTTGCTTCTGTTAGACAATTGTAGAGCACATCCTCCTGAGTCAGAACTAGTGTCAGCTTGCGGGAATATTTTTTCGTGCTACTTACCATCTAATGTGACTTCTCTCATCCAACCTATAGATCAAGGGATTATTTGGAACTTAAAATGTTTCTACAGAAATGATTTCATGATGAATATGATAAATAGTACCGTGAGTATAAGCGGTTTTCAGCGCCATTTTACGATAAAAGATGCCATATTTTCTCTCGCAAATGCATGAAATCAAGTTCGAGCAAACACATTAACAAAAGCATAGGGTAAATTATGCCCAGCGCCAAAGGCTTCTGAATGAAAGA
Source organism: Euprymna scolopes (assembly GCF_053919585.1). Taxonomy (NCBI): domain Eukaryota; kingdom Metazoa; phylum Mollusca; class Cephalopoda; order Sepiida; family Sepiolidae; genus Euprymna; species Euprymna scolopes. The sequence continues at coordinate 9,285,134 of NC_136494.1, forward strand.
ATCACAAAGAATACATCTGGTCTAGAAAAAATTCTTGAAACCAAACGGTTACCGACCAACCACGCTGTTCTTAAATCACTTAATGCAAATGATGTTGAAATGTGGGTGCAACAAGATGAGGAAACTACTGATCAATACCCTGAAGGCAGTAATAGTGATGAAAATAGCGACAGCTCCGATTCTCTTGACCCTAATGTAAATAACCAAGAACACTCTGATGAAGCAATATCATGGGATGATGTAGAAAAGTCTATGGGGATGGTTATAAAATTTCTAGAAAAAAGTTCTTACTTAAGTGACAACTATGTTTTGCAAGCAATGTCACTCCAAAGAGATATAATCATAAAGAAGCTGCAGAACCAAGAAATTGTAGATTTTCGTGATCGCTTACGGAATACAATGGCAGCGCTCGAGAGCTCAATCGATGAAAATAGAAACTGCAATGAGACTCATTCAATGAATAACTAAAAAAAACTGTATTTTACATAAATGTATGATTTCTGTAGATGATAACTTAGGTAATAAATACCTTACAAGTAAGAGTACATTTAATTTATTTTCAATGTTTTTGTTCCTGGTAATAATATTTAACAATTCTTACTTGCAATATATCGTAAACTCAACTTATACATACTTGAAGTATCATATAGAAATGAATTTCATTTACTATTTCTTAATTCTTAGAAAATTAAAGTTAACTGCAGCACATTTTTTTATCACGAAACTTGAACAGCATCCTCTAATTTGAACGAAGCAGATGTTTAAATTATATATATATGTATATATATATATATATATATATATATATATTTATAAGTAAACGTGTCTGTCTGTCTGTCTGTCTGTCTGTGTACATTTCCCTACGCAATAACTCTGTCAATTTTTAGTCTATAGACTCGAAATTTAAAATACCGGGTACTGAGATTTGGGAAAATCGATGTGACGGGTGTCAGCCAGAAATTTGGCTGTTAAGGGGTCAAATTTCAACGATTTGACCTTTAAGAATTCTACCAAACTCCTCCGACAATTTTGGTTCTAGACACTTGACATTTTAGATATAGGTTACTTGAACCTGGATCTAACTTAATAAAGTGATTTGAGCCCGAAACTATAAATTTTAAGGGGTCATAATAGGGGTCAAAGTTTTAAAAAATTATCCATTCTTTTTGTTTTTTTGCTTTTTTTGCACAGCATACACCTCCAAACACCCGAGCAACGCCGGGCACCCCTGCTAGTATATCTATAAAAGTGAACGTGTCTGTGTGTCTATCTGTCTCTCTGTCTGTCTGTGTGTCTGTGTACATTTCTCTACGCAATAACTCTGTCAATTTTTAGTCTATAGATTCGAAATTTCATATACAGGGAACGGAAATTTGGGAAAATCGATGTGATCGGTATTCAGCCAGAAATTTTGCTTTTAAGCGGTCAAAGTTCAACGATTTGACCTTTGTGAACTCTACCAAACTCCTCCGACAATTTGGAGTCTAAAAGTTTGCTATTTTAGATATACGTTCCTTGGACATGGATCTAACATAATAACTTGATTTGAGCTCAAAACAATAAATGTTAAGGGGTCATATTAGAGGTCGAAGTTAAAAAAATTGACCGTTTTTTTTTTTGCTAAGCATACACCTCCAAACACCCGGGCAGCGCCGGGCCGAAATGCTAGTATATATATATATATATATATATATATATATATATATATATATATATATATATATATATATATATATATGGCAAATACATCTAATAGTAGGAACATTTTTTGTTCGTGATTAAAGGAGGTGGGATTTGATCCACACTGTTGAAGAGCCATGATTTAATGTTTTGCTTTTAAATCCCCAAAAGAGTGGTTCCTGATCGACAGCTGATGGATTCTTAAATAACTTTAGGACTATTGCGAGTACGAGAACGCAAGTTAATAGACCGATTGCAAATGATTAAATGACTAAATATTTTTTTAACGAATGATAAAAACTATAAAAATGAAATAAGTTTTTTATATAGTTCTAAAGGTTAAAAAAATTTCCAAGACTATATATATATATATATATATATATATATATATATATATATATAGTCTGGGTATATATAGGCAGCATATTCTCATTGTCATTAAAAAACACGGAATTCTTCTGTTTCACTATTTTAGTTTTTACGTTCTCCAATCTCCGATTAATTTTTTTTTTGCATTTTTCTCAAACTTATTAAGGTTGAATCCTCGGGCATATTGCGTTTTAAAATTATGGTTTTAATTATTTATAAATATATATATATATATATATATATATATATATATATATATATATATATATATAAGTAAAACCATAATATATATATGTATATATAGAGAGAGAGATAGAAAGAAAGATAGATAGATAGAAAGATATATGTATGTATGTATGTATGTATGTATATATATATATATATATATATAGTCTGTTAATTATACAAATATTATTGATTACATATGTGCATACATGTTTCAGTGGAATCCCAATTCAAGGATAACACTTCATAAAACAAAAAAAAATATATATATATATATATATATATATATATATATATGTGTGTGTGTGTGTGTGTGTGTGTATACACTATTATATAAAGTCCATTTGTGTGTGTGTACGAGTTTCTTCCTCAGAGGTTCCGAAACGGCTAAGCTTGTTTTGCAAATTTTACGAAAAGGTAATTCATATGTCTGGCAGTGTTCTTCGGTGTTTTATGCGTAAATTCATCCGGGCCTTGATAAGTGGTGACCACCATGTAAAGAAAAAGTATCGAAAATTTAAAACATCCGATGTTTAAGTTTGTTTTTCTCTCTTATAGATAAAAAAAATGAATTTCTAAGGGGATTATTTTACGTTACACCGGTCTAAGGAAATAATAAAAACTCAGCAAATCATTTCTTATTTACAAAACATATTTATATTTATCTGGAGATATAGCTCAGTCATAGAGCATTCGACTACAGATCGGATGATTCTATGTTTAAAAGGTAGCTACCATTTTAAATTGCCGCAAATCATTTCTTCGTTTGCATATTTTAAAACTAAACATTAATCAGAAGTGACTTTTCTACGGCATTCATCGTACTCCTATCTGACGTGACATTGTAAACAAATACAGACGGAATTTGATAGACGACATTATTATTATTATGTTTGTTTTTTTACTTTTATTCGGCGTCATATATAATAATCAATAGAGGATCGATTCTATAATAATACATACGCAATCTGCATAAATTAAAATATCATGTTTAAGCGTATTGTACGAACAACACTGCATGTATACGGTTTATATATGTAGAGTCAAACAGACAAATTATAATAGCGGAGTTGGTAAAAGAAACTTACGTCTTAAGCTTTATTTAGTTTATAGTTTTTGATTTACGTTGAGCCTAAGTGAGCAGTGATTACGTTTTGGGTCAATATACTCAACAATTAAAGGGACAAAGAAAGACAGACACACTGACTAAAACCTTTAAACTATGTTGTTGGTATTAAACAACACCCAAAGGGTCGATATGTCGCTAGAAATATAAATAGAAACTCGAAATTTCATGCGTCTCTGTTTTATCTTACCACGTTGCGCATGCGCATTTTGTATGTTTACGAAACGATAATCCGTGATTATCAACGTTTCATGTTTTGTATTCTTATGTTTATTCTTACTTCTGTTCATGCTTCCCAATCAGTTATTGATGTGTACTTATTTCTAAAAATATAACTCTGCTACGGAATCATAGAGAGTATATATATATATATATATATATATATATATATATATATATATATATATATATATATATATATATATACTTGTTTATTGTTATATAAACATGGTCACATCCTGCTGCTACAAATAGCCACTTGTTTCAATCAAACAACAGATATCATCAGGCAGCGACTTGACTATTCAAAAGTTCAATGAATGGGTTATTCATTGAACTTTTGAATAGTCAAGTCGCTGCCTGATGATATCTGTTGTTTGATTGAAACAAGTGGCTATTTGTAGCAGCAGGATGTGACCATGTTTATATAACAATAAACAAGTATAATCAGCTCTTTTTATTGAGCACTATCTAACAACCTCGTTGAATTCATTATTCCATTACTTTTGAATAAAAAATCCGGAGTATATATATATATATATATATATATATATATATATATATATATATATATATATATATATATATATATATGATAGAAAAACGCGAGCATAAAAAGTAATATGGTGAAGTTTTAACATGGAAAAGTAAAGGACTAGTTGTTAAAACTGGAAAAGAAAAGGACAAGATATTCTAGTAAAAAATATAATAAATTTATAACTTAAAATATTTCAGCATTAAAAATTGATTAAATGATGTCATAAATGTGTGTGAAACGATCTCTATTAAACTATTCTCTCAATGTTTGGTCAAGAGACTTGAAACTTGATATATAGAGTATTTGGACATAGAACAACTGTCCCCTCCAAAATTAAGATACCTTTTTGTTGTATTTTAAGAATAAGAAACTGTTTTAAAGAGTCACTCATACACAATATATGAACTCTTCCGAGCTGTATGAAAAAACTGAGAAGTAATGACCCTCGTGTGTATTTGATTATGTAGCTTGGCGTTTGGAAGTGGCGGTAGTATAGTGGTTAATGACATGGACTGGCGAGCTGAGTGTCACAAGTTCGAATCCAATTTGTTACACAAAAATCACTTTCACTTAGGATGTTAATGGTCCCTCCCGTAATGGCTGATGTTTTTCTGGAAAGAGTTCTGTCTATAAAAATATCGGAGAAATCAATAGCAACAATAAAATATTTGGATTCGTTTGAAATGAAAACGATCCTGGCGTTAAGTACTACGATTGTTGTTCTCTGTATATTCTGTTTTATTCTTAATACACATACGTTTTTCTAAGCCATATCAATGTCTTCCTTAGTGACCCACCCGGGCGACAACAGTAGCATCAATTATTAAATATTCATATTCTTTGCAATAGTTTAAAGAGGGTTGAAGGCAACGCTGAAGCAGTGGTATAATACTGTATTCCACATGGTGGAATAGTCTTAGAAAGAAACTTCTTCATGGAAATCACGTTTGGTTGTTAGGTCCGTAGAGAAAAGAAGGAAAGTTCTTTTCAGTGGCGATAGTTAGTCGAGTTCTTTATGTGATTTTTTTATAGATTAAACTCAGTCGAGAATCTCTTATCTATCTTGTGGTTGTCTTTTCTCTTCGTCTGTTTTTAGTTTTCTTTTCCTCGTCACTCTCTCTCTCTCTCTTTCTCGCACGCACACACACACACACACACACACACACACACACACACACACACACACACTGCCGCCATTTCTCTCAGTTTTGCTTGTTTTGTTTTTCTTGATTCTTTTTATTTTTGGTTTCTTTTTAGCCAAATCCTCTTCGCTAGTAAATGCGTACTAATCGCTCATCGGTTTAACACGGATTAATGAACACCAAAAGAACGGATGTCGTAAAGCCGTCGCCCCCGTACTAAACGCCCACGTGGTATTTTATGGGGATTTAATAAAAACAGGGTTAATGTTGAGATTAAATTATAAAAGCATAAGCTAAGACACAGTTCAACAATAAATAAACCATTAAAAGAAACGACATGGGATAAATAACGATGGAGAAAGATTCATCAAATTATTGATCTATAATCATTGATGACGTTAAACTTCATCAGCAAATCGATAAACAACATTGATTCAGTTTGAACATCAGAGACATAATAACTATGAAGACACCCACGACATACATATCTATACACATATAGATATATAGTTATAAAACTTTGTGGACCGTCCGACCACGCTTGTCTATCAAAAAACATTGTTGTCATGGAAATCAGCTTGTATATTATAAAATCCGCACTTCTTTCCCACAATCCAACCATATTGAATACAAATAAACGTCAGTCTTTCCTTAACTTGTAGACATAGCTTCAGTCATAAAACTATGATTTGTTATGTTTTTGGTTTCGGTTTCGATTCTAACTTATGACTAAGGCTATGACAACAGCATATTCTTTTCATTTGTTTGACTCTCGAGTGTGTATCCGTTGATATAGTATATGCTTTTATATAGAGCGGTGTGGTTCTCGGTTGATTAACTGTTTCTAACTGTGTCGGATATATACCCGAGAATTAAAACAATGAAAAGAATATGCTGTTGTCATAGCCCTAATTACGACACTCAAATCATATTTTTGTTGTACATTTGAAATCATGACTATATATTGGGTACAATATAATATGAAAATATTTACTCTACAATAATTAATATGAAATCTGCGTAAATGAAAATATTATATTTAAGTGTATTTATGACTGGGAAACATCGGGCGTCCTTGCTAGTATATTATAGATATTCTCAGTTTACTTCGCAGAACTTCTTGCACTGCCAAAGTATTTAATCTTAAAAGATTTAATGCCAAGTCATAAACCTTTCGGAGCGCGATATGCAAAATATAGTGAATTGTTTTTCAGCATGTGACGCCTTTGGCTTAACTATCAGCATTAGGAAGACGAAAGTGATGTTCATGAGAGAAAGTGGGCTGGATATTGTGGACACATTTGTACTTAGGTAGTACAGTCTCCAGGGATGACTCTCTGGATGCGGAGATACGTCTTCGCATCCAGAAGGCCAGCACGGCATTTTGGAACACTAGAAAAGCGTCTGTGGTGTGATTGTAGCATCTCTGTCAAAACCAAGACAAGTGTTTATTCGATCTGTGTACTTTCTTTTCTGCAACTCGAGAGATTTCTATCAAGAAATGCCTCAGACGAATTCTAAATGTGAAATGGCAGTCACTGACACCTAGCACGGATATTCTTGGTGAGGCTGAGTGTTTGAGCATCGAAGCAATGGTGATGAAGAACGGGTTGCGCTGGGTAGGTCATGTTGTTTGAATGGAGGATGTGAGGCTTCCTAAGCAGTTATTTTACGGCGAGCTTAAGACTGGGAAACGTCCTCAACATCGACCAAAGAAGCGCTTCAAGGATTGCATAAAAGATGATCTTAAAGTTTTCAAGATTCCTGTTCAGAACTGAGAGGACCCGGAAAAATGCCGGCCCGAATAGAGGAGGCTAGTCAGAAGGGGATCTGGAAGTTTTGCGAGGGGAAGATCCAATCATGCTGAATTCAAAAGAAACCTTCGGAAAGGCAACGTGTCGGTTTTGCTCATTGAATTGAACAGTTGGAAATGTGAGGCTTGTAATCGCGTGCTCCTCTCAAAAGCAAATTACGTTAACCACAGAAAAAAGTATAATAACACAGAAATTAGGTTAACCACAGAAAACACAGGGCGTGAACAGAAGGAGCGATAAAACGGAGGCCGAAGTGAAAAAAAGTTTCAACGCACAACTTTGTCTGCCATATGTGTAGCAGATTGTACAAATCAAATGCTGGCCTGAAAAGTCATCTTCGGGCCCACAGGCGTGGTTTGGATGTCACTGACGATTAACCTGAAAACTATGATGAGGTTGGTGGGGAGCATTGGGATGGCTAACGTCTGTAAAGACGAAGTGATTGCTATATATATATATATATATATATATATATATATATATATATATATATATATATATATATATATATATCTGTGTGTGTACAGTAGAACGCCGGGATACGGCATTAAAATTAGTAACAAAATACAGTACAGTCTATAATACACATATATATAATCAAATAAAATTATAAATAACACCATAAGGCGGGCTAATAACGTAACAAGGGGTCGGAAAAACATCGTATTCAACATCGTAACCTTAAAAACATATCCTAGGGACACTGTATCCCGGGGTTCTACTGCATATATATTTTTAAATATTATTTTTTTTAAATAATAACGGTTTTTTATACTGATAGAAACTAGTGTTTCATGTTCATGCAATCACCCGTGTAAGAATTAAAAAAATCATTTTGACGGTTGAATTATTGCCAACGTTACGTTAAAAAAACACTAAAAAAATTGAAAATGTTCGCGTAAAGAAACGAGAACAATTTATTTGGCACAGACTGGATGCATCAGTTCAATTTTGGGGATTTGCCAAAGATTTAGCCATAAAATATGTGAGTCCAAGAAACCGAAAAGTATTCCATGAAACCCATTCGGAATCAAGCTCTCTATGAATAACACAAAGTTTTATCAAATGGAATGCGTACAGCAAATCAACAGAATAAAGCATATAATTCGAAACAACTTCCAAAAATAACGCAGCAACAATTAAAAAGCGAGCAGAAAATAAGAACGTTACAAATGGTGATATTCCCGTCGATTTTCTATATATATATATCAAGTTTCAAATTTGTATAGCAAAAATTGACAGAGGAGTTTGGTAGAGATCGTTTCTCAGATACACAGACAAATAAAATGTTCACTTATATATATATATATATATATATATATATATATAGAGAGAGAGAGAGAGAGAGAGCCAGAGAGAGAGGGAGAGAGTGAGAGAGGAAGATAGCATAATTACGTTGACACACCAGTTCTCGACAGATTACGAAAGTTAAATAATGTTAAGCCTGGCTAGTGCCAGATGGGTGACCATTTGGGAATTCTAGGCGTTGTATGTGCTGTCCGCTTATCTCGACATTGTTGCCAGTCATCGTGGACCTCTGTTTGCCACTAGTATTTAACAATGATAACTTAGGAGAAGTGTGGTTGAAGATTGTGGAACTCTTACCACAAAAATTTCATGCGCAGGCATCCTTACAGTGAGTATCAATAGTCTGTCAAGACTGAAAGAAACTACCATGATGGACTCTCCCGTCGATTTTAACGTATGAGCTTGCGCCACAATTAAATGGTTCGGAAATCCACACATGATTTGTTTATAGTGGTGAAGGCTTTGTGCAGAACCAACCATCCTTTGTGATACACCTGCTAATCTCAGCCGGTGCAATGGCTACCACAAGACAGAGCAGACAGTAAACCTCATGTTTCACATCACAGTTTACTTCCTACTAGATCCTTGTCATAACGAAGACTGAGGGTGCATCTTTCCCAGTGGTTTTAAACGCGTCCTCAGATTTCAACCTGGGAATTTTTACGTCCCGATGCAATACATACAGCGCCTAACATTCCCAAATGGTCATCCATATAGTATTAACCAAGCATATCGTTGCTTGATTTCGGTTATCTAGCGAGAACCGGTGTGTTAACGTGATTATGCCTTGTATTACAAATGGGTTTACAAATAGAGTTGTCTCAAAAGGAAGTTATTTTGGAACGCAAACAAAAAGAGAATGAAGCTTTTAAGAGAAGGCAAAAATTTATGTCAAACTAAACCGCAGGTAGGATTGGCAAATACCAAGTTGATCCGACCATACCAGCTTCTATCATTTCGATTTTCTAGAATAAACATAGAAATATCAAATTAACTGGAATTGCAAAACGGAATTGGGATTGGACGTCACGTTTTAGTTTTGCTTTTGTTTTTTTTCACGTTCTTTTCCTTCGTGATACCGTTTTTTTGCCCAACACACCCCTCCGAATACCCATGCAACACCGGACACCCAGGTTAGTTTAATATATAAAAGACAAAATGTGTGTGCGTTTGTGTGTGTGTTTGTGTGTGTGTTTGTGTGTGTGTTTGTGTGTGTGTTTGTGTGTGTGTTTGTGTGTGTGTATTTGTATGTGTGTGTGTGTTTGTATGTCTCTCAAAACTTTCGACGGGGGCAACAGAGCCTGATGAAACCGACTTCACCTGCAGCCCAAAACCAACTCTTGGTCCATGTGGTCGTCAACCGGAAGCCTACGACCATAATTCCCGTGTCACCCCTAATTTCCGGTGCATTCTCTCTAGGTTGATACCTGTCAAACCTAACCTTTTGTGACCCTGCCAACTCGCTGATGGGAAATGAAATATACTTACATAACTTTCTATTTCTAAAACTACCTAGATAGCAATTAAGCTGGGATTCCCAATACTACTCTTCTGCATTTTTGTACAGTTGGGAAAGCAGAACCCCGGAAGGGAGTTCCAAAGTCTAGCAGTTCTGGGGAAAAAACTGTGAGTAGAAGGTCTTCTTACACCTAAGGATCTATACTGTGAAGGGGTGGGATTTAGCTGCTTGTCGGGTTTGTCGGGGGTAGTCACGTCTAGGGGATACAAGTGCTTATAGTTTGTCAGAGCATTTACCATTAAATTACTTGTAGAAAAGGCAGAGAGATGCAACATTTCGTCGGTCGGACAGAGGCTGAAGCCCAGATGGTAGTTCAGGACTTATCAGGTTGGCGACTTTCTTTTGAACCCTGTCCAGGAGTGAGAGACAAGCAGCAGATGCACCAGCCCAAATATGACAACAGTACTCTAAACATTGGCGAATGGTGGCCTTATAGAGGTACAGGATATTTTCAGGCGTAAATAGTTTTCTAGCACTGTAGAGAGAGCCCACATTTTTGCAGCAGCCTTGGCAATGCTCTCAATGCATCGATTCCAGTTCATGTTCTCTGTAAACGTTAGGCCGAGGAGTTTAAAGGAAGTACTTTCGGGTAATGTGTCCTTGGCCATTGCTATTGGTTGTAAATGTTTCTTGTAATTATTGAAGGAAACAAGCTTAGTCTTGGCAGCATTGAATGTGACCATCCATTTTTGTCCCGATTCCACTACAGATTGGAGGTCATCCTCTAGTGTTCCTGCCATTTCCTTAGATATGTCTTCATTTGTTTTCTCCCCGTGCCTGTTATAGGGAGGGGTGTCATCAGCAAATATACTCATCTCCAAAACAATTTTATCAAGGAGGTAATTTATGAATATCAGGAATAATAAAGGTCCAAGAATAGACCCCTGAGGTACTCCCGCATTTATATCATATTGTTTAGATGTACGACCGTTGAAGAAAACTTGGATTTTTCTCTTACTTAAGAAGGATTTGATTACATTATGTATTCTTCCAGTGATACCATATGACCTAATTTTCCTTAGAAACCATTGTGCCATACTCTGTCAAAAGCCTTAGATATATCGAGGGCTACTGCTCTACCCTCCCCTGTTTTGTCCTGTGCACGATATATACGTTCATAGATTACACTTAAGATATCTGCTGTTGAGCGGGCTTACCTAAATCCATATTGTTTTTAAGTCATTATCGGCAACGAACAGTTTTCATTTCTTAAAATGCTTCTTCAAATTTTAAAATACAAAATATTTTTTAAAATATAAGTTGTTCGCTTCTTTTATACAACGTTCAATGCCAGCACCAAAGGTCCCAATCCAGATAACTAATTCTCAGGAGAGAATTAATGACGAAAAAAATCCTACCACTAATTACGCCGAGAATTCGAAGAGAAGACCCGTAAAACAGCAGTAGCAAAAGATATTTATTTAAAAAGGATATGCCTATAGTTTAGAGAAAGTTGCCATGTCAGGACGTAACAATCCTGCCAGAGACGTTCCCATAACTTGTACAAATAAAGTGACACTCCTAAGCGATAATAGCACACATAATTTAAGTTTTCATTTTTTCTTCGTACGAAAAAATATTATATGGGCAACTCACGTAATGTCGTCAGCTAGAAAATATTTACTCATTTCTAAATAAATCTTACCAGTATTTCATACTTAATATTAATAGTAGTTGTGGAGTTTACGGACGCTGCTATACTTTAATAGGATTTTCAAGTTAAATGCAATTCCTACGGTATATTTTATTTATTATATTGTAAAATAAATGTACAAAATACTTAACATGTTAAAAACAGGATTCGAAATTATTACCTTGTTATTTCAACACGGTCGAAATGTAAGTTCATAAAACAATGCCGCGAGAACGGAAATTCTACAACGAAAATTACATTTAATTTTATTGGAAAAGAGCTACATGAATGGAAACACTTAATGCTTTTAAAAACAAGGCTGATAGCCATTAGTCGCGTGCTCTCATGTAATGAATAAATGCGTGAATGTAGGATTGACATTAAATTTTTAAAGAAAAACTAAAATGACCGAAAAATGGGCTGAAATGACTTAAACAAATAAAAAGTAAATGACTTAGAATTATTTAATGAACTTAAGGATGAATTGAATGACCTTAAGAATGACTTGAATGCTTAAAAATAACTGGAATCCTTCAAAAACAACTTGAATGATCTGGAGAATGACTTGAATGGCTTTCAGACTGACTGGTTGTAAAGTGGGTGATGATTTTACATTAAATTAAAACAGAAAAGTGATCCTCCATTTTATATCACAAAGTTACAAACATAAGTACAGCATGTAGTAAGACAGATACTACACTTTGATCTTGGCCAAAAGGCCAAGAAAAGGGTATTTATTTGCTCCCCCACCGAGCAAATTAGACACTAGGCCGATTTTTAATGTGAGGAGTGAAGGGGAAATGAGGATCAAGTCCCCGGGGAGTAGGGGAGCTGGATAGTGATAATTGGTATGAAAGGTTGCCCCTACATATGTGGGGTTTGTATTTATTTGTTTCCCCACTGAGCAAATTAGGCCGTTTTTTAATGTGGAGAGATTGGGGAAATGGGGACCAGCTCTCCGTGGAGTAGGAGAGCTGGATAGTGACAATTGGTATGGAGGGTTTCCCCTACATTGTCCAAGGTCTTATATGTGGGGGCAACCCCACATATGGTCTTTGCTTGCAGTATCTGCCGGAAGAGATACTACACTTTGATCTTGGCCAAAAGACCAAGAAAAGAGTATTTATTAGCTACCCCACCGAGCAAATTAGGCACAGGGCCGATTTTTAATGTGAGGAGCGAAGGGGAAATGGAGACCAACTCCCCGGGGAGTAGAGGAGCCGGATAGTGACAATTGGTATGAAGGGTTGCCCCTACTTTGACCAAGGTCTTATATGTGGGGTTGTCCCCCATGTATGGTCTTTGCTTCAGTATCAGCCGGAACAGATATATTTATTTGCTTCCCCACTGAGCAAATAAGGCACGAGGCCGATTTTTAATGTTGAGAGAGAGGGAGGGGGGGAGATAACCAGCTCCCAGTTGGTGGGATATGGGAGCGGGAGAGGGACAATTGGCATGAAGGGTTGCCCCTACATTGATCAAGGTCTTATATGTGGGTTTGGTATTTATTTGCTCCCCCACCGAGCAAATTAGGCACGAGGCCGATTTTTAATGTGAGGAGTGAAGGGGAAAAATGGAGACCCACTGACAGACCGACCGACCGACCGACCGATCGACGGACCGACGAAGTGACTTATAGAGTCACTTGCACGCGACTAAATATTGAATTTAACTTGAAAACGTGGTGCTTTTGCCAAATAGGCATCCAAAGATTTGCATGCGTAACGCAAGCAGTTCCGACTACGAACGGATATAGCCGAATCCAGTTCCGCTGTTTCGAATTTCAGTGAAATATAAATTAAAAAAAGGCACTTGCTTTTGTCTAATCAGACAACTTTATTGAAATAAAATGTTCGTTTTTCAACAGTAATTCGACCAGCAATTCTTATCTTATAATTGTGGATAGCAGACGACATATTTTTTTCAATTAGAAAAGCATACAATAAAGTCAAATAAATTTTATCAAGTTACACAGGCGGGGTTACATTTTTACAAAGAGGTAACTTTTTTATCAAGATCCGGAAGCCACTTGTGGATAATATTTAATATGTGCACAGTAATCAATTGGACAATAGCGTTGTAATCGTTACTAGTGGAAATTTGGTAAAATGTAAATATTTAAGGGACGGTTCAACAAGAACTTATTTATGTTAGACTTGTATTGTAGTCAGCTGGAAAGCAGACCAGTGGAACCAAGTTTCACAGGCGGGAATTCTAGTAAAGAAGTTTTGTTCATGGCATCCATGTTTAAGTTTGGACACAGATAGAGATAGATAGAGAGCTGGGGAAATCGTTGGCAGTGGTTTTATGAACGAAATATCTATGGGAAAACTAAAAAATATATAAATAAAAAAGGCACTTGTTTTTGTCTAACCAGACAACTTTATTAAAAGAAAATGATCAATTTTCAACCGTGACAATTTTCATTTTGAAATTGTGGATAACAGACGACATCTGTCTTCAATTGGAAACAACATACAATGAAGCAAAATTAACTTAATCCTGTTCAATTGACCACCATAGATCAGTATACACAAGTTGAGTTACGTGTACGAGGTATCTACGAGAAAACTGGTTTCGGATGGTTAGTGATTAACAACTATGCTGTTTGTGATAATATTAACAATAGGTAACACTTGCTCAAAATGAAAGAAAAAATCTGAGGATTTCCTTTTAATATTGTGGGGTCTGCGTTCGCACCCAATCGTTTAATGTTGGGCATGGAATTTTTTTAGTTAATCTATTCTATCGGGCAACGCCAGGTTACGGGTAAGCTAGTATAATGTATCACAGCAAATTTCCAAAAGCAAAACTTAAGCTCAATGTGTGGGTGTATACATATATAAGAATGTGTATGTGTGATTGTAAGTAGTTCTTCAATGTATGTATGTGTAATTTCCTGATGTCCTGTCATGGGATCAACATTGCTGAAACAAGTTTAAGTCTTCTTTACTTATAACCTTAACTTAAGCTCATTTCATTTCATTATGTATGTTCATACTTTTTATACGTAACAGATCAGCGACTTAATTAGCCGGAAAATGAGTCGCGATTATAATGACAACCGCCGTAGAATTCATTAACAAAATGTCGGTCAGCTAATCTAGATATACCGAGGGGCAATGTGGAAAAAAACGTACTTTATCAGTCCTGATATGAGAGACACGTGTGACATATGTTACTAATTCTTAAAAACGTTTTCTAAAATGGTATATACTTTAGCAAAATCATGTTGGTATGCCGATTCTTCCTATTTACAATGTCTCCCCACGGGACAGAGTTAGACACCAGGGTCGTTTTTTAACGTGGAGAAAAGAAACAAAAATTTAAAATTGTCTCAGTCGTGAAGGACTTCTCCTCCACTGAGAGAGAACAAAAAAATGAAGTGCAGCATCTGACGAACACTGTGATTTCGGCCCAAGACGTTAATTCGTTCACAGTGGAACGATAAAATTGTCGCCATAGACATGATTCCATTTCCGTTTGATAAAAACCGTTTTTCTTTTCTTGTTGCAACCTATTTACTAGTTGGCCAATTGTGTACAGATCCCAAGAGTGACAGGAGCCTTCTATCATGTCTGTAAGTGACACACTGTTCAACGAGAAAGATCGGAGATGCGCCGCTGTACAACACATGCTCTCTACAAATCCAAGTACTATTTCCGGTGCCCTCTAAAAGGACTATTTCAAGCACCCTCAAAATACATCATTGGATTGTTTTGATTAACAGGGACATTCCGAGGGTGATAAAAAAGAAGTTTCCGGCCACGGTTATGGTCTTTGGTCTGGTTTCAAGTGAGGGACACATCATGCCACCACACATCTTCGAAGTCGGCTTGAAATAAACACCAAATGCGGATGTGCTGAAGAATGTGGTGATCCCCTGGTGCAATCGGGTTTCCGCTGGCAGACCATGGTTGTAGTAGCAGCAGGACTCAAATCCAAAGAGACCCAAGCCTAGATTCAGAACGAGTGCTACGAATTTGTATCCTTCTCTCACTGGCCCTTCCTCCTCCGACCTGAACCTACTGGACTACTTTGTTTGATCATACATCGAGAACATCACCAACATGACCTCCGAGTCTGATCACTGCCATCCGCTGAGTATTTGCTGAGTTCCCGCCGCCGCTTTTGGAAAAGGCATGCTTCCAGGTCCGGACCCATAACGAGACGGTGATTGAGGCTGAAGGCGGCTACATTGAATAGATGTCAACTCTCTTACATAATCAACTTACCTGAATTGATTTCTTCAATAAAAGTTTTCAAATAAAGTTGTAGTGTTTTTTTCTTTAGGGTGGCAATTTTATCGCTCCACCCTGTTGTTATCGTTTTTTTTTTTCGATATAACCTTCGACCTTCTTCAGGCATATCTAGTCAAACTCGGGAATGTTTTTGCCGAACTCTAGAATCTGGACGGAATTGATATTTTAATTTATGCAGATTGTGTACGTATTATCATAAAATCAATCCTCGATTGATTACTAAATAATACGAGGAATAATTTGCCCGGCGGACTAATTTGCAAAAAATATATATATATATATATATATATATATATATATATATAAATAAATAATAATAATAAAATAATAATGATAATGTCGTTCATTAAATCCCGTCCGTGTTTGTTAAAAATATCACGCCAGCTGATATTTCGGCTTGATGATCTTAAAAATAGTCTTTCTTCTCTTATAGATAAAAACATAATATTTTTTACAAGCCAATACTTTACGCTATACCCTTAGACAGTGTAACGTAAAATCTTCCTCTGTAAAATTTTTTTTGTATCTATAAGAGCGAAAGACTGTTTTTAAGATCGGATGTTTTCGATTTTCGATTCTTAACGGTTTAATTTCATTATAAAACATAGTCACGAACACTTACAGACATATAAATTAGCTTTGTGTGAAATTTGCAAAAGATAGGCTCGGCCGTTTCGGAACCTATGAAGAAGGAACTCACACACACACACACATACACACAAGGTAGCCGTTATATTTTTATAAAAATATAACTGGAAAGAAATAAAAAATCGGCACTTTTTTTTTAACAAAAGCATTTATTACCGTTTATCTCCCGTACCACATAAAAAGTCTCTTGCTGCCACATGTCAATTTCGCCTGTTAGCGTTTTTCTTTCTTCCAACCGCAAGCTAGCCACAGCCAGCCCATTTTCACTTTCACTTTTCACGTCTATCTTCTTCGGTTCCGACTTTTTTTTCCGCCCAGGTAGTGTGTCTTTTTTTCTTTTCTTTTTTTTCAGACACACTTATCAATTTGCATACGCGTTCAAACGCTGCTGCTGCTGCTGCTGTTGCTGCTGCTGCTGCTGCTGCTAATACAATCACTTGCTATCCATAGTTCGGCTGCTGATATTTTCGTACGCGCTTATATGCGCTCTGTTACAATTTTGTCTCATCCTGCATATTCTCCTGACCTACCCCCTTCGGATTATCGCTTATTTTGAGAATTACAAAATATTTAGATGACATTTTGATAACATCTCAGTAAAAGGCTGAACATGATTTGATTAATAATTTAGGCATTTAAAAGCTCGTTGACAGATGGAATCAAGTAGTAGCAAGCGAAATTCTTTATTGTTATGAGTAAAGATTTAAAAAAAAAAAACACAATTTTTCATTTTCCAGAATAAATTTTCAATCAGCAAAACCTTCTGCACCGACCTAATACAATGTCGCTTTGAGACTAGGAATATTTTGGGGTAAGGATTCGATCCTCAATAATCATAACCTTTATAATGCCATTCTCCTTCTTGAAAATATCTGTCTCTCCATCTAAACAGGCCGTAAGCAAAAATACAAACCTGAAGATGTTTGGAGTCGGCAGTTGTCAAGGGGTAGAGGGTGGGCGACATATTGTTTTACATATTAAGAAAACAACGAAAAGCCCCTTTAAAAAATACCGTCCTCATGATGCCTTGTCTAAGTATGTAATTCTGGTAGGTATTTTTTAAAAGCTGTTGTGCGATCCCAAACTAACATCATGGAAATCCGGGTCGGTAATTGAAAAATTAATAGCACGTACTTGGATATAGCTGACTAATCCAATGATTGCGGAACTTCTTTGAACTAATCAAGTTTTGACCAATTACAAACCTCCTTGATGTCATACAATAATAATACGACATTCTTCAGTTTAATGATCGGGCTGAGGCGTGGCTACCGAAAGAAAAAGGCCAGTGAACTGAAGAATCATGTGACGTATGACGTAGCGGCATCTAGATAAATGAGAACTCTTTAGCACCGTAATATTTTCTCTGTCTCCATGAGACTCAAAATGAACAATTGTACCTCGAGGATTGAGTATGTTTAATATTTTAGACTTCCTTATTTTCGATAGAGAATGGTAAAGTTTTTGCATAAGCAGAATCCCGGGAGTGAGTTTAAACAGTAAATTTGGGCAGAAAACGTGACCAAGGATCACGTGCGGGGTCTTCATGTGGTCAAGTGACGGCAAACAAAAAAGTCGGTCAAACGTTTATGCAAGCCCCGGGAGATGACGTCAAAGAGAGGTCAAATTTTAGGATGAAAAATCTCTGGTCAGTGAATTGGAAACAATGCAGATGGAAATGTCGTCATCTGGGTAAAATAAAAAGAGATACAGAGGAGGAGGAGAGAGAGGGAGTCGATACAACGACATGAAAGGGGTACTAACAACACCTTATTCTGCACAGCATCACCACCAACAACCCCGTCACGCCGCCATTAGATTTGTCAATCTGTCATTGAAAATTAAAAGCTTATATTTACAAAAATAAACAATATATTTTAATAACCAGTTGCCTGTGTTTTTTTTTGTTTGTTTATTTGTTTTTTAACCGACAAGTGTCTAAGTCAGAAATTGTAACTTTTTGAAATTAAATAGACTTAAACACAACTGACGATTCGGCCATCCTCGGAGTGAAATGAAACAAAGTAATTTATTTAAAAAAATATTTATTAAAAAGCATATATTACCCTTACCCTACCGTGTTGACACCACTTAAAAAGTCTCTTGCTGCCACATGTCCAATTCGCCTGCTCCTTTTTCTATTTTCATGTGTAACTTCTAGATATAGCATTCTTTCCATCACATATACATCGACTGAGATATGGTTATTAGCATATCACATTAAATTAAATCATTTTAAATAATTAGCTCGATTATATTACTTATTCGACATTATAGCCTCGTAAATACTGTACTATTTAAAAATATAATTTAGAATATAATTATTTAGTTTATTTTCATTTCAGTTTATATTTTATTTAACTTAAATTTACTTATTATTATCGTAAATCTGAAACTTTTTAATTTTCAAACCAGAAAACCAAGGGGAATAACTGTGATAGTTTAAATCTTTGAGCACGTTATTAAATATTTTCTATAATAGATATGTTTTCATTTCGAAATATTCTTCTAAGTTGAATTATTATTTTTATCTTTAATTCGGAGGTAATTTTTCTTTTTTCGCTCATTTTTAATTTTTAAGTAACCTTTTGGTACTCATGCAGAGAGTGAACTCAGAGTCCACCCGGCTTTCTCCGGAACATGACGCCAACAGCCGGAGTAAACCGAGCGTCGCTGAGAAAATTAAGCCGAGCGTCGCCGATGAAAGCATAACAAGAAAACCTACCTTAAATGTTAAATTTTATTAACTGTAAAGAAAAATTTTATAATATTTTTTGGTACTCATGCAGAGAGTGATCCGTGCTGAAATAATATTATTATTTAAAAAGCCATTCTTAACATGGGGGGGTGGGTGTTTTGTACCTACTCTGTACAATTGAATAAAAAAACATATCATAAAACTTTAATTAAACGTGGACATACGATTTTTAAAAAATAGCGCGGATCCGATCACTCTCTGCATTAGCACGATATATTTTTTAGATAAATAATGTTAAAGATTTTTTGGTCAAGTTTCTTTCCAACTCCTCAAAAAACTTTAAAACTTTTATAGGTTTTCGATGTTTTTTTTTATGTTTGTTTGTTTTTTACAAGGTGGTCTCCACTTATCAAGGCCCGGAAGCAACTCGGGGATAAGGGTTATTGCGTGTACAGTACGTTAATGTTGAGATATGATAAAGTGTCTACTTAAGGGGCGGTTCATCAGAAATTTGTTTATGTTGGACTTGAAGACATCCAAGTTGTAGTCAGGTGGGAAACAGGCAGACGGAACAGAGTTCCACAGGCGTGCACTTCTAAGAAAGAAGCTTTGTTCATGGAATCTACGTTTTGGTTTTGGCACAGATAAAGAGTGGGAAAATTAATTTTTGACAGTGGTTTCAGCTAGACGGGTGTTTTTCGTGAAAGATCGGCGAGGGGAGATAAGGGATTGGAGCTCGGACGAGCACCTGTTATGGAAGTAACGATAAAACAAAGGCTCGCAACGTATCTCCTGTGATGCTGAAAACGAATATCACATTTAGATTTGGGGCATGATATGAAGAAATTACTTTTTAAAAAAGTGGGGGATCACTGTCCTATATAAATTTGACGTAAAATGAGCACCCACTTCCTGGCCACCTAATAATTTCTTCATATCATAAAACAAATTTAACTGTGATTTTTATTTTTAGCACCCCCCAAAACCGGCGCTGTTTTTTTTTGTTTTTGTTTTGTTTTGTTTTTTAACTAAGAGATTCGTTCTTTTTTATTTTTTTATAAGTTAGGACGCTAATACTGCCGTCAGTAAGCTTACATTAGCGTTTTTTTGTTGTTTTTTAGGTGGGTATTCAATTATAGAACTTGTATAGTTTTTAACAGGTGCTTCTCTAGTTGAATTAACCGTTTTTTCCGTAAGTAACGTTCCGACATTATAACCATTAAACCATTAAAACAGAATCGTTTAATATTTCAGATAAATTCTGTTTACATTAGGGGGCTGTTGAGACCCGTAATGTAAACAGAATTTTTGTGAAATATTTAACTGCTGAAGCACCTGTTAACAACTATACAAGTTGTATAACGAAAAAAACAAAGTATGTTTTTGTAAACTTACTCACAGCATAATTAACGTCCTAAATTATGAGATGAAAAAATGAACGAATCTTAGTAAAAAAAACAAAAACAGCGCCGGTTTTCGGAGATGTTGAAAACGAATATCAGTTAAATTTGTTTTGATATGAAGAAATTACTACGTGGCCAGAAGGTGGGTGCTCATTTTACGTTAAATTTATATAGGAAAGTGGTCCCTTACTTTCTGAAAAAAATTTCTTCGTATCATGAAAACTACTAATCTGCCCCAAATTTAAATGATATTCGTTTTCAGCACCACCGAAAACCTTTGAAAATGTTTTTTGAGGAGTTGAAAAGAAACTTGACATTGACCGATTTTTTTGTTCGAGAAAAGGTTCAAAGGTAAGTCAAATAAACACGTTTTTTTTTTAAAGTTTTTTTTTCAAGAAAAATTGAAAACATTCTTTGTTTTTTGGGGTATTATTTTTATTTTTAATTTTTTTCTTAAGGAAAAACCTGAAAACTAGAAAAAATTGAAACAAAACTGTGTGGGATAGATTTTCTTTTATTTTTTTCATATTAAAACAGATATTGTTGTTTCCTCAGACCGTTGTTTTATTAATGGTGTGGGTGTGTAAATTGTATTCCGCATTCGCACTGAAGGTCTTTCTGTGTTGCTCGCTCAAACACCCACAATGGCAATTGTAGGCCTAGACTTGGCAAAAAAAAGGTACCAGTCCGGATGATGTAAAGGTATAGCCATCGCTTACCTTTCCTTGTCCACATGATGCACAAGTTTTCGTCCTTACCAGTAATTTTTTTCTTGACAAAAGTCGAGGACTCCAGTTGGTGTTTCCAGCTGCTCACTGCTGTAAAATTCATGTTTTTTTTTCTGACGGGCAAGTACGAAATGCTATGCTTTTTTTTTTACTAATTTATTTTCTTTTCTTCCTCTTCCAAATTGTCGTCTGCTGTTTGGAATTTTCAACTCGCTCGAATGTGCGTCATGTTGAAAACCATCGTGTTACATTGTTATTGGTTCAGCTTTATGTTTCGTTAGACGGCTTAATTTTCTCGGCGACGCTCGGCTTATTCCGGCTGTTGACATCATGTTCCGGAGAAAGCTGGGCATGCGCTGAGTTACGTCTGGATCACTTTCTTCATGAGTACAAACCTTTTTTATTTGTTATTGTTGAGTTATCCGGGGGGTTTTTCACTGTATTTAGTAGTTTTACTCCGATATAATTCATCGTTCTGTTTATAATTGTTTATTTTTGATAAAAAAAAAAATACAGTCATTTAACTATAAGTGGTTTGTTTACCATACTTATAGGTAAATTTGCACTGAACAGATAGCATAATACTATTAAATTAAATTCACATTTTGATATATCTTTTAATTTAAACGCGAAAAAAAAAACAATTGGGACGCTGAAAACGTACACAGTAAAACAATACGTTGTCAGCGGGTTAAAGTTGATTTATTTGTAAGAAAATTGTGACAGTATAGTTGTAATACAGAATAGTTGCAAAATACCCCCCCACTCTTCCCATGTTAAATAATAATTTCTAAATAATAACGTTAATATTTTAGTGCGCAGTTCAAAATCTGCAAAAGAAGCGATTTATGTTCATTTGTTTACGTTGTTATGGGTTAATGTTTATGTGCGCATACGCAACCGGAAGTCATAAACCGGATGTTGGGTCACAATACCCGTTATAAGGGCATTTGAGTTTTATAATTATATAGATTTAATATAAATATATAATTTTTTACTCACATACATATCACATACATCGCTATGGTATAATTATTACTATAAATCGGTATTTTTTTAGTTTACCGACCCCTCGGCATTCACCTTTGAATTGTCGACTTTTAAAGGTTTGGGGGGACGCTGAGAACAAATATTGCATTTATTTCTTGCACAAATGAGTAGTTATTCATACTTGAAGACATTTAGTATCCAACGTAATCACTACAGCTTGGCAAGCAAGATGGCCGCCCGTGCATTTGCTAAAAAACACCAAAAAAAGCCAAACGAGTCAAAAAAAAAAATGGCCCCAGACATTTATTTTCGTTTTTTGACACAAACCGATTTTTTTCTTCTGACACAAAATCTGATAATCAAACCCGACGCAAATTTACCGTTTGCATGGTATGAACTCCTGAACCCTTGGACTTTTTTAAGAAATGTCAGTTTCAATAAAGTGGGGATCACTTTTCTATGATAATTTAACCTAACATGAACACCCACACGTTGACCCCCCCCCAAAAAAAATTGTTTATATTGGGGCGGGGGGATGTCTGCGGCGACCGGGGGGATGTTGGGGCGTTGTTGTAATTATACTATCTAGAAATGTTTCCTGTGAAGGTGTGGTTTGCATTGAGCATAAATAAAAGACAAGGTCAGACGTTTAAAACCATTGGCATAGACCTGGCATCAGACTGCTTCAGTCACGGTATGTTCTACGTCTCCATCAGGACAGGAAGTTCAGAAAAACTCTACATTCTGGCTCCAAATCAAAGAAGCAGAAATGTAGTTTTCCACGAAGCTCTTCAATGAAAAGTTCTACAAAAGGATATGATGAAAACTGATATGATCTGATTGTGGTATGATTTCAGTATTCAATGTGTTAGATAAGATTTAAGCATCGAATTGAAATTTACATCCCTCTTACAACATCCACTTACTGGAAAGGTGCCAATAAATCGCGTACCTGAGTGTGCAGAAAAGTCCTGTGCGATGCGCGGGTATCTTTGCTAGTATTATATATTAGCTTATTTGTTACATTCCAATAATCAGATAAATAGACCAAGTAATGGAATTTTGCATTGAATTCACTCCTAAACTAATTAACCGATCATTATAGAATTTTATTTATGTGCATATGTTTATATATTTCTTTGTATTGGATTCACACCTAAACTAATTAACCGATCATTATGAATTTTAATTATGTGTATATGATATATATTTCTATGCATTGGCTTCATACCTAAACTAATTAACCGATCATTATGAATTTTAATTATGTGTATATGATTATATATTTCTATGTATTGAATTCACTCCTGAACTAATTAACCGATCATTATTAATTTTAAGGATTTGTATATGTTTATATATTTGTTTGTATTGGGTCCACTCCTAAACTAATTAACCGATCACAATGAATTTTAATGTGTATGTGATTATATATTTCTATGCATTGGCTTCATACCTAAACTAATTAACCGATCATTATGAATTTTAATGTGTATATGTTTATATATTTCTATTATTGGATTCACTCATAAACTAATTTATCCATCATTACGAATGTTTAGTAAATGTTTATATATTTGTATGTATTGTATTCACTCCTAAACTAATTAACCAATCATATAAAATTTTAATTATGTGTATATGATTATATATTTTTGTGTCTTGAATCCACTCCAAAGCTAATTAACTGGTCATTATGAATTATATGTAATGTATATGTTTGTATATGTCTATAGATATCATATTCCAAAAAGCACATAGAACGGTCACTTACTTTGTTAATGTATTTATGTGTACAAGAAATACTATCCAAGTAATAAGGTACTTGTACAGTATACTACTCATATGAAAAACTTATGTAAAATCATCGAGTAATTTCATCTTTATATTAGAAATGAGGTACTTGCATAGTATTCTACACAAGAAATAAGGTACTTGTGCGGTATAGTACTCACATGAAAAAAAAATCCAGAGAATATCTTACCTGTGACGTACATAAGTTATGACAACCGTAAATCTCGTTAAATATTCGAGTAGTATGACTTACATATGAAAAATAATGTGCTTCTTCACTATAACACCCAGATTAAAAATCAAATTCTTACCTCTGACGCACAGAAAATTTAGTACAAGAGAAAATGTCATAAAAGTATTGAGTTCTTTTATTTTTACATTAGAAAAATGGTACTTGCACAGTAGCTTACAGAAGAAGGCCCTGTCGGTGGGGCATTAGAATACGCCGACTGCTCCCCCCCCCTGCAGAGGGTAAAAGTCCCTCAATGGGGGTCCTGGATATGCCCTTAAACTATATCCAGTGGTGAGGCCCCAGCTTGTGGGTTTTGGGGAGTGTGGAGCAACCCTTTAATTACCATTGCTCCCAGGTCCACTCTGACCCGGAGTGGTAGTACCTGTTAGGGTCCCAACTATGGGTTAAATAGACACTGACGTGAAAACAACAAATATATTTTATTAAAAAATATTTTCTTAAATCTTTGGATTCGGCATTAAATAACCCGAAAAAGGTTGATATGCCGTAAAACAAAAAAAAACAACCAACCAACCAACTTACACAAGAAATAAGGTATTTACACAGTTTCCTACCCAATAAATAACGTACTTGTACAGTATAATATCCATAAGGAAACAAAAGAAATCTTACATGCGACGTACATAAAAGTAATCAAACCCGAAAATCATGTAATATATTCGAGTTGTATGACATTTATATAAGAAATAAGGTGCTTCTATACTATAGCACTCTGATGTAAAAACAAACTCCCTCATGTGACACACGGAAAAGTTAGCACAACAGAAAATTATGTAAAATTATCGACTAGTGTCATCTATATCTTAGAAATTACGTACTTGTACATTATCCTACCTAAGAAATAAGGTATTTGTGCAGTATAGTATTCATATGAAAAAGCAAAGGAAATCCTACCTGTGATGTGCATAAAAGTTATTAAAACCGAAAATCATGTAATATAATCGGTAGGATGACTTGACAAGCTTTTGGGTTTGTCCTTTACTCCTGATCTGAAATGGAACACGTACATCAAGTCTGTTGCCAAGGTCGCTGGAAAGATGGTGGGATCCTTCTACCGCTCCAGAAGATATCTCACTACTGATGCAATTCTCTATCTATATAAAAGCCAAGTACGTCCAAGGATGGAATACTGTTGCCATATCTGGGCAGGAGCTGCCAAAAACAGCCTATCATGCCTTGACAGAGTACAAAATAGACTTCGTGGTTTAGTGGGGGATGCCCTTTTCTCTAGCCTACAACCCCTCTCCCACAGAAGAGACGTTGCGAGCCCATCCTTGTTTTATCGTTATTTTCATGGCAGGTGCTCGTCTGAACTCCAATCCCTGGTCCCCCCTCGCCAATCTTTCACGAAAAACACCCGTCTAGCTGAATCCACTGTGAAAATTTTCCCCCACTCTTTATCTGTGCCTAAATCAAAACGCGGATTTCATGAACAAAGCTTCTTTCTTAGAACTGCACGCCTGTGGAGCTCTGTTCCGTCTGCCTGCTTCCCTCCGGACTACAACTTGGATGTCTTCAAGTCTAATGTTAACAAATTCCTAATGAACCGCCTCCTTAAGTAAACACTTCATCAAATCTCCTCACTAACGTAATGTACTTGCAATAACCCTTATCCCTGAGTGGCTTCCGGGCCTTGATAAGTGGTGATCACTGTGTAAAAAAAATAAAATAAAATAAGGATACACTGCTCCATTTGCAACGGGCTCTGTTTAATTTCTTATGGCTGTGAAAGGACCATATGGTCCGTTGCGAGTTCTGTCATCTCTATCTTTCTGGGGGGGGGGGGTCTAGGTATGCCAAATGTGGATTCATCAACACACACTTCGGCTGTACTTCCTAGATCGAATGTGTACACAAGTTGATGGAAACAGTGGCTTCTGGAAAGAAGAGACTAAGAAAGCCTCCCCGGCTTTGAGAAGTGTGCACTCGGGTAAGGAGGAGGCACACAGGTTGCTCCGGTGCGAGTGCTCCTTCTATCGGGAGTATCGTCGCGCTATAAACTCCTTCTAAGGGTGAAAAACGCCTCTCTGACACTCTGCTGTTGCCCCGTAAGGCATTATATCAGGTATTAGTAAGGGAATTCGTTGGGGATGATACTGTTGAGGGGGATCGCTTTGACGAGGTGGCAACGTAGCTCGATTTGGCTTTGGTTGCCTGGGCCGGGGTGTTTCACTAATGACAAGGCATCTTTGACCTGGTTTGGTAATCTGAAATGCTCTCTGGGTCAGTAAGAGACTTCACTCAGCTGGCTTGGCAAGTTCGCCGATTTGTAAACGGTGTGGTGATGAGGACGAAACGCCTTCTGCTATTGTTGCACCGTTGTGCCGCTGAATGAGTTTGTTGGAAGCTCATGGTTCGCATCCCGAACGTGCCGTCTTTCAGTCTGGAACCCATCAATGTTTGTTACAATCAGGTCTCGGCAACTAATAGGCTTAGAAGACAAATATGTCTGACCTTGCTAGCTGAGGGATGTGTTATGAAAGACGGGTGTCTGTTGCGCATGCCTGTCGCGTAAGCGGTGTAAGACTCGAATGGTATTTGGACATGCTTTAGACTAGAGGATTTTAGATTCCAAAAACAAGCGTCAACCTTGAATTAGTTCTTAAAGTCCAGTATATAGTTTAGCTTAGGTTTCATTTTTAGACACTTCAAGTTCATAACTTAGCTAGTGTGTAAGAGTTATCATTAAGCCTCATTTTTTCCGACCCTAACTAGGTGACAGATCACGCGATTTGCTAGAGATTAGGGTTCCCTTGCGTAAGTTGTGTTAGTAATAAATCGATCGGGCCCGCATCAATTTTTTACTGACAAATCGGTGTATCTGCCACAGTTTTAAAAAGTGGGGTCTTCATATTAACAACTTTTCCTTTCTTTTCATTGTTAATATCACTTTTCATTTCTTTATCCACCTCCAACCCCACTTTCGCATATTGTATAAAATTGGGTTTAAGTAGATTAGTCATAGTATGATTTTTTGGTGATTGAAGAAGGATGTATCCGCTGATGCATGAAAAGTATAAATGCGGTATTGTCGTGATAGTAGAATGGAAGCAGGATCTAGCTAAGTTAGCTTAGGCAGCATTAGTAGTCATGACCGGCCTTTCCCACATAGCTGCAAAATTATAAAATCCGGAACGCCTGTCTACTGAGAATTCGTCATTTCCAAGAATTGTATAGAATAACGACCCATGGGAAACTAAAAACTTTTCTTTTTGAATAAATTCTTGTCTTTCTTTTTATTGTTGTTTTTAAATTAATATTGAATAAAGTTAAAACTAATTATAAATCGTGTTCGTTTGTTTTTCTCAATATATTTAAAAAAAAGAAATTTTTTTCAATTTTTTTCCAAAAGTTCTCATTCAACAGATCGAACTGGCTTTGCCTATTTTGCGTTACGTAATTTTTCAAATAACAAGCCTTGTCTCCCGGTAGTGGTGGCTGAGTTCTAGTTCTGAACAATCGTCGGTTAAGCAGATGATTTGTTCTCAGGATGATTTTTTATGGATCTTTTTTTTTTAAAGAGTTTCACGCATACGACTAAATTATAAATTTGAAACAAGTAAAATATTTATTTAGTTTGGTAATTTGCGTTGTGATTTGGCTTTCAAATGTATCTGATAAGTATTTTATTTTATTCAAATTAAATCAACGCTTTTATCATGAAACTCTCACCCCTGACGTTAATCTCGCATAGCCAACGTAGTGTTCTGGTATTTAAAAATGCAAACGCTAATAAACAACGCGCCGACCTTTATTAGCTGATTTTTTCTTTCTCTAACTTAACAACATGACAAAAAAAAAAAAAAGAAAATGTACAAAATTCTAAGGATGGCGTTTGACTCCGAAATATATAAATTATAACTTTCAAACAAATCAAAGATTTATTTTTGTAATTTGCGTTGTGGTTTGGCTTTCAAACTTATCGGATACGTATTTTATTACATTCAAATTAAATCAACGCTTCTATCAAGGAACTCACTCCTCACAAACACACACACACAAACGCACACACATGTATATATATATATATATATATATATATATACAGTACTTTACAAACACACAGACACACACACACACACACATATATATATATATATACATACAGTACTGTAC
The DNA here is from genome assembly GCF_053919585.1 of Euprymna scolopes. Lineage (NCBI taxonomy): Eukaryota > Metazoa > Mollusca > Cephalopoda > Sepiida > Sepiolidae > Euprymna > Euprymna scolopes. Next base: position 9,313,599 of record NC_136494.1, read on the forward strand.
ATGGATGATTGATATAGTCATCCATGTACATATATGTGTGTGTGTATGCGTGTATGTGTGTTTGTGTGTGTGTTTATATACGGTACCCCTCCTTCTTTTGGGTCGAGCATTGTCGAAAATGTATTTAACCCGCTGCTTAGTTTAGCGATTAATCGGAGCCCGCTGTCTGTTTGTTTAAAAACTATCAGCTAGAAAACTGTTAAGCGTTGGACAGATATTCATGTAATATAGATTGATGAACCATTCATGAGTACCTATTCTTAGTACAGTGGTCAACGCGATGGTTGTATGTTTGATTCACACCTGGAGAAAGGTGCTAGTAAAGCCGCACTGATGAGTTATGATACAACGGAGCAGTACAGTGGATGACTCCATATACATATATGTATATATATGTTATGTATTTAGGCAGCATGTTTTCATTCAGACAACTAGTGTTGAATAGCACGGAGCTTTTGTTCAATGAGTTTTTTTTTGTTGTTTTTGTTTTTGTTTTTTTGTAATTTTTCCATTCCTCGAATTGTCGTTCTTATTTCTCAGTTTAATTTATGCAAGAAAATTGCATAGTCTCTTGTTCTTTCGTTATATATATATATATATATATATATATATATATATATATATATATATATATATATATATATATATAAAGCTGAACGTCTGTCTGTGTGTCTGGTACGAATAGGCTCGTATATTATTGACTATTATAGAAAACTGATCACATATAATGATAGAAGATGTATTGATACAATAGAATGGGTATGTTTGATCTGGCATAATGATGATTCATTAAAATTGTGGGGTCGGCGTACGCGCCTGGTCCACAAAGTATGGAAATTAAAAATTTAAAGATTAAAAAAAAACGTTTACAAGTGTTTTTGATATAGATGTACATAAGAATACTTTGATAAGTATGTTTTAACTTAAATAGGGATGGTATAATAAAATTGTGGGGTCTGCGTTCGCGCCTGGCCTCCATAGAATGGAAATAGGCAAAAACTTTAATAAAGACTTTTCATATCTATCTGCTAAGTATACTTTGATAATTATGTTTCAGTTTGAAGAAATATGGTATAATAAAAGTATGGAGTGTTCGTTCGCGCCTGACCTCCATAGAATGGAAATATGTCACAAAGTTTAACAAGATTTTTTAATATAGATCCACAGAATATTGTGATAAGTTTTTCAGTGTGAACAGGTATGGTATAATAAATTATGGGGTTTATCTATTTTATTTTTACTTTCATCATATTTTGCTTTGGTTTTGATACCCCCAAATTCGAAGCTATCTCTTTACAACCCTTTCTTTTCATAACCTATCATAATTTCATAAATCAGAGTCCATTTTCTGTAGGCTGTTTTTGACCCCAGTCAACGACGGGTACTTTTGCTAGTATATATATATATATATATATATATATATATATATATA
>NC_136494.1:9317530-9332530 GCF_053919585.1 Euprymna scolopes
AAACCCTAGTGTTTTAATGTTAATTTATTTTAATATAATAAACTAGTTATGAACAAAGGTTCATTGCATTCAGACAAAACGCTAAGAAACGAGGCTTAGTTAGAGCTGGGGCCCGTGTTTTGGAGGTCACCCTGTATATATATATATATATATATATATATATATATATATATATATATATATATATATATATATATATATATATTTATATATATATATATGGTGATGCAACGGTTACAAGCTCCGACTGTTGTTTGGGCGATCGGGTTTCTATCCTGGCTTGAGGTAGTTGTTTGTCTAGCCGCGGTACTTTATGTGGATGACTATAATGCTCCCTATCTTAGGTTGAGCATTTGGAAGTACCATTAGCGTATGATGCGATGCTCTTTGTGTAAACAAATTGAGCTTAGGTACTTTGAGCAATGTATAATCATTGTTAATTCACTGCCCATATAGCAGCAGCCGTATAGTGCAACAGTTAGAAGCTCCGACTGTGGTTTGGGCGATCTGATTTTGATCATGGCTTGAGGTAGTTGCTTTTCTAGCCGCACTGATTAGCTGTGAAAGTACTGTATATATACATATATATATATATATATATATATATATATATATATATAACGTGATTTATTGGATACTTACTTAATTACTTCGAAAAATCAACATTAATCAGCGTATGATGAATAAAGTCACAGGGATTTAACATCAAATAGAAACCTTAAATATAAGATGAATATCAAAGTAATCCAAGGATTATACAATAAATTCAGATTGGATCTTTAGCGCGTGGTACAATGGGGGAAGAGGTGGCTGGTTACTTTTAATGCATCTAAAACCAAGCTCCTATCTTTACATCATCAACACTCTGATCCCTATCTGACATCAATTAAAATGGCTGGCTCTCGTCTTGGAAAACTTCATGTTTTGACAAGTTTCTGAACTTTACCTTTACTCCTGATCTGAAATGGAACACGTACATCAATTCTGTTGCCAAGGTCGCTGGAAGAATCGTGGGATCTTTCTACAGCTCCAGTAGATATATCACTGCTGATGGAATTCTCTATCTATATAAAAGCCAAGTACGTCCTTGGATGGAGTATTGTTGCCACCTCTGGGCAGAAGCTGCTAGAAGCAGCTTGTCCTGCCTTGACAGAGTACAAAATAGACTTCGTAACTTAGTGGGGGATACCCTCTTCTCTTCCCTGCAACCTCTTTCCAACAGAAGGGACGTTGCGAGCCTGTCTTTGTTTTATTGTCATTTCCATAGCAAGTGCTCGTCTGAGCTCCAATCTCTGGTTCCTCCTCGCTAATCGTTCTCGAAAAATACCCGTCTAGCTAAAACGACTGTCAATAACTTTCCTCACTCTTTAACTATGGCTAAATCAAAACGCAGATTCCATGAACAAAGTTTCTTTCTTAGAACTGCACGCTTGTGGAACTCTTTTCCGTTTGCCTGTTTCCCAGCTGACTACAACTTGGGTGTCTTCAAGTCCAACATAAACAAATTCTTGATTAACCGCCCCCTTAAGTAATCCAATCTACCAAATTTCTATTAATAACGACTACTACAATATTATCGCATTGATTACTGTACACTCAATAACCCTTATCCTCGAGTGGCCTCAGGGCCTCTTGATAAGTTGTGACTCCTATCTAAAAATAAAATACAGTGAAATGTTTATAAGGGCGATAGGAGGCTTTTACAAATAATCTTTCAATACATTATTAATACGAAAGTGAAGATTTTAAAAGATAAATCAAGTTTATAGGCTAAACAGTGCAAAAAAAATACTTGGAGATATGTGTCTGTGTTTATTTGGGATTCTTAATAATTTTTACATAGACGCATGTGTTTGCATTTGAGTGTTGTATTTAGATATCATAAATATACACTGTTGAAAATGGAACATACACACACATCCTTTCTGTCTTATAGTCGATGGGCAGAAATCAGACGCTCATAGCATCAACGCTGGCGTCTCTCAGGTTTCCATCCTGGGCCCAGCTCTCTTCCTGATCTGCATCAATGATCTCCCTAATCACATTCTTAAACCATTCGTAGACATTCATGGAGACGAGACTACCATCTAAGGCAACACTTCAAAATATGGCAATGACCAAGATCTTTCTGATTCTCTCTCTTCTGATGTTAAGCACGTGGTGCAATGGGGAAAGAGGTGGCTGGTTAATTTTAATGCATCTCAAACCAAGCTTCTCTCTTTCCATCATTTAGGTCCTGACACCAATCTGGTCCGAATTGAAGCGAATGGATCTCGTCTTGGGGAAGCATCATGTTTGGACAAGCTTGGGGTGAGATTTTACTGCTTATTTACGTTGAATTGAGCACAAGTACAGTAAGTTCCTCTGAGCACATTCCATCAAAATACTTGTAAAACAGGCACAGTGATGCAATATTGCAATGATGGGACAGGAGTTAGAATTTAGTTGACGGTGTGAAACCCATTAGATTGAAGACTCCAGTTTCGATCGTGTCTAAGAGTGAGAGACTTAGTGTTAGATACACCAGCCCAAACATGGCAACAATACTCCATGCATAGGTGACTGGTGGCTTCATAGAGGTAAAAGATGCTCTCAGGTGGGAGTAATTTTCTAGCCTGGTAAAGAGAGCTCACATTCTTTGCAGCGGTCTTTGCAATGTCCTCAATATATTTGTTCCAGTTCATGTTGCCTTTGAATGTTAAACTGAGGAGTTTGAAAGATGAGCTCTCAAGTAGTGTTAGTAGTCATGTTTATTGGTGGTTGATAGGACTTTTTGTATTCGTCAAAGGAAAGAAACTTCGACTTAATAGCATTAAATGTGATCATCCATTTACATCCCCATTTCACTATGGACTGGAGGTTGTTTTGTAAGAATTCTGCCATTGATATGTGTACGTCTGTTCTGAGTGAATTTCTTCAGAAATAAAAAAAAAAATCCCCAAATCTAAAATGAACAATTTTTAAAAAGGTTCAAGTATCCTGATCTGAAATATGACACATACATCAAATCCGTTGCAAAGATCACCAAAAAAAATGATTGGATCAATCTACCGTTCAATCCTCTACTTGTATAAAAGCCAAGTACGGATTGAGTGGTCTTGTCACATATAAGGAGTAACTGTTCAGAGCATCACTTTTTGGTTCAACTAGATACAAAACCGACTTCGAAATCTGGAGGAGATGTTTATTTTTTCATCTCTACATCCTCTGTCTTATAGAATAGACGTCGCGAGACTTTTTGTGCTCTGTCATTTTCTGAATTTCATTCTATGGTTCCCTCCCCCCGGTAAGTCTTTCGCTACAAACAACCGACGAGCAACAATTACTATCAGAAATTTCCCTTACTTTCTATCTATGCCTAATATTAAGTGGAAATTGCATCAGCAAAGTATTTTTCCCTGGAATTGCTCGTCTGTGGAAAACAATACCAAGGAGATGCTTCCGTGCTGTCTATAACATGATCATTTTTAATTCCAACGTGAGCAGCTTCTTAAAGAACCGTCCTTTAAAATAAATTACTAAATTTTCATTACCATACCTATTAACCCATATCCTTGAGGGGCAATCCGGGCCTTTATGAGTGGTGACTTAATATATATATATATATATATATATGTGTGTGTGTGTGTGTGTGTGTGTGTGTGTGTGTGTGTGTGTATTAAGAAACTATTTCCATATGACCTGCCCCCGTAGATGGTTTAAAATCAAGTGGCAAGACAAGATACCAGACACAAGGGTTTTATTCCGGTCAAACCTTTCATCTGTACTCACCATGTTATCGTAGTACCAGGTTCGTTGGGTAGGCCATATATGCCGCATGCCTGATTCAAGGCTCACAAAACAGCTCCTTTATGGCAAACTGTACTAAGGAAAAAGACCAGCAGGAGGACAGCGGAAACAGTTCAAGGACAATCTGAAGGTCTCTCTTAAATAGTTCGGTTTGTATTCTAACTCATGGCGGAAAAAACAACTAACTCAAGACAGATGTTCCTGGCGTGCCAAAACTCACTTTCGGTCTACAATTGCTGAATCCGCACGCAATGAATAACGCACGAGAAAATGTGACATTAGAAAAGACAAAGCAGTCAGTATCTCTGATACAAAATTATCCCACAAGTGTCCAACATGCGAAAAATAGTTTGAAGCTCGAATCGGTCTAACAAGCCATCTTTTAACACACACATATATATATATATATATACAATGCTGCCAAGACTAAACTAGTTTCATTCAATAATTACAAGAAACCCTCTCTACCACCAATAGCAATGGCCAACGACTCTTTATCTGAGAGTCCATCTTTCAAACTCCTTGGCCTAACGTTCACAGGAAACATGAGTTGGAACAATTACATTGAAGGCATTGCCAGGGCCGCTGCAAGAAAGGTGGGCTCTCTCTACCGTGCTAGAAAACTACTAACACCCGAAAGTATCCTGTACCTCTATAAGGCCACCATTCGCCCATGTATGGAGTATTGCTGCCACATCTGGGCTGGTGCATCTGCTACTAGTCTCTCGCTCCTTGACAAGGTTCAAAAGAGAGTCGCAAATCTGATAGGCCCTGAACTGGCATCTAAGCTTCAGCCTCTGTCCCATCGACGAAATGTTGCATCCCTCTGCCTGTTCTACAAGTATTTTAGTGGTGAATGCTCTGATGAACTGCAATCACTTGTGCCCCCACGACGCGAGCACCCTCGACAAACCCGACAGGCTACTAGATCCCACCCCCACACTGTAGAGGTCCCTAGATGTAAAAGATCTTTTTACTCCAATAGTTTCTTCCCCAGAACCGCAAGACTCTGGAATTCCATTCCAGGTCCCTGCTTCCCCAACAGTACTGACGTGCAGAAGTTCAAGTGTAACGTGAACCGACACCTTGCTGCCCAAATCCCTACATAGTACCCCAGTAGTTGTTGCCCCTGATAGTAGCCCCCTACACCAAAGTGGCAATTTGCCTTGTTTGGGGTGAAAATGTAATAAAAAAAAAAAAAAAAAAAAAAATATATATATATATATATATATATATATATATATAATTATTTCCACTGCCAGACAACACTACAGCCAGCAAGAGCCACGAAAGCCAACAAACCGGAAGTCCAAGACTTTCTTGTGTGTGGCGCGTTTGTTCAGTTAGTAGAGTGCTTGCCTCGCATGCAAGAGGCTCGGGTTTCGAATCCTGAGTTGGGATGTGTCTAACTGATGAGTCCAAATGAGAGCGAAACTCGAGTCTTCTGGATTGTCGGCTTTCGTATCTCTTGCTGGCTGCAGTGTTGTCTGGCAGTGGAAATAGTTATATATTCTCTCACACATTCTGAAAATATATATAATTATTTTTGAGGGGTACAAACTTTATTATAGCTATTAAAAAAAGAAGACTGAGATTTCCGAATCTATGGTAAAAAGAATGGGGGGGGGGATTTAATGAAGGTTATAAAAAAATAAATAAATAAGTGGGTAAAGTCAGCTGAGCATGTTTCGCTCTCACTTTTCAAAGCCAAATCGAGGTTTATTTTTAGGAGGGGGGGATGCTTATTATTATTTTTTTTTAATGACTATTTAATGTTTTCTTTCCGTTCTTTTTACCATGAATACAAAAATCTTAGGCTTCCTTTTTTCATAGCCATATATATATATATATATATATATATATATATATATATATATATATATATATATATATATATATGATGTTCGTCCATCGCTTGCGATGATCGTGGTCATGCAATGTTCTGTGGGTTCGAAGATATATATATATATATATATATATATATATATATATAGGTTATCTCAATAACTCACCGGAAATCAGTAGTCTAATACAATTTGATTGCGTCTAGGTAAAACAGTGCAATTTCCTGCCGAATCATTTAAATCAGGAAAATAAAAAAAAATGATTCGATTCTTTTTTTTTTTCAATCTTTGAAGACATCATTTTAATAATGACTGCATCACATGAAAAAGAATTATTAAGCCGCTGCCATTAGTTATTTGCAAATCAATCAGCATTTGTTTTAAATTATGAATATGTTTTTACTGCCCAACTTATAAATCGATACAACACTCGGAAATTAACTTTCCTACATTCCACTTATCCCCCCTCATTATACACACACCTGCACATAGACACTACACACACACACACACACACACACACACACACACACACACACACACATATATATATATACATATATATATATACATTCATACGCATACATATATATACATTCACACACACACATATATATACATTCACACACATACATATATACATATATATACATTCACACACACACACATATACATATATATACATTCACACACACACATATATACATATATACATTCACACACACACACACATATATACATATATATACATTCACACGCACACACACACATATATATATACATTCACACACACACACATACATACATATATATATATATATATATATATATATATATATGTATGTTTTTAAATGTCTTTTCAGAGAGTGTAACTCATTATAATGTTAAAGCTCAAAGCTACATTGGTTTTATGACCACTACCCTATCCCACCGCCTCACCATAAATTTTCGTGAATTCAAGCTCAATCGATAAACATCTACAAAACGGAATGTAAAAATACTATCTATCAAAGTCAACCGAGAATTTCTAATATTGCCTATTAAACTAGTAATAATATTTTTAAATGCCTGGCGTAACACTACATCAATCCAGTGACCTAAATTCTGACATATAGAATTTATTTATTTATTGAGATTGTCGGTCTGACGTCCTCATCTTGGTTGTTATAGTCACAACGTTTCGGCCGTTTTGCCCTCCGGCCTTCATCAGGTGTTTTGTATCGAACTGGGGAACCGTTTGTTAGGAGTCTCGAACCCACCCCTTTATTATTATTACGGGGGTAACGTGTTCGGACTCCAGCTAGGCTCTGGGACATAGTTGCTGATTTGAATGTTACTTTTCACTGCCTTCGATTCACTGCCTTTTCAGGATTGAACTCAGCACCTTTGGGTAACTGTAAACTTTGATACAACGTCTAGGATCACTCGGCCATATGTCACTAGGACAATTCTTAGTTGGTTTTTGTTAATGTTAAACCTATGCTGTTATTCAAGGTTTTCTCTCTCTATCAGAGGTGTCCAAATTGCATTCAGCTCTATGCTTGGTTTGCTCAGTAGGTTGTTATGTCCGAGCATGTGAGCTGTTTCTTTAAGTTTTCTCACTTTCCAGTGGGTCTCTCTGTTTATTATTTTTACTTCATCCCATAGGGGGCGATGGTCCCCCCCTCTCCATCCAGACATGGTTGGCTATACTCGATTTTTCTGTCTCCCCTTTAGTTACCGCTTTTCGGTGTTCTTCCACCCTTACTTTGAGGGGGCGGCATGTTTCACCCTTATAAACCTTTCTGCAACTGCATGGGATGGAGTATATGCAGTTCTTGGTCATGTTCTCCTCCATGCCGGGCTTCACTCGTACCAGGTGTGTCTGAGTGTTGACTCGCTCTTGAATACCGTCCTGATGTTGTAGGGGGCACATATTCTCTGAATCTTTTCGGGGATGCCTCGTATGTATGGTAGGCAGACCGTTGGTGGTGTTTGGGTTTCATTCTCCTCTCATACTATTAACACGTCTGGTGGATAGTATGCTATCGGGGTAGTTGTTACGACGGAGGGTATTCTTCAACCTGACCATTTCTTGGTGGTATGTAATGGTATCGCTACTTATTGTCTCTGCTTGATGTTGTAAGCAGCGTGCGATTCCATGTTTGATACTGTATGGGTGATGGAAGTTGAAGTTAAGGTATTGTCCGGTGAAGGTAGGCTTGCGATATACAGATATCTTAAACCCATGCTCTGTGCGTGATGTGATTATATCAAGAAAGGCCAATTGGTTATTTTTTTCTTTCTCCATTGTGAACTGTATCGATGGTCTTATTGAGTTCACATGGTCTAGGAGAGCCTGGATGTCTTCCTGATGGGGCCAGAGTATGAAGGTGTCATCAACGTATCTTAGCCACATGGTTGGTTTTAAGGGAGCTGAACCTAAGGCCATTTCTTCGAAGTATTCCATGTATATGTTCGCCATCACTGGTGATAATGGCGAACCCCCCAAAAAATACAGACAATATAGAATTTAGTCCGTTAATCGCCCCTTCATACTCTGGCGCAACAAACCCAAATCAGATCTTTAATAAAAACAACCTAAAACCGTCAAAACTTAAAGATGATAATTAAAACACATAATAAAATAATGAATGCGACCAATAAAAAATAAAGCAATAACAAAATTAATAACAAAAATATTCCCTCACCAAAGAAAAGCGAAATATAATTACTAAACATAGTAATGAGGTAGATCCTAACCAAAATAAAAACACTAGCAACGAGCAAATAAAGTACTTGCTGCGCGTGTAATCGTGAGGCATGAATTGGCATTGCTTGAGTTCAGTAGCAAGCAGAAATGATAGACGACTGGACACAATGTCGAGAGAGGCAGAGAGCGCATACAGCACCTGGAATTTCCAAATGGTCACCCATTTTAGTACTGACCAGGCTCAACGTTGCTTAACTTAACAGTGTTTTAACATGATTATGCCATCTATTTATATAGATGGTAATAATAACCTTAAGATAAATGGCAATCAAAAATTTAAAAAATGAGGACAGGGGTGAATGTAAGATAGAATAAAAAAAAAGAGACTTTTTTCTAAATATTTTATTGGAAGATTTTGAACTAATTAACTCATCAGGTTTTAAATAGATTCTATATGAATAATTTTAAAAATAAATTGAATTAATTGAGAAATGATTGTGAGCACTTTAGAGGTCTATCTAACGAGATGTGTTCTCTTTTTCACCTTTAAACAAGTCATATCATGTCTTACAGGGCACTGTAGGGAATTAAGCAACAAGATATTTGTTTACAGTACATTTAAAGTTATGCATGCTAGTACAATCAAAGAATCACTAAATATGGAGAGAATTCCAAAGCCCAACAGTCTGAGGGAAGAAGGCTTTCAGTCATCTAGGGAACTCAACAGTGAAGGGGTAAGATTTTTCCGCTTGTCAGGTTCGTAGTGAATATTACGTCTTGGAGAGCACAACTGCTATGAGTTCATTAAAGTACTTGTAAAACAGGCACAGGTATTCAAAACCGCAGCGATGGGACAGAGATTGGCGTTTGGCAGATAGTGCGCGATTTATTAGGTTGGATATTGTTTTTTGGACCCTATGTAAGAGTGAAAGATATGTGGCGGATGCCCCAGCCCAGATGTGACAACAATACTTCATGCATGGGCGAACAGTGATTTTCTAGAGATACAGGATAAAAGGAACAGTCCTTCTTTGCAACAACCTTGGTAATGTCTCCAGTGTATTTGTTCCAATTAATGTTGCCTGTGAATGTAAAGCACATCAGTTTGAATGATGAGCTCTCTGGTAGAGTATTAGTTGTCATGAAAATAGCTGGCTGAAAAAGTTTTTTGTACTTGTGTACGGCACAATCACGTTGACACGCCGGTTCTCGCCAGATTACCGAAGTTAAGCAACGTTGAGCCTGGGTGACCATTTGGGAAGGCTAGGCGCTTTATGTACCTTCTGGGAAGATTGGGCGTGGAACCACCAACCTCACCCCGAAAAAAAGCATCTACAACGTTGTGGATAGCCTATGCCAATCCAGAGGCTGAAAACTATGGATGGTTGAATAAAACAAAGAAGCTCAGTCTTAATAGCATTAAATGTCATCATTCCACTACAGATTATGTTTCTGATATTGGCATGGATACGTGTACATTTGTTTTTGTCTCATGTCTAATTTAGATCGTCATGTTATCAGCAAATGTGCTCATTTCAGACACTTTTATCAGGAAGCACGTTTATGAATATCAGGAATAATAAATGGCAAATGATCGACCCCTGAGTTTTTTTTGTTTTTGTTTTTTTACATGGGGGTCATCACTTATCAAGGCCCGAAGGCCACTCAGGGATAAGGGTTATTGCGTGTACAGATAGTATTGTAGTAATCATTAGTATTGGGGGGTTTGATAGAGTGTCTTAATTAAGGGGGGCGGTTTGTCAGGAGTTTGTTTATGTTGGACTTGAAGACGTCCAAATTGTAGTCAGGTGGGAAACAGGCAAGCGGCAGAGAGTTCCACTGGCGTGCAGTTCTAAGAAAGAAGCTTTGCTCATTGAATCTACGTTTGGGTTTAGGCACAGATAAAGAGTGGGGAAAATCATTGACAGTAGTTTCAGCCAGACGGGTGTTTCTCGTGAAAGATTGGCGAGGGGGGACGAGGGATTGGAGCTCAGACGAGCACCTGCCATGGAAATAACGATAAAACAAAGATAGGCTCGCAACGTCTCTTCTGTGAGAGAGAGGTTGCAGGGAAGAGAAAAGGGCATCCCTCACTAAACCACGAGGTGCACTTACATTAATATCATGTTGTTTAGACGCACGGACATCGAGAACAATCTGGGGGTTTCTTTTGTCAAGAAAGGATCTTATTATCTTAAGTATTCATCCATATATATCATATGATCTAATTTTCATAAAAAGGGTATATCAAGAGCTACTGCGCTAGTTTCGCCTGCCTTATCCGGTGCATGGTATATGCAGATACTGTTTATGCAGATAATGTTTGCAGATACTGCCCCTATATCCTCTCTGGTGATTCTCCTGACAGTGTTGGTAATGTTCTCCTTTAGTTGGTCTAGATTGTGAGGATTATTTGCATAAACTTTTTTGTTTTTAAGTCCCCCAAAGATAAGAATCACATGATGACAAGTTCAGGGAACGTTTTGTTGGTATTTTTATCTCTGGATATTTTTTCCACGAATGCCTGTTGCGTTTCCTTAATTGATCCAGTGCGCAGATAGGCTTCCACAATCACTATTCCCTGCTGCAACGACAACACCATACATTTAAGTTTTAAAAGTTGATTTTATGAAATTAGGAAGCTTAATCTGAAAAAATAAAAAATAAATGATTAGAGAAAGATTACAAGGATTGGGCTACTTTTAAGTGGGTAACCCTGTAGAAGGGCTTAGTGTATTTTTGGTGACTCTTTGGGGCTATTTCTGTATCAGTCTTTTCCCTGTTTCTTATATTTTACTACAGTCAAAGTTCTCAGAAACCAAGAGGCCTCCTTCCTTTGATCTTTCTGTGAGTTACATAGATATTCGAATATTCCATTAAGTTCTATTTTAAGTTTTAAACACTGGGTTAGTACAGAAGTTGAGAATATATAATTTCCCTTCCCCAGTTGACCATTTAAATATGTGATCCTATATATTTCTTGTGATCTCTTAATCTTACCAGGCTCCAGGACTAGAATTCATCTAGTCTGGTGGAGTGTCCAGCTTAGTGCTGTTACTTAAGGTAACATCACTTGGAGAAGATGTACCATTCCTCCCGGGTTATCAATACTGAGGACATCTTATTTGTTCCGCAAATACTATTTTATTTTAACTATTTAGTCAGGGTTTATTTGTAGGGGAAACGTATATCCATGCTAGTAAATAAATAAATTTTTCAATGGCGACTCAGGGGAGATAACTCTATAAGAAGAGTTCAATGTTTAATTTTTAAAGTATTGTTTGCACTAGTTTATTTTCTTAATATATTTTAGAGAAGGAATTGGAATGATTCGAATGCGTAAAACTGAGCGTGGCTGATACCTTCGAACCTCGAATAATCCTAAATCAAACAAACAAAAATTGAATAAAAGAAAATTTCCCGGTAACATTCGTTGATACGAAACTCTAGAAGCGTTTCCGTTCTGATTTTTTTTTTTTTCAAGCCTGATGAGTGGTGTCTCGGGAGTTTTTTTTTTTATCTGCATGCTTTGCGCGCGTGTGGGTGGCCAACTTCGGAGACGAGCAGACAGTTGTTGGCAAAAGACAACCTTTAAACTCGTAACCCCAACATGTGGGAGTCAGGCGTTCCCATCTGGAAACGCTTTTTTTCTTTTCTTTTTTTTTTTTTTTTTTGGCAACCAAGTTATCGAAAACTATTTCGCCTGCGTGCGTGTGTACATATCGGTTTTAACATACACTTTACCTATCCCCTCACACATCCCTGCACAAATAACCGCAAACATACGCACACAGACACGCACATACACACACAAATGCCCTTAAATGTAACCACACATACAAAATATAAAAACATAATTTATATAAAAGCATTATTTATGTGAAAATATTTTTTATATAAAAAAATTATTTATATAAAAACATGATTTATATAAAAAAATTATTTATATAAAAACATTATTTATATAAAAACATTATGTATGTCAAAAAATTCTTTATATAAAAACATTATTTATATAAAAACATTATTTATATGAAAACATTATTTATAAAAAATATTATTTATATGAAAACATTATTTATATTAAAGATTATTTATATAAAAACATTATTTTTATATGAAAACATTATTTATATATAACCATTATTTATATGAAAACATTATTTATATAAAAATATTTTTTATATGAAAACATTATTTATATAAAACCAATATTTATATGAAAACATTATTTATATAAAAATATCTTTTATATAAACACATTATTTATATCAAAATATTTTTTATATAAAAACATTATTTATATAAAACATGGCTTATATAAAACATTATTTATATAAAAACATTATTTATATGAAAACATTATTTATACAAAAATATTTTTATATGAAAACATTGTTTATATAAAAATATTATTTATATAAAAACATTAATCATACAAAAATATTTTTTATATTAAAACATTATTTATATAAAAATGGCTTATATAAAACATTATTTATATAAAAACATTATTTATATGAAAACATAATTTATATAAAATATTGTCTATATAAAAACATTGTTTGTCTAAAAAAATTATTTATATAAAACATTGTTTATATAAAACATTATTTATATAAAACATTATTTATACAAAAACATTATTTATATAAAATCATTATAATATAAAACTATTATTTATATGAAAACATTATTTATATTAAAAATTATTTATATAAAAACATTATTTTTATATGAAAATATTATTTATATAAAAACATTATTTTTATGAAAACATTATTTATATGAAAACATTATTTATATAAAAACATTTTTATATAAAAACATTATATAAAACATTATTTATATATAAACATTATTCATATAGAAACATAATTTATATGAAAACATTATTTATATAAAAAATATACATATTAAAAATTATTTATATAGAAACATTATTTATATGAAAAAAATATTTATATAAAAACATTGTTCATATTAAAACTGTTTTATATAAAAACATTATATAAAAACATTATTTATATGAAACCATTATTTCTATAGCAAACATTTTTATATAATAATCCTTCATATAAAATATTATTTATATAAAAACGTTATTTATATAAAAACATTATTATATGAAAAAATTCTGTATTTAAAAACATTATTTATATAAAAACATGAATGATATAAAAACATTATTTATATAAAAACATTATTTATACGAAAATATTATTTATATTAAAAATTATTTATATAAAAACATTATTCACATAAAAACATTATTTATATAAAAACATTATTTTTATTAAAACATTATTATATGAAAACATTATTTATATAAAAACTGTATTCATATAGACACACTATTTATATGAAAACATTATTTATATAAAAACATTATTTATATGAAAACATTATTTATATTAAAAATAATTTATATTAAAAACATTATTCACATAAAAACATTATTTATATAAAAACATTATTTTATTAAAACATTATTATATGAAAACATTAATTATATAAAAGCAGTATTTATATAGAAACACTATTTATATGAAAACATTATTTATATAAAAATATTTTTATATAAAAAACTGGTATAAACATTATTTATATAAAAACATTATTTATATAGAAACATTATTTAAATCCTACCACCAGCGTTCAATCATCTGGACACAAAACAGGTTACACCAAATGTAACCTAACCCCTCTTCCCCAACAAAGGCCAATATGTAAAGAAGTTACTGATATATATATATATATATATATATATATATATATATATATATATATATATATATAAAATATATTTAAGTCATCGACATACAGACCTGTTTCGTTGTTTCACAACTCATCAGTGCCGCTAGACTAACACCTCTCCCAAGCCGAGGATCGAACCTAGAACCGTCGTGATGACAGTCGGCAGTCCTACCCCCTGACTACGGAATCGGTGGCCGAAATTAAACTGTCCGAATGCGTATTTAAATAAACATCCGTCCGCTACTCGTAGAGGGCTCAAACGTTTTGTTTGTAAACAAATTGCGAGCTTCGCATTATTTCAGCTAAATTAAGTAGTGAGTAAGATAATTTACGAGAGTGCTCTACCGAAGAGGGAGCTTTATAAAATATATTTTAGTCATCGACATACAGACCTGTTTCGTTGTTTCACAACTCATCAGTGCCGCTAGACTAACACCTCTCCCAAGCCGAGGATCGAACCTAGAACCGTCGTGATGACAGTCGGCAGTCCTACCCCCTGACTACGGAATCGGTGGCCGAAATTAAACTGTCCGAATGCGTATTTAAATAATATATATATATACAAATTATTTTTGTACATGTGTGTGTGTGTGTGTGTGTGTGTGTGTGTGTGTGTGTGTGTGTGTGTGTGAGAGGGTGAGAGGCTGGGGGTTGACAGCTTGTTTCGCTATACTCAGTCCCACAGTGTGCGCTGCCATTCGTTGGGTACGGCACTCTAGACATGTTTTCCTGTTTGCAAAAACGCGAGACAAAGAGGAAGAAAATATCCGCTCGGAAGTCACACTAACTTCTAACTTTTAAGCTCTCATTGAAGTTTTTTTTTTATTTTAACTTTTTACACCTACTGACTTCATATATTGCCAGATGTGAATTCCGTAATATATGTGTATATATATATATATATATATATATATATAT
>NC_136494.1:9337530-9572530 GCF_053919585.1 Euprymna scolopes
TATAACGAATAAGGTTGGAGAGGTATATGTTTTGGTTTCGATTCTAGCTGATGCCACCCAAGTCATATGTTTTTAACTTTGGAAATCACTAATATATATTCGGTACAATATATATTCGGTAAAATATATATTCGGTACAATATAAAAATTGAGCGAGTAGACCATAATAATAAATACGAAATCTGCATAAATTAAAATATCATATTTAAGCGTATTTTATGACCGGGAAACGTATGGCGGCCTGCTTGTCAAAACAAAAATTCATGGTCAAAAGGTAACGTGCAAAGAGAAGGGGCTTTTTGTTCGTATATAGTAGCCTTCACACAAGGGAAAAGTTAGACACAAGGTCATTTTTTCATAAGAGAAAACTTCTAGCTTTAGAAGATGTTGTATTCTGGGTGGTAAGAAAATTACTCATGACTATATCAATGTCTACTGGAGAGACACGGCGTAATCACGTTGACACAACGGTTCACGCTGGATCACTGAAGTTAAGGAACATTTAACCTGGTCAGAACTAAAATGGGTAACCATTTGAGACTTCCAAGTACAGTATATGCTCTCCGCTTACCTCGGCATTGTTTCCAATCATCCTGGACTTCTCCTTTCCGCTGAACTCAAACAGTGTCGATTCAGGAGAGGTGTGGTTGGTGATTGCGCAACCCTTGCCTCACAATTACACGCGCTACTGACCCTACAGAGAGTATCCTTTGTCCTTTGAATCTGAATGGAGGCAGCGACTGGAGACAACTTAAATGCCTACTGGAGAGAACGTAGATGCCTACTAGACACTATCCTTGAGTATCTAAGATCCTGTTGCGCGGGGGTTTCTTAGAACAACCTGGCAGCAGGATACTTTTCCCTATAATTAGACCCTAACTAAATATTCAAAATCACATAGTATTCACGGCCCAAATAAGATCTCGGTCTGGCTAATATGAGGATTGGTGCACCATTTCTAAGTGATGTTGTCTTTAATAACAATACTAAACTGGATACTCCACCAGACTAGATGTCTTCCTGGTATAACTTAACGTGGCCGTTACGCTCGAACCGTGTTTTTACATTTCAATCACTCAGACTCACACGTTGTCTGGTACAGTCGCAAAGGATCAAACAAAAAAATAATTAATAAAATTTGACTCGGTATATTTGTAAGTATTAAAAAACATTTATTTGTGGTTCTTCCAACAACAACGCGTTTCTTTATCTTTCAAAAGTCTTTTCGCACACACTTATGTTTTACAACCTCTGCTATATTACATGTGCTTTATAAAAGTTTCTCTCCCCGCCACCTGACGCCGACCGTCGGCAGCGCTTTGTCGCCCTCATGTTTACACGTCCATCTTCCCCGGTTTATGTATATATATATTGCTTCTATATTAGCTTGACTACATGCTGTCCTTGTTTTGCCTTTCATTTTTCTTCTCCTTCCTGTGATGTCAGCCCATGCATAATTGCGTATTTTGCGTATGTGATACGAGGGCAACTGTTGCTAATATTTTCGCTACTCAGCTATCCTGCGGCTGCTGCTGATTTTCTCACAGGCGCGCCATATATTCTATGTTACACTGGACTCAAGAAGGATCAGGAGATCACAAGAAATAAATAACACGTAAGTTGAACGACGTTGAGCCTGGCCAATACTAAAACGGGTGACCTATTATTAATGGCAGATGCTGTATGTGCTTGGAGCTTGGAGAGGGTTGGGTGCTGCCCGGCTATTCTTCCTAAAGACGCGCTGCGTGAAACATGCAGTGCCCCCACGTTAAGGGACATGTCAGTGTGTCTCATATGGAGATCAAGAAAGGGGTCCCTTTGTTTCTGAGAACTTTGACTGAAGTAAAACGAAATATCCGAAATAAATAAACGTATGTGTAATTTGATAATATTGTGGTCATAGAACAAGGGAAAAATTAGACACAAGGAGGTGGGGTTTTTTAATAAGAGGAAACGTCTAGCTTTACAAGATGTTGTATTCTGAATGATACAAAAAACTACTCATCTATAAAATAAAAGTGAAAATGTGTGTGTGTGTAGGTGCATTTTTTGTATATCCGGCAAAGGCTTTTGAGGGGGAAGGTCGCTCGGGGGGGGGTCGCTCGGGGGGGGGGGCACTAATTCTTACAACGTTTTATATACTCCATAGATTATAATATCTCCAATTTACGAAACGAGGTCGTCTCTAGCTTCGAGTTCAAGCCTACCTTCCTACCAAAATTTTTTTTTCTTTTAAACCTACAAACACCGGGCAACACCGGGCAACACCGGACACCCCCGCTAGTAACTATATAAATGCCTACTAGAGAGAACTTGACTGCTTACTAGACACTATCCTCTTTGCAGGGGTTTATTAGGACAACCATGAGAATACTTTTTCCCTACAAGGCAAACTCGCATAACGATAATTTTCCCTACAAGTAAACCCAGACTAAATATTACAAAATTACATTCGCAGCCCAAATAAGATCTCCTCGGTATGGATAACTTACACTGACTCTTACAAGGATTGGTTCATCGTCTCTCAGTGATGTTGTTTATAGTAACAATACTAAGCTCCACCAGACTAGATGAATTCTAATCCTGGTATAACGTAACGCGGCCGTTACACTCGAACTGTGTCGTTACATTTCAACCACTCAGACTCACGAACAGATACTACGCCACCCTCTTTATAATCCCTGCGAATATTAGCCACCATCCACCCTTTCTTCTTTTCTGTAACCTGTCATCTCAGACGTGATGTTGCTAGTCTAAGTCTTTTTGGTATATGTGTTTTAAAAGTAAGACCTCCTATTTTTTAAATTAAAAACACTAAAACGTTGAAAAGATACGAAAACGGAAGTAGTGCCATTCAAACGAGCCACCCGTTCTGCTCCGGAATTTATTATTCTATATAATAAAAGTCCGTTGCATGCTTTGCCACTCACATCTCTGCTGCCACTCTGAAATCGACGAACCCATCTCATGACAGTGCTTACATCAATTGCATCGGCTTCGTAAACGTTCAACAGGCGATGGTGAATATCGATTGGTCCAACTTTTTTCTGTGTGGAGGAATTCAATGAGGTATATCTGCTTCTGACGCACGTCCATGACAGGGGGTGCTTTATTAGAGCCTAGCACTATCAATATCTGCAACAGAGATATAAAACTTTTGGATTATGAATGCATAAGTTCAGTCATCATAACAATATAATTTGAAATTGCCTATGATATATTCGGACGGAAGAAAAAATAGGAGACATTACTTTTGTAACGTCTTCGTAAATAACTTAATGTGTATATGTTGAGTTTTTTTTTATGTGAATGTTCCCCCCCCCCCCGATATTTCAAACGGACAATTGATGTGCCTGGTGTGCGTGGAGGTACTGTTTTATATTCAAAACTGCATTGTACACGGATAAAGATGGCGCGGGTGATTCTGTGTGGGGAAGAATAACGCATGGTTGAACACCACACGCACCACCGACGTAATTGCGGACGCAGACGTAGAGTTTTGTATTTGTGTATATAGTTTACGTAAATTATATTAAAGGAATAAAAACATTCAAAACTCGAAGTTATGTCAAGTTTTATCGTACACATGAAAATAAAAATGAAACCGGGCAAATATATTCACCCTCTAAACAAGTTTAAAAAAAAAAGACTAGCTAAGGAAGAACGATAACTCAATGTGTCCTTTTAACTAGAAAATTATGTAAAGATGTTATGCTTCGTACATCGCCTATTTCTCGTCTGGTGTTTCCAGATCAGGCTGTCTGAGATATTGGCTTCCTGAGATGAAATGCACCTAACATTAATGCTTTTTGTTTTTCTATTCTCTTTTGCAAAACTTAATCATGTTCTGAAAAACCAAAATAAAATAAAATAAAAAAATACAAAAATAAAATACAGAAAAGAAAAAAAAATACAAAAACAAAAACAGTCCACCTTTTCTCTCCTTTTCCTTCTTCTCATTTCTTTTTTCTTTTTACAAAACAACCAAACCAAACCAAACAATCTATCTATCTATCTATCTATCCATAAAAGTGAAATTGTGTGTGTGTGTGTGTGTGTGTGTGTGTGTGCATTTCTCTACCAAATTATTCAGTCAATTTTCCATTTACAGACTCGAGATTTGACATAAGGGGTATTAAGATTTGAGAAAATCCTTTTAATCACTTTTCGGTCAGAAATTTGGCTGTCAAGTGGCCAAAGTTCAACGATTTGTCCTTTGAAAACTCTACCAAACTCCTCCGCCAATTCTGGGCCTAAACACTTGAAGTTTTAGATGGAAGTTATTTGGACATAAATGAAACTTTTTCATTCGATTTGAGCCCAAAACAATATGTGTTAAGGGGTTCAAAATGTGAAAAAATTTAACCTCTGCGGTCTCAGCCAAATTTTGGTCTAAATATTTGAAATTTTACATAAAGGGTATTCAGACATGCTTTAATCAGTTTTGAGCCGAAATTTTGGCTGCCAAGAAGTTAAAGTTAAAAGAGTTGACTTTGTTCAGACTCTACAAAACTCTTCAGCCAATTTTGGGTCTAAACACTTGAAATTTTAGATGTAAGTCACCTGGACATGAGTCAAACTTTTAAATATATTTATACATATGCACATAAAGTTATGAACAGTACATAGGGCTGAGTAAGGTTGAGCTGAATTGCTAGCGAATAAATATTTGAAGACAAAATCACCTTGTAACATAAACCATCTTTTTTCCAAAATGATTGGATTCGGCATTAAATAACCAAAAAAGTATTGATATACCATAAAACAAAGCAACTAAACCTATTTCTCATTGTTTATAAAGATGGCGACTATATTTTTTCGTCGATTTGGCATAAAACACTCATTATAAATCAATGGCCTATAACTTTTACCAGTTTTTAACTGGCAGAATGTCTAGTATACATATATTAAAATGCGAGAAAAGATAATATATATATATATATATATATATATATATATATATATATATATATAATTTAGAATGTGTGTGCGTGTGTTTGTGTGTTATACCATAAAACGAAACAACTAAACCTATTTCTCATTGTTTATAAAGATGGCGACTATATTTTTTCGTCGATTTGGCGTAAAACACTCATTATAAATTTATAAATCAAAGATTGGCAGAATTTCTAGTATACGTATATCATGAATGCAGAATGGAAGTATACGTATATTAAAATGCGAGAATGTCTAGTATACGTATATTAAAATGCGAGAAAAGATATATATATATATATATATATATATATATATATATATATATATATATATATATATACAATTAGGAATGTGTGTGGGCGAGTGTGTGTGTGTATGTGTGTGTGTGTGTGAGGACAAATCTCAATCTATATTCTCAACGAATTTTTAAACTACAGACTTGAAATTTTGTATATAAGATATTCAGACGTGGCGAAAACTTAATTTGTTTTCAGCCGAGGAAAAAGGGCTATTAAGAGGTCAAAATTGAAAATTTTATACGTGCGAGGCCACCCGGTTTTTATCTATTTTCAACTGTTTCACGACTGCGCATGCACGGCCATAAAATATGAAAGCTTCTTTATGTTAAATATGAGTTTGGTTTGAAAACAGTCTTTAAAAGCCATGCCCAGCTTGTGTAATGGTTATAATACTTGACTCACTATCTTTATGTTTTGGTTTCGATCTCAGCTCGCGTATTTTTTTCACTTGCAAGAAGTGAACAGTTTAGAAGAAACATAATATTCGCATGCACGTGTCTCAGTTTCTTTGTTTTACTTCATGTTAACGTTACGTTTAATACCTACGGTATTTATGTTTATAATGAATAAAAAGCCTGTAGTAATTAAAATATAATATTTCTACATATTTTACGACCTGACAACGACGTGTACATCCTATACTATACCTAAGAAGTTAAGGTTCTTTCTCGCTCTGACATTTATATTAAAATTTTACTTTTTCTATTGGTATTTAATTGCTTTTCCACTAGAGCAAGATGTGACACAAGGCCGTTTTTAATGTGGGCAAAACCAGCTCCCCAAAAATAGACACCCTGGAAGTAGGCAAAAATAATAATTGCCCTAGTATAGAAGAGTTTTCCCCTACATTTACTAACGACCAATAAACTTAAGTGTTGGATTAGAACAGATACAACACTGTGATCTAAGCTCAAAAGCCAGAAAGAACTTCTTAATTTACTGAATCATCAACATGCGAGAAACTTAATGAAGCTTAACTGATTTGAAGATTTCTTTGGAAAACGAGTGTTCATTAATTACTTATTCGATGTTTTTTTTTTTTTGTGTTCATTAATTACTTATTCGATTTTTTTTTTTTTACAAAGGCATCACCACATTATCAAGGCCCAGAGGCCACTCAAGGATAAGGGTTAAAGAGTGTACAGTAGAAATTGGTCAATATAGTAATCATTAGTAATGAAAATTTGGTAAATTTAATAACTTATATGGAACGGCTCATTAAGAACTTATTTACTTTAGACTTGAACACAACCGTATTGTAGTCAGCCGGAAAGCAGGAAAACGGAAGACAATTCCACAGGCGTGCAGTTCTAAGAAAGAAGCTTTGTTCATGGAATCTACGTTTAGGTTTAGGCACAGATAAAGAGTGGGGGAAATTATTGATAGTGTTTACAGCTAGACGAGTGTTTCTTGTGAAAGTTTGGCGAGGGGGGACCATAGATTGAAGCTCAGTTGAACACTTTCCATGAAAATAACGATACATCAGAGACAAACTCGCAACATCTCTTCTGTGAGATAGAGGTTGCAAGGAGGAGAAAAGGACGTCTCCTACGAGGCTACGAAGTCTATTTTGAACTCTATCAAGGCAGGACAAGTCCTTTCTAGCAGCTCCTGCCCAGATGTGGCAACAGTATTCCATCCTTGGACGTACCTGGCTCTTATATAGGTAGAGAATAGCATCAGCAGTGAGATATCTACTGGATCGATAGAAAGATCCCACCATTTTTCCAGCGGCCTTGGCAACAGATTTGATATACGTGTTCCATTTAAGATCAGGAGTAATGGTCAAGCCCAGAAGCTTGTCAAAACTTGAGGCCTCCTGAAGACGAGAGCCATTCATTTCAATTGATGACAAATGTGAATTAGAATGTTGATGATGTAAAGAGAGAAGCTTGGTTTTAGATGCATTAAAAGTAACCAGCCACTCCTTTCCCCATTGTACTACGTGCTCAAGATCAGAGGAGAGAGAATTGGAGATGACTTCTAATTGGTTTCATTTAACTATTACGCTGAATTCTATATATATGTGTAGTTTCTACATCGTGCATAATTGCGCAGAATTTAGGATGAAAACGTTTTAGCACAAGGATATATATATATATATATGTGCGTTTTTGAAGTGTGAGATTCATTTAAGACTAGCCTGAGTGCCGGCGTTGCCCGGGTGTTCGTAGGTGTGTGCTGAGCAAAATAAAAAGAAATATGTTGTAGTAGTCAGGCAGGCAGGCTCGAACCCGTGACGCGAAGGCGAAAAAGAAAGTGTAGGGTGTTTGTTGGGCAAAAAAAAAAGAAAAAAATGAGGGCGAAACTCGAGTCTTGGATTTACAGTTGGTTGGCTGCCATGGCTTTTGTGTGCTGCGACGTTATTTGGAAGTTGTTATTATATATATATATATATATATATATATATATATATATATATATATGTATATTTGTGTGTGTGAGTGTGTGTGTGTGTGAGTGTGTGTGTGCGTGTGTGTGTATTACATCATGAATGACCAGAAATCGACATATATGTGTGTATGTGTGCATGTATGTGTCTGTCTGTGAGTGTGTATATGTACGCGTGTATATGCTTGCATATTTATCTGTGGGTTCGTACGCTCAGAAATATTTAAAAAAAAAAACAAACTAGTGAGTAGACATGCGCAGTGATGGCAATATATGTGGATATTGATATTCTCGGTTCGGTTATGAATGAGACAAATCGATTACAAATCGAATTCTTCAGCTATAAAATGTGTGGGAAGATAACACAAAGATGAACAATATCACCTCGAGTCTAGCATGCCAAGATAAGGGAGGTAGAAAACTGGAAAGATGCTGTGAAAAGATCTGTGAGACGTTTTGCGAGAGAGAAATGCAAAAACAGAAAGAAACATACGAAATAAGAAAATATGTATATTAGTGAGTTATCAACAAGAGAAAATGGCGGTTGTTAGAAATCTGGTACGTCATATGAAAAAATCAAAAAAGAATGAACTAAAGATCATGGAAAAATCATGGAAAATCAATTTTTTTTTTTTTTTTTTTAAGAGTTGAGACTTGATTGGTCAACTAGAAAGATAGATACATAGATAGATGTAGACAGATATAGGAAGATAAATAGACTGGATGCAAATAGATAAATAGATAGATATAAAGCCGGGTAGATATATAGAGAAAGAACGATATATGTTTATACAGCTCTGGAGACTGTATTTGTAGAACAGCCGAGGTTGGTCATCCAACCACGACGTGACTTCAGAAATCAAGGCTGCATCGCTTTCCTTTCAAAAACAACTTCATGGCTGGGAAGAGATGAAAGTCATTTTGACCTTGGATTATGTATATATATATATGTATATATATATATATATATATATATATATATATATATATATATATATATATATATATATATATGCATATATGTATATATATATGTCACAGAATAGATCTTGTAATCTTATTATTAAATTTACTTATGTTATATTATTAATTATATGTAGAGAGCGAGAGGGGGAGAAGAAAATTTATTGATATATTTATAGAAAGTGAGCGACAGGTAGATAGATAGATAGATAGATAGATAGATAGATACATACATACATACATACATACATACATGAAGATTGCAACGTCTTGTCAGACGAGTGCCACTCTCTCAGATACATGAGCCCAAAAATGACGTCCATCGCCATAGGACCATTTTAATAGACAAATGCCTGAGGGAGATCTGTACACAGATGTTACAGAGTCTTAGCTTTGTACGACAGCTAAGTCTCTCTCTCTCTCTCTCTCTCTCTCTCTCTCTCTCTCTCTCTCTCTCGGTTCAAAATGTTGAAATCCAGCAACAAGCAAGAGCAAGATAGCCAGCAACAAGTTAAACTGCAGACCAGCTTAATGCGGGCACTGGTCTCTCGCTTTCTGGTTTTTTAAATCAGATATTTGCTTTTCCTAGAAAGGTCGCCTTCACCACGGCTTACGGGAGCCGTCTCCACCCAACACACACATACATACACACAAACACACACGGTGCTAGTTGGCCTTTGACCCCGAAAAAGGGTTCATTCGCCCTTTGGAAGGTCTTGTTTTTAATCCTTCAGGGAGACTAGCCACCCTCCTCACCAAACAAGTCTGGTGGGAGAACCAGTTTAGTCGCCGGTGTCCCGACCATGAGGCAGGTAGTACTGGGTTACATGGTACTAGTAGCATATGACATGACCTGACATACATACATACATACATACATACATAATATGACATACATATATACATTCATAAATATACACATACATAATTTGACTTACATAATTTGACATACATACATACATAATTTGACATACATACATACATAATTTGACATACATACATAATTTGACATTCATACATACATAATTTTACATACATACATAATATGACATGCATACATGCATACATAATTTTACATACATACATACTTAATATGACATACATACACACATAATTTGTCATATATACATACATACATAATATGACATACATACATACACACATAATATGACATACATACATACATACATAATATGGAATAGATACATACATACATAATTTTACATACATACATGCATACATAATATGACATACATACATACATAATTTTACATTCATACATACATAATTTGACATATATACATACATACATACATTCATACATACATAATATGACATACATACATACATACATACATTCATAAATACATACATACACAATATGAATAACGAAAAAGGAGAGACACATTGTAAACTAAAACGAAAAGAGAAAAAAATTTTCAAAATTGTTAACGAAATGCCAAACACATTCTAAGAAGACGGAAAGAAAATAAAAAACAAATAAATTGAAAGGAGAGAAAAACAAAACTAAGGAAACCAAATAAAAAATTTAAAAGGAGAATGGAATGAAGGCGATCAATGAGAAAACTTTTTTTTTATGTCGGAAAGAATGGCGCAAGTCAGAATCTGAGGAAAAATAAGAGAAATCGTAACGAAACGCAAAACCACAAATCAAATAAATAAATAAATAAAATAGAATAAAAAAATAAAAATAAAAAAATAACGAAAAACTTCGAGAGATAAAATCACAGCATAGACTAAATAAATCTTTAACTTCTTTTCAAAAAAAAAAAAATAATACCATTGCCATGTAAATAAATATATAAAAAAAATTAAAATAAAATTCAACCAAAACTAAAAATCGATTTTAAGCACTTTTTGCGGTTCCGTTTGTTCAGATTGGAAGCTTGGGTTTATAACGTCATCAATTGAATTGAGTACAAGCGCAACGGATATTCTGAAGTTATGTCCCTTCAATCTGTGCGTTTATTGATGAATAGTCGACAGATACGGACAGTGCTGAAATACTGTTATGTAAAAATGGACTGGTCCCATTAAGTAAAAGAGCAAACTAGATAAGTTTGAAAATGATATTTGGAAAAGGTTAGAATCGAACTCAATAAGAAATGTTTAAAAAACGAATACATATTGAAATGCTAGGAATGTAGAACGGTTGTCATTTCTCTTGCAAATAACTAAGTATTATTTTTATCAGACATAGATATTAGATATTTAATTTAGGAATGCGGTCGATTGTTCATTCTTTTAGAAATAACTGGTTATTAAATATGCTAATTAAAAAGAATCGACAAATACTAGTTTAGAAATAATAATTAACAAAATAGGTTAAAAACGATACAATTAATTTAGGAATTCCATTGTTACCAGAAGCGTGTAGATGCATGTGTAAAGCGCACGTGTACTTTGGAACGCGAGGGAGTCACATTGTTTGACCACTCCTCTGACGTCATCAATAAAGGAGATTCCCAATATATTGAGACAGTGTTCGAAGTTAGAGACAATCACAGTCTGACAAACAGAGCCAGAGAGCCAGAGAGGAGAATCAGAGAGAGTCGGTCAGACTGGGAGCTGAAGCTTCTTAGAGGCGGAGAAGGGGTAAGAGGAGACCATGAAGTCGTAAAGGCTTGAATCCCTGACCATCATCAATCATCCAGCTGGCATAAATAAAGAATCATCTATATTTGTAAACTGTTGTCTTCGTTTGTCGTCATTCCACCAAAAAAGAAAGAGGTAAATGTGCTTTGTCAATCATTTTTAATGAATTTTGTATTAATTGTCTGCCTCATCTATCATCAGTAATGACCACCCCTCTGATGTAAAAAAAAAAAACAAAAAAAACTGTATTACACATTCCCCTCCTTAAATAATGAATTCGCATCTCCTATGTGTTAAAAATATGAACTGTGTGTGTAATCTATATGTGGGAGTTGAAACTTCCAGGCAAAGTCGATTGTCGCCCTTTACCGAAGAGCGACCTAGCTACGTCACTTCCCGTTTCTCATATTTCTCTCTCTTTCGCGCTGGACACTCAAACAATCAACGTGCAATCAAGAACCGCTCTGGTGACATCGGCCACCAACTAGCTTATCTGACGAACCAATCGCAATTAACGTTACTCATCTCTCAACGAACTCTTATTCTTTCTATCTCTTTCTAAATATTTCTCGTGTATAATTGTGTGAATAAATTTCTTCCTTAGCTGATTTATACCAGCTGGTATGAAAACGTATCATCCAGAGAAGAGAATCAGAGAGAGTGTCGGTCAGACTGGGAGCTGATGCTTCTTAGAGGCGGAGATGGGGGGAAGAGGAGACCATGTAGTCTTAAAGGCTTGAATCCCTGACCATCATCAATCATCCAGCTGGTATAAATAACGAATCATCTATATTTGTAAACTGTTGACTTCGTCTGCCGTCATTCCTATTTACTATGCCTCCCCACGGGACAGAGTTAGACACCAGGGTCGTTTTTTTAACGTGGAGAAAAGGTACAAAAATAAAAATTGTCTCAGTCGTGAAGGATTTCTCCTCCACTGAAAGAGAACAAGAAATAGAAGTGCAGCATCTGAAGAACAGATGGTATTTATTTGCTCCCCCACCGAGCAAATTAGGCACAAGGCCGATTTTTAATGTGAGGAGTTAAGGGGAAATGGGGACCAACTCCCCGGGGAGTAAGGGAGCTGGATAGTGACAATTGGTATGAAGGGTTGCCCCTACATTGACCAAGGTCCTATATGTGAGGTTGCCCACACACATGGTCCTCGCTTGCAGTATCTGCCGGAACAGATGGTATTTATTTGCTCCTCCACCGAGCAAATTAGGCACAAAGCCGATTTTTAATGTGAGGAGTGAAGGGGAAATGGGGACCAACTCCCCGGGGAGTAGGGGAGCTGGATAGTGACAATTGGTATGATGGGTTGCCCCTACATTGACCAAGGTCTTATATGTGGGGTCGCCCCCACATATGGTCTTTGCTTGCAGTATCTGCCGGAACAGATAGTATTTATTTGCTCCTCCACCGAGCAAATTAGGCACAAGGCCAATTTTTAATGTGAGGAGTGAAGGGAGGGGGAAGGGAAAAAGGGGACCAGCTCCCGAGAGGTGGGAAATGGGAGCTGGTTAAAGGTCAGGCATGTGGGGTTGCCCCCACATCTGGTCTTTGCTAGTCATAGCTAGTCATAGCTTGCAGTATCTGCCGGAACAGATAGTATTTATTTGCTCCCCCACTGAGCAAATTAGGCACAAGGCCGTTTTTAATGTGAGGTAAAAACCAGCTCCCCTAAAAGTAGGCAAAAAGGGGGCACTCTGGTTACCAAAAATAATAATTGTCCCAGTATAGAGGGTTTCCCCTCCATTGACTGGTACAAATTATCTTAAGTGCAGCATCTGCCGGAACAGATGGTATTTATTTGCTCCCCCACCGAGCAAATTAGGCACAAGGCCGATTTTTAATGTGAGGAGTGAAGGGAGGGGGAAGGGAAAAAGGGGACCA
Source organism: Euprymna scolopes (assembly GCF_053919585.1). NCBI lineage: Eukaryota > Metazoa > Mollusca > Cephalopoda > Sepiida > Sepiolidae > Euprymna > Euprymna scolopes. The sequence continues at coordinate 9,350,634 of NC_136494.1, forward strand.
GCTCCCGAGAGGTGGGAAATGGGAGCTGGTTAAAGGTCAGGCATGTGGGGTTGCCCCCACATCTGGTCTTTGCTAGTCATAGCTAGTCATAGCTTGCAGCATCTGCCGGAACAGATGGTGTTTATTTGCTCCCCCACTGAGCAAATTAGGCACAAGGCCGTTTTTAATGTGAGGTAAAAACCAGCTCCCCTTAAAGGGGTCACTCTGGTTACCAAAAATAATAATTGTCCCAGTATAGAGGGTTTCCCCTCCATTGACTGGTACAAATTATCTTAAGTGCAGTATCTGCCGGAACAGATGGTATTTATTTGCTCCCCCACCGAGCAAATTAGGCACAAGGCCAATTTTTAATGTGAGGAGTGAAGGGAGGGGGAAGGGAAAAAGGGGACCAGCTCCCGAGAGGTGGGAAATGGGAGCTGGTTAAAGGTCAGGCATGTGGGGTTGCCCCCACATCTGGTCTTTGCTAGTCATAGCTAGTCATAGCTTGCAGCATCTGCCGGAACAGATGGTGTTTATTTGCTCCCCCACTGAGCAAATTAGGCACAAGGCCGTTTTTAATGTGAGGTAAAAACCAGCTCCCCTAAAAGGGGTCACTCTGGTTACCAAAAATAATAATTGTCCCAGTATAGAGGGTTTCCCCTCCATTGACTGGTACAAATTATCTTAAGTGCAGTATCTGCCGGAACAGATGGTATTTATTTGCTCCCCCACTGAGCAAATTAGGCACAAGGCCGTTTTTAATGTGAGGTAAAAACCAGCTCCCCTAAAAGGGGTCACTCTGGTTACCAAAAATAATAATTGTCCCAGTATAGAGGGTTTCCCCTCCATTGACTGGTACAAATTATCTTAAGTGCAGTATCTGCCGGAACAGATACTACACTTTGATCTTGCCCAAAAGGCCACGTCTGTCGTCATTCCACCAAAAAAGAAAGAGGTAAATGTGTTTTGTTTACCATCTTGTAAACGAACTTTGTATAACTCCCTCAAAGTATTGTGTGTCCCCATCCGCCATTATCAATAATGTATCTCCTCTCCATCTAAGACATGAAGAAATGCCACAGTCGTCATTGCGATATAAAAAGTATATAAATGTCATTATAATCTTCTGTATTATGTGTCTCCCCCCTCCCGCAACTACACAACAATATTACTATTAGAATTAAGAAATCCATTTCTATACTTTCACCTAACAACTTACGAAGAATACAGACCCTGCTGAAATATTACTATTATAATTTAGAAACCTATTCTTAAGGAGGTGTCTATACTTTCATCTAACAATTTAATCAATAAAAGATACCTTAAAAATTGTATTTTCGTATTATTTAAATTTTTCGGACTATGATTCTCATATTAAGTGTTATTTTCATTGAACGGCGCGGAATTGAAGTGATCCGTGATAAAGTACTTGGTAAAAATTCAGTTGTAAAGTGACAGTCCTTTGGAGGTTGAAGGCTCTCAACACTCAAAATAAAAATTGCGAATTATTTAAGACTAGCGGGGGGTACCCGGCGATGCCCGGGTGTTTCGAGTAAATCAAAACTCCGGGAAGGGGGGGGGTTAAAATAATAAAAAGTTTTGGTAGGTGAGTATGAGGATCGAACCCGAACCCTTGCGGCAAAGCCTTTAAAAAAAACATGCGACGGTAAGCATTGGGCTACCGCGACATACAATCGAAAACACGTTTGAATTTATTTAATAACTTAGATTTGGCAGGTGCACGTTTTAATGACTTAATGAGGTCAACTTTGACTGCGGGGTTTTTATTTTTATTTTCTCAAGATGTGTGTTGGGGCGGGGGGCCAGCTCCCTTTGTCCAATTTGAATAGCAATAAGGAAAATATTTCCACATTGATCGAAGCTGATTGCTTTCGGACATTTCCGGCGATCGCCACCGGACAAATACCGCCAGACTTAGTGTCACTTTTATTATAGGAAAAAGCCTTTCCCGAAGTCGAACAAATTAAATAGACAGGCGAGCTCCGTTTTTAACTCGGATATATTATGATCTATATGTGATATAAAAAGTTTTAAGAAGTTGCGAGTCGACCGACAGCTTCTCTGAAAAAAGCTTTTCTTTGACATACACAAAAAGCGAACATACATACATACATTTTCGCTTTTATATATATATATATAGATTTCCACCCAATCATGGCTGACGAGTGAAGAGCATGCTACTCATGTCGATTAAATAAAGGGTTCCGTTCGAAATTACGTACAGATTTCTGAGTTCAAGAAGATACACCTGAAGAAAGTCGGGGGTTACATCGACAGAAAAGTTGGGAAAAAACACTCAATATGAAAATTGTAGTCCGAATAATGCAAATAATATGAAAAATCCAACCTTATTTAAAACATTCGAAATCGCAAAATTGAATTCAAATTAAAAATTCTGTAACATAGTGCACAAGAACACGTGCGTAAATATCAGCAGCAGCAAAGGACGGATGGCTTGAGAAGAGATTAGCAGCAGCAGCCGACAAAAGTGCATATGAAAATTAGGAAGTGTGCGTGATAAGAAAAGGAAAAAAGGAGAAAAATGCATCACGTGGTAAAGAGCAAGAAAGTTTACGTTGAAGAAAATGGACATGTAAATTCGAGGACGAGAATATGCGGCTGTGGCTGGCATGTGGTCAGAGGAAATAGAAACTTTACTTCAGAAATTCATAAAAAATAAAACTTTACTTTAGTGATTCATAAAAAATTACTTCAGAAATTCATAAAATAAAACTTTACTTTAGTAATTCATAAAAATAAAACTTTACTTCAATAATTCATAAAAAATAAAACTCTACTTTAGTAATTAACAAAAAATTACTTCAGAAATTCATAAAATAAAACTTTACTTTCGTAATTCATAAAAATAAAACTTTACTTCAGTAATTCATAAAAAATAAAACTTTACTTTAGTGATTCATAAACCATTACTACAGAAATTCATAAAATAAAACTCTTCTTTAGTAATTCATAACGATAAAACTTTACTTAGTAATTCATAAAATAAAACTTTACTTCAGTCATTCATATAAAATAAAACTTTACTTTAGTGATTCATAAAAAATAAAACTTTTCTTTATTGATTCATAAAAAATTACTTCAGAAATTCATAAAATAAAACTTTACTTTCGTAATTCATAAAAATAAAACTTTACTTCAGTAATTCATAAAAAATAAAACTTTACTTTAGTGATTCATAAAAAATTACTACAGAAATTCATAAAATAAAACTCTACTTTAGTAATTCATAAAAATAAAACTTTACTTCAGTAATTCATAAAAAATAAAACTTTTCTTTAGTGATCCATAAAAAATTACTTCAGAAATTCATAAAATAAAGCTTTACTTTCGTAATTCATAAAAATAAAACTTTATTTCAGTAATTCATAAAAAATAAAACTTTACTTTAGTGATTCATAAAAAATTCTACAGAAATTCATAAAATAAAATTTTACTTCAGTAATTCATAAAAAATAAAACTTTACTTTAGTGAGTCATAAAAATCACTACAGAAATTCATAAAATAAAACTCTACTTTAGTAATTCATAAAAATAAAACTTTACTTCAGTAATTCATAAAAAATAAAACTTTACTTTAGTGATTCATAAAAAATTACTACAGAAATTCATAAAATAAAGCTTTACTTTAGTAATTCATAAAAATAAGACTTTACTTCAGTAATTCATAAAAAATAAAACTTTACTTTAGTGATTCATAAAAAATTACTACAGAAATTCATAAAATAAAACTCTACTTTAGTAATTCATAAAAATAAAACTTTACTTCAGTAATTCATAAAAAATAAAACTTCACTTTAGTAATTCATAAAAATAAGACTTTACTTCAGTAATTCATAAAAAATAAAACTTTACTTCAATAATTCATAAAAAATAAAACTTTACTTTAGTGATTCATAAAAAAGTACTACAGGAATTCATAAAATAAAACTTTACTTCAGTAATTCATAAAAAATAAAACTTTACTTTAGTGATTCATAAAAAATTACTTCAAAAATTAATAAAATAAAGCTTTACTTCTGTAATTCATAAAAATGAAACTTTACTTCAGCAATTCATAAAAAATAAAACTTTACTTCAGTAATTCATAAAAATTACTTCAGAAGCTTTACTTTAGTAATTCATAAAAATAAAACTTTACTTTACTAATTAATAAAAAACTTTACTTCAATAATTCATAAAATAAAATTTTACTTTAGTAATTCATAAAATAAAACTTTACTTTAATAATTTATAAAATAAAATTTTACTTTAGTAATTAATTAAATAAAACGTTACTTTAGTAAGTTATAATAATAAAAGTTTACTTTAGTAATTCCAAAAAATAAAACTTTACTTTAGTAATACATAAAATAAAATTTTATTTTAGTAATTCATAAAATAAAATTTCAATTTTATAATTTATAAAAATAAAACTTTACTTGGATAATTCATAAAATAAAATTTTGCTTTAGTAATTCAAAAAAATTAAACTTTACTTTAGTCATAAAAACTCTTTTAATTAATCTATAAAATAAAACATTACTTAGTAATTCATAAAATATAACTTTATAATTCATAAAATCAAACTTTAGTTAAGTAAGTTATAATAATAAAATTTTACTTTAGTAATTCATAACAATAAAACTAGAAATAAATATATAAAATCCGACTCGACATTTGTTCCTTTTTAGCAAAAGTTTTGATTACACGTCACTGTTCTGTCTCAAAACCGCTTAAAAAGTCCCTCGCTTGCCACATGTCTACTTTATTAAATGAATAAATTGTAAGATGATCAACATTATGAAATTTGGAATTTAGACTTTTATCATTTATCCATTATATGCTCTGTAATTATATGGACTTTTCTCTTAAATAAGGACAGGTATATATAAAAAGGAAATATAAGTGAATACAAAATATTTCCACAGAATATATATATATATATATATATATATATATATATATATATATATATATATATATAATTTATGATTTATAGTTTATTTATTTATTTATAGTAGAGTGAAAAGCACATCTTATTTTTCTTTTATTAATATTATTTTTTTTCCTTGTACACATGTTTGTGAATTATTCCATGGATTTCTGCCTTTGGATTATTATGGACCATCTTCTTCCAATTACGGGATTTCCTTGGATTTTACTTGTACAAATGGAAATTCTTTTAACTTTCTTGAAGTTTTACATTTGGATTTTACCGTCACTGGATTTTTTTATCTTCCACCAGACTATCCATTCATGTGTAATCACCTTTTTCTTTACCATATTCCCTCTGCTTCACTTTTTTTGTTTTCAAGTAAGATCTTTGACTTGTTGTTTCATCAAATACTGATGCATGCAAAATCCGATCCCGAATTTTGCTAATTCCTACCTTCTGATGAGAAGGAGAGTATTTCTTCGAAACTCCGCGGATTAAAGACTACCCATTTATCTAGTGTTTCCTTTTCAGATTAAATATGTTTTTAACTCATTTCAAAGTGTTTTTTAACACATTTTATTAACTGTTTGCTCATATATATATATATATATATATATATATATATATATATATATATATATATATATATATATATATATATATATATATACACGTAAAGATTCTTCAAGCAAAATATTGAAAACATTAAAAGATATAATCATTTTTTTGCTTTGTTCACAAAAATGGAATTCTTTTGTCTTTTCTTTTATTTCGCGGAATAAAACAACCCCTTATTGTCTAAACCCTTAGTGTTTAGAACCCGTGATCAATTTACGATGGTCAGATTGTGATCCGCGATTTTTATTTTCAATTGTTTTTTTTTTTTCCATCATGTGCCAATTCAATTCTTTGTTGTAATACCATCAACTGCAAAAACACCAACCCTCTCAGGAAAACAAAAGGAAGAAATAAGTAGACGGTGATATCTTCCCCTAAATTGACACGCATGGAATCCTAAATTCACAATAATTTCTGCGATCCAAACACGGCCTATAAGAAAGACGCTGGCCCACAAAGTCAAAGGATGACCCCCGCCCCCTCCCAAATTACCACTGTTGAAATCGTTAATAAATCACTACTGCATTTTAAACGTATTTGCTATGAATAAACTTGAGTTTACCTGACTTGTCTATCAAGTTTCAGTCTTGAATCTTCAACAGTCTTTGTTTTCTGTTCGATTATATGAGGGAGTTCGGTTTTCATGTATACTAGCAGTTCAGCCAAGCTTTGCTCGGGCCCTATATACTGTTCATAACTTGACCTACGTGTGAAATCCCTTTTATGTAAAATTTTAAATGTTTAGACCAAATATTGTCTAAGTAATTTGGTAGAGACCGCAGATATATTTTTTAACTTTGACCCCAATTTTGACCCCTTAACATCTATTGTTTTGGTCTCAAATCAAAATAAAAAGTTTGAGCCATGTCCAAGTTACCTACACCTTAAGTTTAAAGTGTTTAAACCTAAAATTGGCGGAGGAGTTTGGTAGTCTGCAAAAGGACAACTTTTTCAACTTTGACCTTTTGGCAGCGAAATTTTCGCCCTAAAACTGATTAAAATGCTTGCCGCATGTCTGAATACCCGTTCTGTAAAATTTCAAATGTTTAGACCAGAAATTGGCTGAGTAGTTTGCTACAGACCGCAAAGATCAACTCTTTTGAACTTTGACCACTTAGCAGCTCAATTTTCGACCCAAACCGATTAAAAAGCTTGCCCTATGTCTGAATACCCTTTATGTAAACTTTCAAATGTTTAACCCAGAAATTGGCTGAGTAATTTTGTAAAGACCGCAGGAGTCAGTTTTTAAAACTTTGGCTCCAATTTTAACCCCTTAACATTTATGGTTTTGCGCTCAAATCAAATTAAAATTTAGACCGATGTCCACGTAACCTACATCTAAAATTTCAAATGCTTAGACTCAAAATTGACGGAGGAGTTTAGTAGAGTTTTCAAAGGTTAAATCGTTTAACTTTGGCAGCCAATTTTCTGGCCGACAACCGATTAAAAAGATTTTCCCAAATCTCAAATCTTTGTGTCAAATCTCGAGTCTGAAGACCGAAAATTGACAGAGTAATTTGGTAGGGAAATGTACACAAACAGACGCACACACAGACATGTTCACTGTTATCTATATATATTTATCGAAGACATTCCGATACAAACCCTTTCTAAGAACACTGCCATGTACATAAAGTACATTTGTATGAAATTTCATAAAATCGGCACAGTCGTTTAGAAGTCTATAGGGAAAGAACGTCATTTCATATATGAGTAGGAATCTCTTTCTCGACTATTATATATCTCCACGTTAAAAAACGACCCTGGTGTCTAACTCTGTCTCGTGGGGAGGCATAGTAAATAGGTACTATTATATAAAGGGAACTGTGTGTGTGAGTTCGTTCCCCATGGACTCGAAAACAGCTGGGTCTATGTGTATGAGATTTCATACGAAGGAACTTCATGTGCGTGGCAGTGTTCTTAGATAGGCTTTGTATCATAATTTCTTCGATAAGTATCGATGATCGATAATCGAAAAAATCCGATAAAAGAAGGAACAGACGATTTAGACCGAAGTTAACACCTTACACAGCCTAACATCACAAGTGCATTTGAGAAGTTTTATTGCCACACAAGCCGAAGGGCTCGACATAAAAATCAAATGTTTGTTCTTTTGATATGACAAGGACGCGTTCGAAATGAATGTTTCTGTTTAGAGCACAATTTGACTTTTTGCATTTTAAACTTTGATTCAAGCCATTATGTATAAAAAATAATTTTATAAAACCAACAATAGGTTCTCTACAGTGCAATGTAGACTACAATGTATTGTGAACTACGTCATAGCGAGAGGCATGTGAGATTCCTCCCGGTGCACCGCGATGGGTCCCCAACTAGAGAAGGCAATCAATCGATTTGATTGAAAAATGGGCGATTTCACCGATTTCGATGACAATAAAAACATGGGAGTTTGAAACATTCGTTGATAATCATTTAGTCCCGGACAACGTCGGGTCACCATGCTAGTACGTTTGCCGTTTGTTTGTAAATAAGCGATTTGAGCACTATAAAATGTTTGTTTAAAATAGACATTTGTTGAGGTTATTTACGGGCACTGTTCCCGTCGGTCGATGGGTAGAACTGTCAACGCGATGGCTATAGGTTCAACCGGCATTTTCTTTATCTCTTTTACTTAATGCAATATATATCTGTGTGTATGTGTGTCTGTGTTTTTGTGTGTGTGTGTGTGTGTGTGTGTCTCTCTCTCTCTCTCTCTCTCTCTCTCTCTCTCTCTCTCTCTCTCTCTCTCTCTCTCTCTCTTACTTCTCAGGTTTCTTTTCGTCTCTCTTTTTCTCTCGCCCCCCTTCTCTTTTATTTTTATTAATATGTAACACGTTTTTATAATCCATCCTTTTTTTATCTCCCTAATTTCCTCTGTACCCTCTCTCTCTCTCTCTCTCTCTCTCTCTCTCTCTCTCTCTCTCTCTCTCTCTCTCTCCGACATATATACACACACGCGCACAGTGATTCCGTCATCACTTCGCAGATAGAAGCGATTGCTGGCAAATCCAACTCACTCTTATGGGTTGGTGGCGTGTTGAAGGCGGGTGACAAGGTCGAAAGCAGACAATAAACCAACATCATCATCGCCGGTGACCTCCATGTGACACGAAACAAGTGATTTTAATTTCCTTTGACAAGATTACAATTGATAACGCCGAGAAAGGGGCGGTGCACGTTTTACTTAGGAAATACAAAAAGGAATGAGATGTGTGTGAGTAGGAGGGGGTATTTTACTAACGAACCTAAAAACAGAAGCATCTCCTACATCACCCCGAAGGGGATACAAGCAACTTTCTCATATTTAGCTGTCTAGCCTGTCTACCAAAGAACATACAAGCGACATGACGTCAGGTTCTACGTGGACCCCCACACACGGCCACATGGCAAATGCTTGGGGCTGATTAGTCCTGAACATCATAGAAAAGCGATATTGAAAAAAAAAAAAAGACGTTTTAATCACCAGAATAATGCAGCGTATTGTAATGTCTATATTAAGTTGGACGTGTCTGCAGGATTTACTCCTAAACGAATTCGTGTCAAAGTCAAAATTAAGTCCAGTGTAAACAAAATAGAAAAAAGGTTTGCTTTTTTTCCTGTTGTTCTTGGCTTTCGGGCCGGGATCAAAGTGTAGTATCTGTTCCGGCAGATGCTGCACTTAAGATGGTTTGTACCAGTCAATGGAGGGGAAACCCTCTATACTGGGACAATTATTATTTTTGGTAACCAGAGTGACCCCTTTTAGGGGAGCTGGTTTTTACCTCACATTAAAAACGGCCTTGTGCCTAATTTGCTCAGTGGGGGAGCAAATAAATACCATCTGTTCCGGCAAATGCTGCAAGCTATGACTAGCTATGACTAGCAAAGACCAGATGTGGGGGCAACCCCACATGCCTGACCTTTAACCAGCTCCCATTTCCCACCTCTCGGGAGCTGCCCCCCCTTTCCCTTCCCCCTTCACTCCTCACATTAAAAATTGGCCTTGTGCCTAATTTGCTCGGTGGGGGAGCAAATAAATACCATTTGTTCCGGCAAATGCTGCAAGCTATGACTAGCTATGACTAGCTATGACTAGCAAAGACCAGATGTGGGGGCAACCCCACATGTCTGACCTATAACCAGCTCCCATTTCCCACCTCTCGGGAGCTGGTCCCCTTTTCCCCTTCCCCCTCCCTTCACTCCTCACATTAAAAATCGGCCTTGTGCCTAATTTGCTCAGTGGGGGAGCAAATAAATACCATCTGTTCCGGCAGATGCTGCACTTAAGATAATTTGTACCAGTCAATGGAGGGGAAACCCTCTATACTGGGACAATTATTATTTTTGGTAACCAGAGTGCCCCCTTTTTGCCTACTTTTAGGGGAGCTGGTTTTTTACCTCACATTAAAAACGGCCTTGTGCCTAATTTGCTCAGTGGGGGAGCAAATAAATACCATCTGTTCCGGCAGATGCTGCAAGCTATGACTAGCTATGACTAGCTATGACTTGCAAAGACCAGATGTGGGGGCAACCCCACATGCCTGACCTTTAACCAGCTCCCATTTCCCACCTCTCGGGAGCTGGTCCCCTTTTCCCCTTCCCCCTCCCTTCACTCCTCACATTAAAAATCGGCCTTGTGCCTAATTTGCTCGGTGGGGGAGCAAATAAATACCATCTGTTCCGGCAGATACTGCACTTAAGATAATTTGTACCAGTCAATGGAGGGGAAACCCTCTATACTGGGACAATTATTATTTTTGGTAACCAGAGTGACCCCTTTTAGGGGAGCTGGTTTTTTACCTCACATTAAAAACGGCCTTGTGCCTAATTTGCTCAGTGGGGGAGCAAATAAACACCATCTGTTCCGGCAGATACTGCACTTAAGATAATTTGTACCAGTCAATGGAGGGGAAACCCTCTATACTGGGACAATTATTATTTTTGGTAACCAGAGTGACTCCTTTTAGGGGAGCTGGTTTTTACCTCACATTAAAAACGGCCTTGTGCCTAATTTGCTCAGTGGGGGAGCAAATAAATACCATCTGTTCCGGCAGATACTGCAAGCTATGACTAGCTATGACTAGCTATGACTAGCAAAGACCAGATGTGGGGGCAACCCCACATGCCTGACCTTTAACCAGCTCCCATTTCCCACCTCTCGGGAGCTGGTCCCCTTTTTTCCCTTCCCTCTCCCTTCACTCCTCACATTAAAAATCGGCCTTGTGCCTAATTTGCTCGGTGGGGGAGCAAATAAATACCATCTGTTCCGGCAGATACTGCAAGCAAAGACCATATGTGGGGGAAACCTCACATATAAGACCTTGGTCAATGTAGGGTCAACCCTTCATACCAATTGTCACTATCCAGCTCCCATTTCCCACCCATCGGGAGCTGATCCCCTTCCCCTCCCCCCTCCCTCTCTCTCCACATTAAAAATCGGCCTTGTGCCTAATTTGCTCAGTGGGAAAGCAAATAAATACATCTTGGCCTTCGGGCCGAGATCAAAGTGTAGTATCTGTTCCGGCAGATACTGCAAGCAAAGACCATATGTGGGGTTTCCCCCACATATAAGACCTTGGTCAATGTAGGGGCAACCCCATTTCCCCTTTACTCCTCACATAAAAAATCGGCCTTGTGCCTAATTTGCATATAAGACCATTGCTCTTGTAGCAATCAGTTATTGGCCAATGTAGGGGAAACCATTCATACCAATTGTCACTATCCAGCTCCCTTACTCCCCGGGGAGCTGGCCCCCATTTCCCCAATCTCTCCACATTTAAAACGGCCTTATGCCTAATTTGCTCAGTGGGGAAGCAAATAAATAAGATCAAGGTGTAGTGTCTGTTCTTCAGATATTGCACTGCACTTTTTTGGTCTGGCTTAATGGAGAATAAATCCTTCATGACTGATATATTTTTTAGATGTTTCTTAATACTTAGAGTGCCCCTTTTTTGGGAGCTTGTTCCCCCAAACTCACATTAAAAATCGACCTCATGTCTAACTCTGCCCTCGTGAGGAGGTTAGTAAACAGAAAATGTCCAATGTAAACAATTCTTATTGAGTCATATTCTTAAATAATCAAATTCTGCACAAGTCTGAAGACATTGCCAAGGCTGCTGCAAAGAAGGTGGTTTCCCTCTACCGTGGTAGAAAATTACTCGCACCTAAGAGTGTTCCATATTTCTACAAAGCCACAATTCGCCCATGCATGGAATATTGTTGTCATATCTCTTTTACCACCAGTCTCTCCCTTTTGGACAGGGTCCAAAGAAGTCTCCAATCTAACAGGTCTCGTACAATCGACTAAGCTCCAACCCCTGTCTCATCGCCGTAAAGTTGTATCTGTTTTACAAGTACTTAAATGGAATGTGCACTGATGAACTCATTACATTTGTGCTCCCTCAATGTAGATACACCTAACAAACCCGTCTAGCAGCAAAACCCCACCTCTTCACTGTAAAGAAGCCCGAAAGCATTGTATTCTATTATTTTTTCTTCGGCTGCTAGATTTTGGAATTCCCTCCTTGCTTCCTATTTCTATCAGTATACTAACATGCAGAAGTTTAAATGTAATGTGAACAAACATTTCGCTTATCTCTTCACAAAGTCCCCTGTAAACATGGTCCTAAAAAGTAATCCTTTACGTCCTAGTTGCAATGTGCCTTGTTTGGGGTGAAAAAATCGCCACCATCAGACATAACAAACTCCCCATATTAAAGACGGCTTTCGTAACAGACATCATCAACCTCCCCATCTTAAGAACGGCATTTGGAATAAACACCCTCAACATCCCTATGTAAAGAATGGCTTTCAGAGTAGAGACCCCCCTTTTATGAGGGGAACTCCCTCAAATTTAACTGTGATAATCGTTGTCAGCATACCAACCAGTAAATGCAAAAAAAAATTTTTTAAATGTCGGTAGAAGCATAATGCATAATGCAGGTCTTAATAGCTCTATAAGTACTTGTCTTCGCAAAATTTCAATGAGTTTTTCTTAATCAGCATAGTCGAAAACCTACAGAAGTCATCATTCTAAAGAAAATTGTGGAAGTGCATTTAATGTACAAATTTTCCCCCACCACCACCAATAAAAAAGTTAATGCGAGCGCAATGTCGAGAATCCAGCATATGATATTATCGAAATACGGCGACGATTGTAATATATTATGCAGGTCTAAATAAAGTATATTTAAATAATGTACGTTAAAAAAATGTAACTATGTTTGAAAATAATATAAGTAATTACTGGAACAAATGTATAAAGCGAGTAAGTGAGAGAGAAAGAGGAAATAAATGTTTGTTGTTTTTTTCTTCGGCATCGCCATGAATTTTTTTTTCTTCAGCATAAAAATGCAAAAAGCGAACGAGAGAGAAAGAGGGAGAGAAAGAGAAAGAGATAGTGATAGAAGTTCGTTTAGTATGTGAATAACGTTGATCTAGAACATAGGAATGGTCAGAACTCAGCCAATAGGATTGAGCGGAATTCGTCGACAGAGAATTTTTGAATCGGAAAAGGGAAAGATTATGTTATGTCTATGAGTTTATGATCTAGTTACGAAAGTTGAACCCCCATAGCTGTCAAAAGTACATAATTACTCCCGACAATGACTGGGGGCGGTAGAAATGATTGATATTTAGAGGGAAAAATAGGGAGTACTTCCTCTAAGGATGGTTGCGATTGTGATGATCTTGCTCGTATGATGAAATGTAGGATTTTATCATAACGACTGAATGTGTTTAAAATTGCGTTATAAAATTACATAAGATAGTGGCTAATAGTCCAAACATAATAATTTTGCATGTGGCATCTGTTGTTACAAACCTACAGTACATTCGTCCAGAGGCGAATTTCTGCAATCAAAATATTATACATAAAGATGTACCTCTAGCTAAACAAAACGTCCACGAGCAGAGATCTTTTCCAAGATCTACCTCTCTGTGGAACACAAAACTGTTGCACTACTTCGCAGATGACTACAACATGGTTGTTTTCATGTCTAATGTAAATAAATTCTTGTTGAGCCGTCTACTTAAATAATTATTTTCTGCCCAATCACCACCATCGTTATCAACCAGTCTCTCCGTCTACCTTTAACCATCATACTCGAATGACCTTTGGGCCTTTATCAGTAAAATTACCTTAAAAGCTTATTTTAAAAGTTACAACACTTTCTAATATGTCTTTTCGGTGATTTTTCCAGAATAGCCAATAAAGTGAAAAAAAAGGTAAAAAATAAGTACACAACAAATAAATGTTACAAAAGGCAAGATAAGTTACTCTTCTACCTACCTGGACTTTTTTTTTTTGTATTTACCTTACCTAATGTAGTTTTAGTTAAAAATGTAATAGACTGTTAAGTTAGAAAGAAAAAAAAAAACAAAATGAAAAATAGTCGAATCTCGATAATCGTTCAAAAATTGAAACTAATACAAAACACTGATAGAACATTAGTGATATTTATAGAATGTGTTTTTTCAATATTTTGTTTAGTTTTCGACTTTTGAGCGATTATCGAGGCTCGGCTATGAGATTAAGCAGTCCTGTGGGAGAAAGAGAGTTCATGTATGTGTGACTGAAGTGATCGTTTGGCCGTAGCGACGGTGAATTAATCGAACCCCGTGGCCCGAAGGCCGGGTAGGTTGTGTAGCGTCCCAGTGCAGTAGTGTGCTGTCAGGAGAGCTAGGAAAAAGACAGAGAATTGCCATGAGTTTAACCTTTTATAAACTCAGTCAAGTGGTCAACTCATCAGAATGATGGTCTTTGATTGGATAAGCCAGAAAAGAAGTTGACTTTTGAAGTTCAGAGAAGGAGGTAGGCTCTCTCTACTATGCCAGAAGGTTACTCGCACCTGAGAATATTATGTATCTCTACAAAGCCACTATTCGCCCATGCATGGAATATTGTTGTCACATTTTGGTTGGTGCATCTGCCCCTACTCTCTCGTCCCTAGGTATGGTTTTAAAATAGAGTCTCCAATCTAATAGGTTTCGCACTGTCGGCAAAACTCACCCCCATCGCAGGAGGGTTTTTGTGGGGGAAACCTCACATATAAGACCTTGGTCAATGTAGAGGAAACCCTTCATACCAATTGTCACTATCCAGCTCCCTTACTCCCCGGGGAGTTTGTCCCCATTTCCCCTTCACTCCTCACATTAAAAATCGGCCTTGTGCCTAATTTGCTCGGTGGGGGAGCAAATAAATACCAACCCCACATATCAGACCTTGGTCAATGTAGGGAAAACCCTTCATACCAATTGTCACTATCCAGCTCCCATTTCCCACCCATCGGTAGCTAGTCCCCCCATACCTCTCTCTCCACATTAAAAAACGGCCTTGTACCTAATTTGCTCAGTGGGGAAGCAAATAAATACAATCTTTTCCGGCAGATGCTGCAATCAAAGACCATTGCCTATGTGGCAATTTTCTAGTCCATGTAGGGGCAATCCTACATACCAGCTGGCTCTCATTATCCAGTTTCTATTTCCCACATCTCGGGAGCTAGTCCCTTTTTCTTTTCTTCCTCCCCCCTTCTCTCCACATTGAAAGGCGGCCTTGTACCTAATTTGCTCAGTGGGGAAGCAAATAAATACAACCCTATATACCATGACAGCAGTACTATCTCCCCCTTCCTTCCTCTTGGGGGAGCTGGTCCCTCTACCCACCCCCTCCCGCTCCACATTAAAAACGACCTTGTGTCACATTTTGTTTCCGTGGAGAAGCAAATAAATAACCACTGTCGGCCAAACTCCAACCTCTGCCCCATCGCCGAAATGTGGCATTTGTGATTGTTTTACAAGTACTTTAATGGTAAGTGCTCGGACGAACTCAAAGCACTAGTACCCCTTCGACATAAATACCTTCGACTAACCCAACAAGCAGCAAAATCCCACCCCTACACTTCTACTCGAACAGCTTTTTTCCTCGAATTGTAAGACTTTGGAATTCCATCCCATGTCCATGCTCTCTGACTGTACTGACATGCAAAAGTTCAAGTGTAATGTGAACAGATATCTCGTTGCACAACTCCCTACATAAGCTAATCCCAAATAGTAGATCCTAGCGACTTAGCGGAAGTGTTACCTTGTTTGTAGGCGAACAAACAGTTAAAACTACAGAGCAGGGAAAATATCAACTTAGATTTTAGATATGGCTTTTCTTGCTGGATAGTAATCACACTTTAGCAGCTGCCTAATAAAAAATAATATGCGAGCTAATAAATGCCATTAAAGTTTTATTTGTGGATAAAACGGGAAGATCTGAGGAGTAGGGGATGAAAGAACCAAACTGGACCGTCAGTGAATCGGAACATGAAGGGAACAAACAAGAAAATCTAAGAAGAAGGACACATGACCAGATGCTGTCCCCAGGGAAAACAGGAAAGGAGGAGGTTATCGCACGAGTCGCTATCTGGTTGAATTAAACAATAGCGCGACAGGAAAACTTACTGAGTTTAAATGTTGTGCTAGAAGGAAGCAAGAGTTTTGGTGAACGCGGGACGCGTCAAGACCTTGGTGACTGCCAGGTCGGTGAGAAGTTGGTGTGGAGAAATACTCATAAAAGTAGTTGGCGGGAGACGGCTAAAAAAATAACATGATAATTAATTGACACTTTTACCCAATCGTGGCTGACAGAACGAGTACAATCTACCCAGCAGGAAATTCCCGATTTCGACATAAAGATTCCTGTATCGAAAACATGCATCCGGAGAACGTTTTCCATATAACAGTTAAAATGAACAGAATATTCCGAGTGAATAAAAACGTTTTATATAAATAACATTATCGGTGGTGTTATTACGGCATAATCACGTTTGACACACTGGTTCCCTTCAGATCATCGAAGTTAAGCAACGTTGAACCTGGCTAGTGCAAGATGGGTGACCATTTGGGACTTCCAGTTGCTGTATGTGCTCTCTGCTTATCTCGGCATTGTTTCCAGCCGTCCTGGACTTCTTGCCACTAAACTCAAACGAGAGGTGCGGTTAGCGATTGCGCAACCCTTGCCTCACAATTACATGCGCAGCTGCCCCTACAGGGAGCATCCTTTGTCTTTCGAGACTGTGCGGCGGCATCGATCGATGATATTTATACGTAAACTTGGAACTTTAAAACTCATCCGTGGCAATATTTTGCAATTACTTTTTTTAACAACATTTCTTTTGGTCCCTTTCTTTCTGAAAAAGAGATTACATTCTCGAAATATCAAAGACTTCTACCATTCTGGTTATCTCAAACAGTAAGTTTATTTTAGTGCCTTGTGTCTGTGATTGATTTGGAAAATAAATAAATAAATAAATATATGAAGATATAAAAAAACACAAACTTTACAAAACCTTCTTTTGTTTGTCCATTTTTGTCCATATGTCAAATCATTTTAACGCGAGGTTCCCTGTATTACTATAGTTTTTGTATACACTTTCCGTCTTATATATATACTAGCTGGAAGACCGCCGTTGCCCTGTCATACAATACACGTAAACATAATATTTTAATTTATGCAGATTGCGTATGTATTATTAGAGAATCAATCCTCTATTGATTATTATACATTACGAGGAATAGTTTGCCCGTGGACAAATTCGCAAAAAAAAAAAAAAATAATAATGATAATGTCGTTCATCAAATTCCGTTTGTGTTTTTTTTTTACAATATCACCTCAGCTGATGATGAATGCTTGGAAAAGTCTCTTTTGATTAATTTTCAGCTTTAAAATATACAAAGGAAGCAATGATTTGTGGCGATTTTAAATAGTATCTCTTTTTTATCGTAAATTGAACTCATTAATAAGAAAAAGATAAAATATAATTGTAAGGTACACTCAAGCCTGAACAGGAGATTGTACGATGTGTAGTCGAATGCTCTACCACAAAGCTAAGTCTCCAGATTATAAGAAATCTGTTTTGTTTTTTAAAGAAATGGTTTGTTTAAATGTTATCATCTCCCTTGTTAAAATATTCTCCTGGGAAAATTATTCTTTTTATCTATAAGAAAGACTATATATAGGATAGAATTTTTTCGATTTTCGATACTTATCGGATTACTTTCTATACAAAATATATCTAAGAACACTGCCAGACGCATAAATTAATTTTGTGTGAAATTTGTTTACTATATTAATTATTTACTATAATAATTATTAAATACCTACAGGCACTAGTGTTTCATTCTTTCGGGATCAGTATAGGGTGTCACGATTACCACCGGTCGCAAGATTTATGTTATAATACCTACAAATTCCCATTAATCACTTTAAAATAATTTTCTTTATAAAAGTGAAACTACCAGATCAATTTTCGTGATTTTTGGAATATGATATTTTCGTTAAATTATGGGCACGTACATTATACAGATTTCTCTTTATTCTATTTTTAATTTTTTCTTCGACGTTAGTAACGTTCCATTTCTTTATCAAATATGTCTTCTTTTGAACGACTTTTTTTACTGACGGTATTTAGTTAAAGGATGATTGGTTTTGGATAACATCAGGATGAAGAACGTACGTTGATAAGATTGTGTCATATATATATATATATATATATATATATATATATATATATATATATATATATCGAATCGAATCGAATCATCCTAAACCTACTATTAAAGATCTGAAATCATCCTCTCCAATCATCCCAAAGCTATCATGAAACACATCCACAAATCCATTAGTAGAAGAATTAGTTCAAACTCCTCGTCCAAAGAAATTTTCGATAAACATAAAGATTTTTCCAACAATGTCCTAGTAAACAGTGAATACAAAGAAACCAAGTCAGAATATATAAAACCCTCAATCTAGAAAAATGCGTAAAAGAAAATCATCTGGTTCACTCCCCCCTTCATTAAAATGGCTAAAACCAACCTTGGACGAAAATTCATAAATCTCATTACGCTACATCCCCCCCACAATATCCTCCACAATATATTTAACAAAAACACTATTAAATTAAGCTATTGTTGCGGTAATAACTTTGAAAAAATAATCAAAAAATTTAAGCAATAACACAGAATACAATCAGGAGAATAAAATAATAAAAACATGGATTGATAAATCTAAATGACCCCTTAAACAAAACTGCCTCACAATCTTTGTAATTTATCTAATATAAGAGCCAAGGAGAGCCCACAACACTGGCAAATTCTACATCAGTCAAACTAGTAATACTTTTAAACAGACCATAAAAGCTCCTTCCTAAACCACAGGCATAGTGATAAAACATCATTAACTGTATACTACAATGATATAACAAGTAAAAACTTAATAGTAATTGTTAACTCGGAAATATCAAAATTGTTGTAGACCCGTGTTAGGGGTTACAAATGAAACAAACCACAAGTAATGTAAAGTGTATAAAATATAATATGTATTTATCATAAAGAATACAGGAGCCACTGAAGCAGCATGCGGTTAAATATGGTATGTTTGTTTAGTGTTTGGCCCCGGCCCTGGCATTATCTGCTGCCAGAGCCTCATTTGGGGTCCAAAGCACTAAGGCATCTAGCCGGTAGGGGGAAGTGGGGGTCGAGGGTCATTCTAACTAATATTTAGGTGTTTGAAAAGACTTTATTGAGTTCCTTAAACTAAGACACTATCACAATAATACCTCATTCTTACCATCGAGTTTATCTACTTAAAATCTCCCCAGCGTATGAGTCGGCTTTATTTACAAGGTCTGAAAAACAGAAGAAAAATTGATTTTTTTAATTTATAAATGAGGGATGAGAGGATGGGGAGGGGGGCAAAAAGAAAGAAAAAGGAAACAACTAAACAATGGGGGCGGGTTAGTAAGGGATCCTCCCAACCTACTTCTAAATATGGAGCGCCTACTGTCTTCCGGTCCCGAAGGTCGAAAGCCAGCAGACCGTTCCCTAGTGGGGAGTGGGGGACCTAGGGGCGATTTTTCAAAAACAAATTAGATAGGGATGGGTAACGTAGGGAATGGACATCATCTTCCAAGGTCAATGTACGTCTAGGAGCAACAGACCAGAGACAAAACAAAGGGGGAACTGGGCATCTTCGGAAGCTCTCTTAGTGCCGATGAAAAATAAAATTGGGGACAGGATCAACTATCATACTTGCCCTAGTCTAGTACCTAACAAAGCATTTTCCACTCGCAGTGGTTAGGACCTAACTAACCTTACTCTAAAAACTTTGCTCGGAGCTGGGTTGCGTAAAACCTTAGCACCACCTGACCAATACCACTAAGGTGGAAAAACAAGCTACAAACCTAGCGCCTCATCAGATGCACAAACTAGTGTTGTGCACCCATCTCCTATCAAAGTCTATGCGATGTAATCTTTTCTAATCGTATCTGCTCTTTACTTTAAGCTGATACTTAAAGTAAGCAACCAGATCCCTATCCGAAACAGACTTAACCCCATAGACAATTTTAAGACGTGTAAGCCACGTCACTAACCTAGCTACAGCTAGGATTATGAGAAACACCACCGTTTCTCCCCAGTCAACGGCGGGTCCATGTTGTCGACGACGTATGCCAAATCAAATGGCACCAACCGCTCGGGGTCGATCCGAGCCGTTACCCCTCCGACGTACTCCCAGAGCCTCCGAACTCTGCTGCAAAGAAAAAAGGTGTGATCCCTTGTTTCATCCTCATCCTCCTCGCAGCGGGGGCAAAAGGGAATGTATTTATCCTATCTGCAGTCCCTGGCAAGCACGCCGAAAAGTGGCAGCACATTCCGGACAAGCCTCCATGCCAATGAAAATTCGGAATTATTTATGTAGCTTCTGGCTGGCGCCCAATTCCACTGAGAGAGGACCTCCTCCCTCGACATGCGCAGCCGCTCAACCAGCGAAGCCTTAGCGGTCCCCACCACTAAATTCCAATATAGCCTCCTCTTAGGCCGTGCAAGGTCACTGGACCCCAGCAATGCCCTAAGAGTGGCTAGGCATTCGGAGAGGAACTGCCATTCCCTCACCGGTCTTCTGTGACCTTCAGCGGCAGGGCCGGATATCGGTTGTGGAAAAGCTTGCTCCACAACTGGTACGAGTGCAATTCCTCAAGCAGTGTCCGACTCAGGAACGCCAATCTTTCTGCGTACTTATGCCTTAATAAGTCAGGCATTCCCAAGCCTCTCTCGCTAAGTTTCTGTGTACAAACCTGTCTACGGACATACAGCTTTCCCCCTTTCCAAAGAAGTTTGAAAAGGAGTTGCTCTAAAGCCTTACAGCAGTCCGCAGGCAAGGAAGAACAGACAAGTGGTAAAGAATCAGCGGAAACACATAAGTAGCACATGCCTCCGCACGACCCTTCAAGGACAATTTTCTCCGAATTCAACTCCCTACCGACGACTTGACCTTCGTCTGTACCTCCAACCTATACTTGTCCAGCTGGAGTCCAGGCCCGAACCACACTCCGAGGATCTTAACCGGGCCATCCGTCCAGCCAAACGCACCTGGAAGCAAGTTTACCCCGGTCCAGGCACCAAACCACAGGCCAACAGACTTGCTGCGATTGACTACGGCCCCTGTGACAACTTCATACTCAGCAATTGCCTCCATCACCGTTTTAATATCGCTATGTCGTGCAACGAAAACGGTGACATCATCAGCAGACGCGGACACCCTAGCAAATTTGCCGCCAGGTAGAGCTATGCCACGCAGGAATGATCTAGCCGCCTCGTCCCTTAACTTGCAAAGGAAGGGATCCAACGCCAGAACATACAATAGAGGCGACAGCATACAACCCTGGCACACCGACCCCAAAGAAGGGCCTATAATCATCTAAATCCTCCCCACCATGCCTCTCTCTTTTCTTCAGTAGCGTGACCACTCCTTTGGTTAGCTGCCCAGCGATGAATCCCTGCACAAACCAGTGGTTAAACACGCCCTTCAGAAGGGGCACAAACATAGGCAACAACCTCAAGAACAGTTTGTAGGGCAGACTATCGAGTCCTGTAGATTTGTTATAACCAACCTGCTTCAATGCAATAATGATCTCACGCTCTGTAACCATCCCCTTACAGCTAGCTACTTGGGATGCAGTAAGGCGGGGCGAGCCAGCTAAATAGCTGCAAAACTTCTGGCCGTGGAGTCTGGGTAGTTGGGTGAAGCGCTCCTCCAAATGTTGTTGAAAACCGTTGCAAATCTCTCGTGCCGATACGAGAGTGTGCCCTTCCAGGTTTTTCACCTCCCTACCCGTCCAAGCCGCGTCTTAGGGTGGCCCTACGCTCAACAGCGTCAACGTTTACGGCTTCGTTGGAGACTCTTTTTAACCTAGATCTAAGTACTTGACCCGCATATCGCTTGCTAGCCAAGCGATCCAGGTCCCCTTTAACTAGTGCTAGCTCTAGGGGATCCCCCCTGCCACCGCCCGGGTCAGCCTATCCTCTAGGTGCCTTTTGGCCCGAGCCCTAGTTAACAAGAGGCGTTGGCTATATTGGACGCAAAAGTGCTTAATGGCAGTCTTAAGTCTAACCCACCAGCTACTCCCGGTAACCGCTCCCACTAACACCCTCTGAATTAGTGTTGTCAGCTGCTGCCAGAAGTCTTCCAACTCCAACAAGGAGGCATTCAACTTCCAGTAGCCAGCCAACCTAGGCCTATTACCTAACTTCAAACGGGGCATAACTAGTTTGTGGTCCAAATGACCTAGCCAGTGGAATGTGAGACAAGATAAGAAATTTATGTCGCCTCTTCTAACTAACATCCTATCCAAGTAGGTACTTGGACGGGAGGCCATATGGTTTTGCCACGTCCACATCTCCCTCCCCGGGTGATCCAGACGGAATCTGTCGACAAGATTGCATGAGCCATCAGGTCAGAGAGGCTGCTTTCACACCTCTCCGACCCTCTACCCCCCCCCCGACCTTATCTATTTTGGGGTCCAGGATGGCATTCCAGTCCCCCATTAACACTACCCACTCCGGACTCGAAGAGAGAAACACCTCCACCCGCCGAAAAAAAGGAAACCCTCTCGCTGCAGACGTTAGGTGCATAAACTGCCACGATTCCGGAACTCGCCGCTTTTAACGTCAACATCAACCACGACCAACCTCCCACAAGCGTCCGTGTGGACAACGGTAACCATCTCAGACAGGGTGCGACTCACTAGAACAGAAACCCCAAAGCTACAGAGATTGCCAATGCTGAGTAAATGTCACATTTTTGGGCAATTTGCCCAAGCGATGGGTGCTCCCCGTCAATTATATGCAATCCCTTGAAAGCAGTTTTTCCAGCCTCCAACATCCTCCACAAGGCCTTTGCTCTCCCTCCCTTATTTGGTCTCACGAATGTAATGAGCTGTGAAGAATCACTGGATCAGCAACCTCCTTACCGTCAACCTTTGAGAGGTTGACGAGACTTCTTCTGTTGTCCGTTGAGGTCGCCAGTCGTATCTTCTGCCGTCACTTCACAGAGGCGCTCCCCTGGCCAGAAAGGAAACTTTCTTGTTTTTTTCCTCTCTGGGGGCCGCCTTTTGCTTGTCTTGCTTCTTCTCTGCCTCTCTGTGCTTCTATCGCTGGAGCTTCTGTAACTGGAGCTTCACCTTGCTCCTTTATTTCGGGGGTGTTGAATAGGGGAGGGGTGGGCTGAGCTTCCTCGTGGGGGATCTGGATTGGAGGCTCAGTTTCTTCGTCTTGGTGTTCTTTCCATTCCCTTTTTCCTGCCTGTTTGGTCTTGCCCCTCTCCTTCAGACTCGAAGGAGCTCACACGGAGTTTCCGCTTGGCCGTCACTACTGCTCCTCTCAATGTTGCCTGGGGAGCTGGCCCTTCCTGTCTTTTTGCGTTTTTGGAGGCAACCTGGCTCCAGATGATGGCTTCACGTTTTTCAGTCTCTTTTTTCTCCAACGAGTGGTCAAGTGGGTACGACTTTTTCAAATTTGTAGCAAATTAGAAAAATGCCGGGAAAGAATTCACAACATGCGGTTAAACATGGCATGAATGTCTCCATTTAGCCTCTGAAACCAGTGGGATTCATTGGACTAGTTGATAATAATAACAATAAAATAAAACAGAACTTACTGGTCGCTAAATTCACCTTAATTTCTTTGCTTAAGTGAAAAACTCTTTATCACGAAATTTTAGGATAGGGACAAACTCTTGAATGAAAACACGGAACTTTAATAAATTGTAAGCAAAAACAGGAAACTTCAATAAATTGTAGGCATTACAAATCACACCTGGTTTCTTAATTGCTAATTACTCTCTCATAAATCCCTATTTAATACGATTCCAACACCACCCACATGTAATATCCCACCGAAAAACACCTGCCTACCTAAATTCCCTCAAATTTAGCATTCCTTAATTCCAAGAACACACCTTTTTAGTCAAAACCATGCAGGAAAAACATTCCATTTATCACACACAACACTTACAACCAATTTCTCTACATACTCTAAATATCCAATATTCCCCTCAATCCATTCATTATAGAATTGATACTTAGCATATGCATGTATGTTATACCCCCAAAAGCTTTTCCCTCAAACTTTGTTAACAGTGTTTACTCGTAACATAAATATCAAGCTAAATTCATCTTAGATGTGTGCTTGCGGCCCATTTTGTAACTCTGATACTGCTGAAACGGGATGACATCTGGTACAAACAATAAAAGAACACAATGATCTAGTAACCGAAACCATACAAATATTAACTCTTTGTTCTCCCTAAAACCAATAGTCATCTTTCAATTATGATGAAACGCTCTAACAAAATTTTTTTAAACCGCTAACTTCAGTCTTGATTTATCTTGTATATACCACGACCACTAAGTACTGTCTAAATATAAACGATGCACGACATTATCTATATATATATAAAAGCGAAAATATATGTATGTATGTATGTGTGTATGTTTATGTGTCTGCTAAAAACTTTCGACAGACACAACAAAAATTCACAAACTCGGTATCATATTGAAGCACCATACTTCGCACGAAAAATATCGAAATATTGGCCAAACACATTAATTTTTTCACCCCGAAATCGACAATTTTCGACAAGGAGGGGGGTCAACAAAACCAGTCCTCTCGTGACGACGACTGGTTCTACGCATGCGCCAGATGACGTGATGACCTGATATACTTTTAATAGTTGAAAAACTGACTAAATTTCATGTACGTCGCGTTAGCTCAGTTGATTAGCACGTTGATTCATTATCTAAAGTTTTGGATTCGAATCGTGGTGTGAGATGTCTTTTTCTTTTTTTTTCGATTGTTTAAATTTAAATATTGAACCAATGTTATTTAAGCCATTTTTCACGTAATGTTCGTTTTTCTGGTTTTTTTTTTTTTTACTTCGCTTATCCACCCCGACTACACACCGAAAAACACCCAGGTACCCACCGATTTTTAAAATTTTAATATCGAAACAAGCTTATTTAAGCCATTCTTCATGTGTTCGTTTCTGTTTTCATCGTTCGTTTGCCTTACGTTAGTTTTTTTTCGATGTTTCGATTACCCCCCCCGCTTAAGTTTTAATGTTGTTTTCTTTTTTTACTTCGCTTATAACAAACAAACCTGGTCATTGACGTCGTCGTCATGATCGTAACGCTCGGCGACTTCCGTGCGCGCACCTGTTAATTTGGTTCTTACTTAAATAAATTCCAGCATCTTTCAGTAACTCATTCTGGTTGGCCGATTTTATTTTCAAACTTCGCCTCAGGGCTTCGGGTTCGATCCTACCCCCCGGTTTCTTTTTCATTTAACAACACACACACTTCCAAACATCCGGGAAACGCCGGGTACCCCCGCTATTCTATTATATAAATCTTCTATAATATAAAAAGAAAAATGTGTGTGTGTGTTTGTATGTCTACCAAAAACTTTCGACAGACGCGACAGATCCTGACAAGATCACTACCGTTTTGGAGCGAAATGTCTCGGATGACAAATATCGAAAGATTGGCCAAAAACATAATTTCTTCACCGTCAACTCAGCTGTTTTTTACGAGGAGGGTTCGTTTTTTTCGTCGACATTTTAGCAAGTCATCGTCTCCTTTCAATTGACTACTTTTACTTCCAACGCTTGCGACTTCCGGTTGCACGAAGGACGCATCAGCTAAGACATTGCGTTTTTCTTTCACCTTCTTTTCCTCCTTTGCGTTACAGGTTCGAGTCTGCCTGCCTACAGCCACTTTTTTGACACGTTTCTCCACCCAAACTGCCTACTGTTGTTTTGGTCCCCCCTCCGCTATTACATCTTCTTTTTACCACCTCTCTCCTCCATCCTGGGGTTCCTTACTACACCACCTCGACACTGCCGGGCAACGCCAGGTACTCCGGCTCGTTTTATATATAAAAGGCAAAATATGTGTGTGTTTTTTTATGTCTCGCAAAAACTTTCGACAATTTGTTCAATATCCTAACTACACCACCTCTCCACCAGATACACCCGCTAGTATGGCATAAACGTTAAAACTAACTCCAAATAATACCTGTTTGCAACTACTTCAGGTAATTATGTAACGTATCAATATATATATATATATATATATATATATATACATATTGATATATATATGCATATACATATGCGTATATATATGCATATATATATGCATGTATATATATGCATATATACATATGCATATATATATATATATATATATATATATATATATATATATATATATATATATGCATATGCATACATACATACGTTGATGCCTCAAGATTCGTGGGCATTACTATTTATAAATAAGTAATTAATACAACCTTTTAATAAAGTAATATCATTGTTAGTTATTAGTCAATACCGTAGCAAATAATCCAACAAAATTCCCAATTACATTCCATCTTTAATAATTATTATCACTGTCATAACCAATCATTATATTTGATCAGGTTTAGTAATGATATACATTCTGAGTTTTCAATTAGTATATTAGTATTAAAATAAAATGGTTAAGACTATAAATAGTTAATTTATAAATATACAAATAAGAAAACAAACAAAAAACTAACGAATGTAATGGTTAATAATATTAACAGGTTTTATAAAAAAGAGTGAAAACAAACAAGAAATAGTTTTCAACTGCCACTATTAAACAAATTATAGGTACCTCCCTCCTTTTCCCTTTCCTTCTTTCTTCTCTCTTCCTCTTCTTTCTTTTTCTCTTCTTTCCTTCTCCTCCATCTCCCTCTCTTTCCTCTTCTTCCGTCCTCCTTTGTCTCTTCCCCTCTCTCCTTCTTCAGACACGTGTTGCAGATAACATCTAAATCCTTCATCTAACCTCTCCCAAATTTAACTTCTCAAACCACAACCCTACCTACTTCATTCCCTCACCCCAGCACAAACAAAAGTCCACACCTACTCAACCTTGTTCTTCGCACCACCTCCTGTCTCTTTTTTCCCTAAAAAAACTTTTTACTGTAATATGACTTTTGAATTTTTATTAATGATTTCGCTTTTAATATAAGCGTAGTTGCCTGAAGAGGTCTCTAGTTACTAAATACTAGAAGACCGAAACATGCTCATGATTGTATAGCTACACATAACATATTAAAATATAGCTTACTCTACTTCCGTATTTAGCACTCTTTAAACTCTAAACCTCGTTATATTTCACTGGTAACCTTACTTCTGAAAAATAGCAACCTCAAATCAACTATATATATATATATATATATATATATATATATATATATATATATATATATATATATATATATATATATATATAGTTGATTTCATTACTAATGATTACTATATTGTACAATTTCTACTGTACACTCTTTAACCCTTATCCTTGAGTGGCCTCTTGGCCTTGATAATGTGTTGATGCCTATGTAAATATATATATATATATATATATATATATATATATATATATATATATATATATATATAGTAAGTTATAAAATATATGTGGCAATTAAACTTTTCTACTGTACACTCTTTAACCCTTATCCTTGAGTGGCCTCTTTTTTCACCACTGGTAAATATATATATATATATATATATATATATATATATATATATATATATATATATATATATATATATATATATATATATATACAAATATGAGTTTGCTCGTATTATAAGCTCTATCTCCTATTTGGTTTATCGAGATTTACATCGGGTTGAGATTACTTTATAAATATTAATTCTTTAATATTTATATTATACTTTAATTTTACCATCTTGGATCATTTTGGTAAATTTAATTGTAATTTTTATTTTATATATATATATATATATATATATATATATATATATATAGATGGATAGAGAGATAGATAGATAGATAGATAGATAGATAGAAGATTGCTTCATTTAATCACATAAATCAATATACGAAAGTATAAATTTATGCGTAAACTTAGGCTCGATGAGGTGACCATTAAAACCTACGTTAAACTTTTCATAATCGTTTAACGTAGGTTTTAATGGTCACCTCATCGAGCCTAATTTATTTAATTTATTTTATTTTTATACTTTAATCGCCTATTTTACACGTAATCTTTGTAACGTTAGAATTTACAAAAGTAATATTATACGGATACTAATTTATTTACACGTCAACTATTTATTTTATACGTAACCTTTTTTTTTTTTAATCTGGGGTTCCTATTCTACACAACTTACCTACTGAACTAGGAATTTACTAATAATATTGAAACTCTACTTGAAACTCATTACGCACTATAAATATAAAATAAAATAATTAATAAATTGATATAATTGACATAATGGACGATCACATTTTAATGTATATACTTTCTTTTTAGATCCTGTCTCCCCCTTTACACTTAAATACGATGTAGTACTAATTATAAATTGGAAATGTTTGAGTTGAAACAGCAAGAGATGTCTTTGGCCTGATTCCCTTACCGGGTTTTCGCCGAAACATGTATGCCTATATGTAGCCATTTGGTTGGATACAAAATATATATATATATATATATATATATATATATATATATATATATATATATATATATATATATATATATATATATATTCTAGTAGGCCGATTTTTTCGATTTTGATACTTTTATATGCAAAATCCGATCCTGCATTTTGCTAATTCCTGCCCTCTGATGAGAAGGAGAGTATTTCTTCGAAACTCCGTGGATTAAGGACTATCCACTTATCTTGTGTTTCCTTTTTTTAAATTAAATATGTTTTTAACTCTTTTTCAAGATGTCTTTTAACGTGTTTTATTAATCATTTGTTCATATTATAAGCTCTATTTCCTTTTCGGTTTTATTGAGCTTTTACATCTGGCTGAGTTTATTTTACTTGTAAATATTAACTCTTTAATATTTATAATATATTTTAAGTTTACCATTTTGATTACCTAGGTAAACTTATTGTAATTTTTATTCTTATATATATATATATATATATATATATATATATATATATATATATATATTCTAGTAGGCCGATTTTTTCGATTTTGATCCCTTTAGCAGCCTATTTTTTCGGGTCAGATCTGATTAAAAATTTTCTATATGTTTGAATACCCTTTCATATCAAATTTCAAGTCTGTTGATCAAAAATTTATTGAGTATATAGGTTGAGAGTTGTCATCACATACATTCTCACTTTTATAGATATAGTTATATTTTATGGATATATAGATATAGTTATATTTTTAGATATATAGATATATATATATATATATAGTTATATTTTATAGATATATAGATTTAGTTTTATTTTATAGATATATAGACATAGTTATATTTTATGGATATATAGATATAGATATAGTTATATTTTATGGATATATAGATATAGATATAGTTATATTTTATGGATATGTAGACAAAATTATATTTTATGGATAAATAGATATATTTATATTTTATGTATATATAGATATAGTTATATTTTATAGATATATAGATATAGTTATATTTTATAGATATATAGATATAGTTATATTTTATGGATATATAGATATAGTTATATTTTATAGATATATAGATATAGTTATATTTTATAGATATATAGATATAGTTATATTTTTAGATATGTAGATATAGTTATATTTTATAGATATATAGATATAGTTATATTTTATAGATATATGGATATAGTTATATTTTATAGATATATAGATATAGTTATATTTTATAGATATATAGATATAGTTATATTTTATAGATATAGTTATATTTTATAGATATATAGATATAGTTATATTTTATAGATATATAGATATAGTTATATTTTATAGATATATAGATATAGTTATATTTTATAGATATATAGATATAGTTATATTTTATAGATATATGGATATAGTTATATTTTATAGATATATAGATATAGTTATATTTATAGATATATAGATATAGTTATATTTTATAAATATAAAGATATAATTATATTTTATAGATATATAGATATAGTTATATTTTATAGATATATAGATATAGTTATATTTTATAGATATATAGATATAGTTATATTTTATAGATATATAGATATAGTTATATTTTATAGATATATGGATATAGTTATATTTTATAGATATATAGATATAGTTATATTTTATAGATATATAGATATAGTTATATTTTATAAATATAAAGATATAATTATATTTTATAATATATAGATATAGTTATATTTTATAGATATATAGATATAGTTATATTTTATAGATATATAGATATAGTTATATTTTATAGATATATGGATATAGTTATATTTTATAGATATATAGATATATTTATATTTTATAGATATATAGATATAGTTATATTTTATAGATATATGGATATAGTTATATTTTATAAATATAAAGATATAATTATATTTTATAGATATATGGATATAGTTATATTTTATAGATATATAGATATAGTTATATTTTATAGATATATGGATATAGTCATATTTTATAAATATAAAGATATAATTATATTTTATAGATATATGGATATAGTTATATTTTATAGATATATAGATATAGTTATATTTTATAGATATATAGATATAGTTATATTTTATAGATATAGTTATATTTTATAGATATATAGATATAGTTATATTTTATAGATATATAGATATAGTTATATTTTATAGATATATGGATATAGTTATATTTTATAGATATATAGATATAGTTATATTTTATAGATATATAGATATAGTTATATTTATAGATATATAGATATAGTTATATTTTATAAATATAAAGATATAATTATATTTTATAGATATATAGATATAGTTATATTTTATAGATATATAGATATAGTTATATTTTATAGATATATAGATATAGTCATATTTTATAAATATAAAGATATAATTATATTTTATAGATATATAGATATAGTTATATTTTATAGATATATAGATATATAAGTATTGAATTCGGCGTTGTTTATTTTCTGTTTGAAACAAGTTTTGTTTTGATTCATTTTTTTTTAATATAAATAGCATTCAATGCTGGTATGTTTTATTTTATTTTTTTTTTTTCATAGTCTGATTTTCCAATATAGACCAGTTTCATACGGTCTACTGCAACTGAATTTCGCTTGTTATTTCTTTTTCAACAATAACGAATTCATTTGTGCTCTTCAAATCTTTATGGCCGGTCATTACACTGAAGTGATCTTTTTTATGTATTACATCCCAACAAAGAAATATTGAGATCAACAAGTAAAAAGAAATACACAAAAATATTGTTTCATTTTCTAGACAAATATGCAGATATTCCAGTGCCGTTCTTAGGAACATTCCCCCCCCCGCAGAATGCGGTCTGTGGCCCCTGCCATCCCTACCGACAGAATTCATCTTGCGCACCCGCCGCACCCCACCCCCTTAAATATACTGAACCCACAATGAATGGTACTTTAAACAGAATAACATGCTATAGAAAGAACGCTGATATTCCGTAATCATACACACTCACACATGTACACTCACACATGCACACTCACATATGCATATTTTTTAAAGAACACGTATGGCCGAAGATGTTCATTGGTTCATTTACTTATTGAGTATTTCTTTTTATGCATGTTGAAGCAACAAATTCAATCGAAAGAAAGCTCTGGTCAGTGTCGAAAAAATTAACAGTAAACTGTTTTAACCAAAATTGAAAATGGAATCGAAGAAGATTTATTTACCATCATTATATTTAAAATGTCATTTTTCTGGCTTTCACTGTGGCGAACTGCTGCACTAAATTCCCCGTGTCAATTTCTCGGCTTAGTTCATGGTCAATGCTTATAACAGATAAGCCAGCCAGTCTTTTCTAAGACATTGAGTTCCGAAGAAAGTTTTTAATTAGTTTGAGTTTAGAGAAACTACGTTCACAGGATCCCACTGTAACTGGCAATATAGTTACAATTCTGAGTGCAACAGCTAGGTTAGTCAACCACCTCAACAGAAACAACCTTCTTAGTGACATGCAATATGGTTTCCGCTCTGCAAGATCTACAGCAGATGTGCTAACGGTTATATCACATAGGATTAGTGAATCTCTTGACAAAGGTTTCATTTCCAGGGCAATTGCTCTTGACATATCAAAGGCCTTCGATAAGGTATGGCATAACGGCCTACTTCACAAGATTTCCAGCTACGGTATTACTGGAAATGTTTTCTCAATCATTAAATCATTTCTCTCTGATAGGTTCATAAGAGTAGTGGTTGATGGGCAGAAATCAGAGGCCCACAGTATTAATGCTGGAGTCCCCCAGGGGTCCATCCTGGGTTCAACTCTCTTCCTGATCTACATCAATGATCTCCCAAAACACATACTTAAATCATCTATGCTGATGACACGACCATCTATGGCAACACATCAAAGGTCGTAAATGACAAAGTTCTCTCTAATTATCTCTCCTCTGATCTTGAGCGCGTGGTACAATGGGGGAAGAGGTGGCTGGTCACTTTTAATACATCCAAAACCAAGCTTTTATCTTTACATCATCAACGCTCTGATCCCCATCTGGCATCAATTGAAATGGATGGCTCTCGTCTTGGGGAGGCTCCATGTTTTGACAAGCTTCTGAGTTTGACCTTTACTCCTGATCTGAAATGGAACACGTACATCAAATCTGTTGTCAGGGACGCTGGGAAAATGGTGGGATCCTTCCACCGCTCCAGAAGATATCTCACTACTTATGCAATTCTCTATATGTATAAAAGCCAAGTACGTCCAAGGATGGAGTATTGCTGTCACATCTGAGCAGGAGCTGCTAAAAACAGCCTATCCTGCCTTGACAGAGTACAAAATAGACTTCGTGGTTTAGTGGGGGTGCCCTTTTCTCTTCCCTGCAACCTCTCTCTCACAGAAGAGACGTTGCGAGCCTATCCTTGTTTTATCGTTATTTTCATGGCAGGTGCTTGCCTCAGCTCCAATCCCTCGTCCCCCCTCGCCAATCTTTCACGAGAAACACCCGTCTGGCTGAAACTACTGTCAATAATTTTCCCCACTCTTTATCTGTGCCTAAATCCAAATGTAGATTCCATGAGCAAAGTTTCTTTCTTAGAACTGCACGCCAGTGGAACTCTCTGCCGTTTGCCTGTTTCCCACCTGACTACATAAACAAATTCCTGACAAACCGCCCCCTTAAGTAAGACACTCAATCAAAACCCCCAATACTAATGATTACTACAATACTATCTTATTGATTACTGTACACGCAATAACCCTTATCCCTGAGTGGCCTTCGGGCCTTGATAAGTGGTGACCTCCATGCAAAAAAAAATCGACAAGTGTGTGTTTCATTATATAATTTATACATTCAATGGCGGAAAATGTTATTGTCCATGAGATTGAGGAAATTGATAATTTTTCTCTCAAGTTTTCAGTCAATATTACCTTCTCGAACACCTTTTGCCAAAGCAGCACAACAAGACGGCAACATGTCTGATAGTATTGCCGATTTCATGTTACTTGCGCCACACAAAAACCTGTACTTTGTTTTGAAATCGTTCATATTTTCAAAACGTTCCTGGAGACTTTGTGAAATTGTATCTACGAGTGGATAGAAAAATTCTCGGCGGAACACTTCTTCACCAGTTTGGTGATCTGACTCATTTGACGATTCGTAGCTGAAAAGACATATTTTCTTTCTTCCCCTTGGTTCCGGATAGGCACGATCAAGTTCATCAGCTAATTCTTTTTCTTCCCCTTCAGCTATTGCCACTCCTCCATGTCTGTACTGTGAAACAAATGACATGCCAACCTCGATGTGAGAAATTTGGTCATCGATGCATATTGAAGGACTCTGTAGCGTTTTGCTTATTATGTTTATTTGAAAAAGCAAGTTATAGCATGTAATCAAACAAACCAAGAAACGCCAGCTCCTGACTTCAATGGCTAAAGCTCGACATTCCGTGCTAATAAATCCATCTCGATTATCCAAAGACATTCTTTCTAATTCTTCAGTCGCTTCCAAAATTTC
The DNA here is from genome assembly GCF_053919585.1 of Euprymna scolopes. NCBI lineage: Eukaryota > Metazoa > Mollusca > Cephalopoda > Sepiida > Sepiolidae > Euprymna > Euprymna scolopes. Next base: position 9,384,511 of record NC_136494.1, read on the forward strand.
TGTTGTTTGAAAACGTAATGGTTTTACAGCTTCTACCTTTGCTTCTCATCTTGTGTCAAGAAGGATTTTAACTGTAAAGTGGGTCACGTGTTTCTTCAGAATAACCTATCGCTTCGTTGACGCGGCAAACAAATTATAGATATGTTGCAGATAGCCAAAGAAAGAAATGGATGTAATTGACGACCTTGCAGCATCAGCAATTACTAGATTAAGTCGATGACTGGCGCATGGCCTGTATGCAGCTTTTTTATTTATTCCCAAGAAGCATGCCTGCACTCCATGGTTTTTTTTCCTCGCATGTTAGATCCGCTATCGTAACCCTGTCCACGACAGTCTTCTATGGAAACGCCATATTTGGACCGGAAGTTGATAATGCTGTCAAAAAGGCCTTTTCCAGTTGTATCATACACATCAAGAAACTCAACGAAGTGTTCAAAACTTTCCGCTCCAAATCTTTCTTTAAATACAACTCCTCGAAGAACAATACTTAGTTGGTCTGCGTAGCTGATATCGGGTGTGCAATCAAGTATTATGCTATAATATTTTGATGCAAGAACTTTGGAAATGATTTTGTCCCGTATTGACTTAGCAAGAAGGTCGATAAGTTCGTTCTGAATGCGGTTGCTCAGATAATGCTCACTCAGTTCATGACTCTTAGCGCCTCTAACATGTTCAGACAAGACAGGGTCAGATTTTGCTATTAGCTCTACTTCTCCAAGAAAATTTCCATTTCTGGTGTCACCAAACGTTTAATTTGTGCCACGCAAAGCCAAATTTCTCTCAGCCAAAAACTGAATTATATTGAGCAAACGAAATAAAACTGCTCTTCAATATGTCTGCTCTTCCTGAATCAGTTTACTAGATTGTAAATCAATAGAGTTGCCTGACCGTTTATGATGCCACACCATAATGCACTCCTTATGATGAGTTGATTGTTCATGTGTCTTCAGAGTTTTTGACAGGCGGCTCCACAGGTTACCAAATCCCCACGACTTTTGCTTTCACTACTGAACAAACGGCAGGCAAAACAGAAAACTCGATCTGTAGACTTCGAGTGAACAAGCCAAGAACATCTAACAGTTTCATTGTTTTTTAGTGTCAAATAATAGTTCTTTTCAGAAAACTTCGGCGACTGGTTTTCCTTGTTTAATGGGAAATCATAATCTCTCAGCTGGACGGGACCCTTCGAAACCAAATTAATACGCTGTTTCATTTAATTCTTTCCAATCAGCAAGATCATCAGCAATTCTGTATTTTCAACTTTATTTTCTGGGATCCGCTGAATTCGTGAGTACGTTTCATTTTAGATTAGACTCAATATTCAATAATAATTAAAATACTATCAAGCAAAACAAATAATCCATTACCGGAAATGGAAACAAATATGTGATCTTTGATTAACGCTCTTTTGTTAAATAAATGTTCCTGATATGACAGGTAACAAAGTGTCTGTGTACCGTCACTAATGTTACAGGCCAAGTGAATTGAATCCAAGCTCGAGGCAAAAAAGAACATTAGTAATAATGTGTATAAAAAAACTGTATGTAGGAATTGGCGTTAATTTGCAAATAGGGTTTCAAACAGCAATATATGTACGTGTATCTAAAGATTTTCATTGAAAATTCAAATAAATAGTTCAATAAAAAATATATTCGCATTGGCAAAAAAGACGTCTATTGCCAGTATTTAGTCTTTCATTTTAAATTTCTTTAAAATAAGATAAAAAAGAAAATTGAAATCCACTTACGGTTATTTAAAAGCCAAAATATTTTTTGTCCGTTTTTTGTTTTTGTTTTGTTTTTTTGTTTTTTTGTCTTTTTTAGTTTGAAAAGTAAACTTGATCAGAAAAATGTAAACTATAGTAGCGTATTATAATCACGGGTTACGGACAAAACGAAGACTGCTAATGAAAAATTAAAGTAAATAAAATCACGCATGCGTAGAAGAATTTAATGAGTTAAAATATTTTAAAGCATAAAAGAAATAAGCATTAAGAAATTAAAAAAAAATCTAAATTTAAAAAAAAAAAACACTTAACAAAAAATTCGATTTCTGCAAGAACGGCAAAATGACTCCAGTGAAAAAAAAATAACCAACCCCTTCACCCATTTCACTTTGAAAGATTCCAGCAAATTTGATAGACTAACTGACAAGAATAAGTAATGGGTGGGGGTTGCTGACGCAAGAATGAGTATCGCTTTGAAGTTGTATAAGTTGTGCAACCAAACTATCAGTGGTCGTCGATTCTATCTCTTATCACATTTGTAGCGGTAAATTAATTTTAAAAAAGGCCTCTTCAAATATATGTATATAAATATAAATATAAATATATATATATATATAAATATATATATATATATATGTGTGTGTGTGTGTGTGTGTGTGTGTGTGTGTGTGTGTGTGTGTGTGTGTGTGATGCCGGGAAAACTCGTCTCCGGAAAACCCGTATCCGGAAAAATCCCCCCTTTTTGCTAGGTAGGAACACTGGTCCCTTATTGAATAAATATCGATTGAAAACACATGTTATTACCGTTCTTGAAGGAGATATTGTTTTTAAAAGAGACTATGCACCCCCATAATAGATTTTAAAATTATTCTTAACTCTTGCTTAAAAAAAATAAACTTTATCACGGAGTCAAGATACGAAAAACGAAACCAAATATTTATTTTAAAAAATACTCTAGTTTTAACACTTTTTGTATCATTACGAAACAAAAATAAAGAAAGAAAACACGTATTATCAAAGAAAGCAATTATTTTATTTAGAAGAATTAATTCAGTTAAATAATTCTTGTGTTATTACAAAACAACAAAAAAGAAAACACGGTCTTATGTAATTTTGGTACCGCGCTGAAATGATAACGTTATTATTTCGAAAGCCAGGAGGAGAGGGTATTGTTTAAAAGTCATTTCGGAGGCACTTGTGCAGTACTTAAAAATATACAAATTTATTTTCTTTTGGAGGTGGGGAAGGCTCGTTTTAAAACTATATCTACCTCAGTATTTTCTTTAATTTTCGGACATTTTTTGTTCAAAATTACTTACTAAGTAATGTCGAGTGGGACATTACTTGTTATTTCTTTTTAACTAAATAAACTCTTTAAAATAAGTTTAAACACCAAAAACTTACAAAGCTAGGTAGAAAACGAAAACTTAGAAAAATCAATTTAATTTTTTTAAAACAATAAACATGTAAAAATATTTTTAAAATCTTATGGGATGTGCATTATTACTTAAAAATATACAAATTGATTTTCTTTTGAAGGGGGCCCGCTTTAAAACTATATCTACCTCTTTAATTTTCTATTTTTGAGCAATCATCGAGACTATAGAGGACTAGGATATATAAATCCTAATCCCGTTACAAAAGAAAATAATGAAACGAATGGAATGAAGGAAACAAAAACTCAATTGCTGGATAAAATAAACATGTTGAAAAATGAATGTTTTAAGTATAACACATGTTCATGTCCGCGTTTGGGTGTAACCATCGTTTGTTGCGGGACTGTTGGTGTAGAAAGAAAAGGAAATGTGTGTTCATCTCACGTTCGGGTCACTATAGTTTGTTCACACGTGGGAAGAGAAGTGAGTAATGTAGTGGAAATGGGAATGATAGTCCAGCGTGTAGACAAAGATAGAGGGTTGACATCAGTAAAGCTGTGCGCCATGTTAGCAGTCAGCTACGCAAAGGTATTCTCAGGCACAAGTTGTATATATATAGAGAGAAAGATGAGAATGCCAATCCAGTTCATGGAGAGAGAAAGCGTATAAGGTGTACGTACTGTTTGTTAGCTTTTCCCCCCATATGGTAGCAAGTGGCGTGAGGCTGCCTGCCGAAACGGCAGCGGCTGGTCCGTAGACCACTCACCTCGGAAGGCGAGTTGGAAAAGAAAGAAGCTGCTTATTGCTCTTGCTTTTATAGTTGTTTCCGGTGGTATTTTGCGCATGTGTGGATTGCCTTCAAAGGGGAAGTGACGTTGTCTATGTGTGCGTATGTGTGCGCGTATGTGAGTACATGTGTGTACGTTAGCGTGTGTGTGTATACACGCGAATGTGAGTGTATATATGCGAACGTGAATATATGTATGTGTGTGGACGTGCGCGCGTATGTTTGTGTGCGCGTATGTATATGACAAGAAATATGGCTTGAGATGTAAACGCGTGCTTTTTGTGTGAGACTAGAAAAGACTCCTAAGACGTGATCCTCTTATGTCGGACATTTTTTGTTCATAAGTAACACTCGACATTACTTTTTTTTTAACTAAATAAACTCTTTAAAATAAGTGGAAACACCAAAAACTTTCAAAGCTAGGTAGAAAACGAAAACTTAGAAAAATTAATTTAATTTTTTAAAACAACAGTAAACAAGTAAAAATATTTTTTTTTAATATTACGGGATGTGTATTCTCTTTTAAAAACAATATCTTCATCAAGAACGGTCATAAAATGTGTTTTCAATCGATATTTATTCAATAAGGGACCAGTTTTCCTACCTAGCAAAAGGAAACGAGTTTTCCGGGGTCGAGTTTTCCGGGTACGAGTTTTCCGGAAACGAGTTTTCCGGAGACGAGTTTTCCAAGCACGAGTTTTCCTAAATTCATATATATATATAAATATATAAAATAAAAATTACAATTAAATTCACCAAAATGATCCAAGATGGTTAAATTAAAGTAAATTATAAATATTAAAGAATTAATATTTATAAAATTATCTCAGCCAGATGTAAAAGCTCGATAAAACCAAATAGGAAATAGAGCTTATAATATGAGCAAACAATTAATAAAATATGTTAAAAAACATTTTGAAATGAGTTAAAAAACATATTTAATCTGAAAAGGAAACACTAGATAAATATATATATATATATATATATATATATATATATATATATATATATATATATATAAATATATATATATATATATATATATATATATAAATATATATATATATATATATATATATATATATATACTCGGGTTTTTTTATATTCAAAAGTAATGGACTAATGAATTCAACGAGGTTGTTAGATAGTGCTCAATAAAAAGAGCTGATAATACTTGTTTATTGTTATATAAACATGCTCACATCCCGCTGCTACAAATAGCCACTTGTTTCAATCAAACAATAGATATCATCAGGCAGCGACTTGACTATTCAAAAGTTCAATGAATAATGGATTTTTATTTTAGGTAGGAACTCTTTAAAAGTTGGAGTTAAAAAACTTAAAACACAGAACTTTAATTATAAAAAGAGGGAGGGGCAATTTAAATAAAGTTAAAAGATTACAATGGAGAGAAAGTGATTGAGAAGAGAAAAAAAAAAGGAATAGAGAAAGAAATAGAAAAAGAAAATAGAGAGAAATATATATATATATATATATATATATATATATATATATATATATATATATATATATATAATATGGAGAAGAAAATTGTACCACAGGATTTTTCTCTTACGGTTTCTATTTGTATTTGTGTTTGGGTGTGTTGGTTCTATGAACTCAATTTGGGTGTTTTTGTATCCACTATCCTTAAGGGCCCTGTTATAGAAATAGAATATATATATATATATATATATATATATATATATATATATATATATATATATATATATAAATATATATATATAATATTTGATAGCGAGAGAAAGACGAGTTGATAAATTTCAACGTACAAATATGATAATTATTTTCAAGTTAGTCTTTTTTCATTGTAATAGTTCTGCGATGCTAAAAAGGGCCTTACGGCATCCAAGAGCCTTATGGCCCACAAGGACCTTGCACCCGCCCCCCTCCCGCAATTATTCTAAGCACGGCCCTAAGATATTCGCACCTATGTAACATTGTTCTCTTTTTCCCGCTTGTTCTCAAAGCGAAAATGTGTTTCGAAAGAAATGAAAAATAGTTTTCATGCATAACTTTTGAGTTTCCTTGTTTTTCACATTTTTACAACTTTCATAAAGAAAAAAAAACTTTACTATTCTCATTTTGAGGACTATGCTCGCAAAATTGCGACCGATGTAAACTTCGACCTTTTTTAGGTGTATAGTATACAACTCGAGAATCTTTCCGTCAATATCAGGAATCTTTACGGAACCCTTTATTTAATCCACGGGATAAGAATGTTCTCATTCTGTCAGACATGATCAGATAGAAATAATTTGCAATTGTATTCTTAGTATCGTCTGCACTGAGAATCGAATCTTCAACCTTCAGAAGAGTGTTACTTAGAAGTGATTTTACTTAGTACTTTATCCGTTACGTCCCAGATACTCAGATTCAAAAATTTGGGAATTATGTTCCCAAATTTTTGAAATTATATTTCAAATTTTTGAAATTATATTCCAAAATGTTTGAAATTATCTTCCAAAATTTTTTATCTGAGAATTAGTATTTATTTATTTGCGGACTATTATTCTCACCTTCATAGTTGTTGTTTACGACGTTTCAACCAATTATCCCCCTGATCTTCGTCAGGTGGTTAACCGTGACGGAATAGAAAAGCAAAGTCTCTTTGACTTTATCCTCAGCAATTACTGCCTTCCATAGTTGTTGTCTCACCACGTCTTTTGGCCAACTAATCCTCTGGCCAACTTTAGGTAGGATTGAAATTGCTATCTTCAGACAATTCACACCTGGAACCATAGAGACTCAATGCTTCTATCCACTGCGCCACAGGTCAGGAAACAACAACTATAAAGATGAGGATAACAGTTCACAAATAAATAAATAAATTTACAAATTACTCATCTCAAAATAAACGAATTTACCGAATTTCCATCACTAACGATTACTTTATTGTCCAATTGTCTACTGTACACTCGTTAACCCTTATCCTCGAGTGGCCTCTTGGCCTTGATATGTGGTGATGCCTTTGTAAAAAAATAAATAAATAAAAATAACGAGAATCAGTACTTCGTGCTATTTATATTATTAACACTACTGTTCTCATCTTGTTGTCATTTTAACAACGTTTCAGCCGATGTAACCTCCTAACTTCCACAGGTTCGTCTTATCAAAGTTGAGGATCTTTCTGTTGAATTTGTGAATCCGTACAGGATTTCAAATGGAATAAAAAGCATTGTTTGATCTACGAGGGTAGCTTGTTCTTGTTTTGTCAGCCATGACGACGTAGAAATCTTAAACAGTTCTTAGTGTCCCCCATGCTGATGGCTGAACGTCCAACTTTCAGAAGGCTATCATTTTATTAGTTGCGACATGTGACTCGATTTCGGCAAGATGTACATGAAGGATATCGGGAGACTGACCAAACTTTAATTTTCTTAAAGGAACGTAAAACTAATGCAAAACTTACGTCATTCGTATTATTTGGATTCATCGGACTACTGTTTTCATCTTGAGTGTGATTTTCATAACGTTTCGGTCGATGTAAACTCCGACCTTCTTCAGCTGCATCTTATCGAAGTCGGGAATGTTTCTGTCAAACTTGGGAATTTGGACAGAATTTCGAAGGGAACACTTTATTCATTTCACGGGGGTAGCTTGCTCTTGTTCCATCAGCCATGTCTGGATAGAGGTCCTAAGTAATTCGCAATTGTATTTTTCGGTCGCCCTCACTGAAATTATCACTTTTACAATGGATTTTTTGAAATACTATAACCACTACGCTACGGGTCCTGGCGGACAGTTTTAATACGAATTTTGGGAGCCTTAAACCTATTTTATTTCCAGTCAGATTTTGTAGCTAAACAAAAAGGGATGATATCACAACATTTTGGTTAATCGCTGACAAAACGAGAGCATGCTATCACTGTGATATAAATAAATGGTTCCGTTCGAAATTCTGTGCAGATTCCCAAGTTGCACAGAAAGATTCCCGAGTTCGATAAGATACACGTGGAGAAGGTCGGAGGTTACATTGACCGAAACGTTGTGAAAATGACACTCAAGATGAGAACAGTAGTTTGAAGTATCCAAATAATACCAATGGTGCCAAAACGTTCTGCAAATTAATTTTACCTGTCCTGGGACGGGTATTCTTTTAGTTTGGTGTATAAGATTTGCAGGCATCATTAAATTTTGTATTATTTGGATTCTTTGGGCTAGTGTTCTCATCTTCAGTGTTACTTTCACAGCATTTCGGTCGTTATAACCTCCGACCTTCATCAGGGGTATCTTGTCAAACTCAGGAAGGTTTCTGTCAAACTCGAGAATTTGTCTGCAGAACTCGGGAATTTGCATGTAATTTCGGACAGAACCCCTTATTTAACACTCGGGGGTAGCATGCTCTTGTTCCATCATCCATGACTGGGTAGAAATCCTAAATAATTTCCAAGAAGCCATGGTGTATTGGATAATGTACTTGGTAAAATTCCGTTGTAAAAGTTACACTCTTCTGGAGATCGACACTAAAAATACAATTGCGAATTACTTAGGACTTCTACCCAGTCATGGTTGATGGAACAAGAACATGCTACACCCGTGGATTAAATAAAGTATACCATTCGAAATTCTGTACATATTCTTGAGTTCGACAAGATATATGTGAAGAAAATCGTTGTGAAAATTATACACTAGACTAGCGGGACCTGTGGAAATTCCACAGGAGACTCTTTCATATGTAATATATTGATGTTGGCATTCTGTAGATGTTCAGTGTAACTGGAGACGCTCTGATATTATTGTAGCTGTTTTGTTAAAACTGTAAAAGTATTTATCTAAGCTAGCACGAACGCCCGGTAAAGCCTAGTCATAAAGTACGCTTAAATATGATATTTTAATTCTTGCAGATTTCGTATATATTAGTATAGAGTTAATGTTCTATCGATTTTTATATATTATAAAGTTGCGATTTCAAAAATAAAAAAAATATATATTCATATGACTTGGGTGCCTTAGCTTGAATCGAAACCGAAATAAAAACTTATGATATATATATATATATATATATATATATATATATATATATATATATATATATATAAGACTCTGATTTATGAAAGTATGATAGGTTATGAAAAGAAACGGTTGTAACGAGATAGCTTCGAATTTGGGGGTATCAAAACTGTAGTGAAGCCAAGACTACTATTTCTCCATTACGTCTCTTTCTCTCTACTCTTCCCTTTCCCCCTTCCTTCCGCCTTTCCTCAAAAATGTGACCAGAGGTTGTAACCAATCAGGACGGAGAACAGTTCTGGCGGGAAAGACAAAAAAAGAGATACCAAAAGTGTTGGACGCAAAAAGACAGAGACGCAAGTGGTTCCAGAGTCAGGGGACATAAATGAAAATCACAAACTTTCTATAACCCGATGCCACTTGTACGCTGAAATGAATATAAAACCGTTTCGTTTGAAAGTTCCTTTGTTTCTTTATTATTATTCCCAGGTCAGTTTCTACTCCAGTCTTATTAATTTCGACGACTCCCCAAAAGGGGGACCCGCCGAAATGGTGACCTACCCAACAAGAATTACATTATGGTAACAGCCATAAAACCAAAGCAAAATATGATGAAAGTAAAAATAAAATAGATAAACCCCATAATTTATTATACCATATCTGTTCACACTGAAACACTTATCACAATATTCTGTGGATCTATGTTAAAAAACCTTGTTAAACTTTGTGACATATTTCCATTCTATGGAGGTCAGGTGCGAACGAACATCCCAAAATTTTATCATGTACCGTATTTCTTCAAACTGAAACATAATTATCAAAGTATACTTACGCAGATAGATATGAAAAGTCTTTATTAAAGTTTGTGCCTATTTCCATTCTATGGAGGCCAGGCGCGAACGCAAACCCCACAATTTTATTAAACCATCCCTATTTAAGTTAAAACATACTTATCAAAGTATTCTTATGTACATCTATATCAAAAACACTTGTAAACGTTTTTTTTTTAATTTTTAAATTTTTTATTTCCATACATTGTGAACCAGGCGCGAACGCAGACCCCACAATTTTAATGAACCACCGTTCTGCCAGATCAAACATACCCACGCCTGTGTCTCGATACATCTTCTATCATTATATGTAATCAGTTTTTTAAAATAGTCAACCATATAGTAGCCTAGTCATGACCAGACACACACACACACACACGCACACACACACACACACACACAAACACACACACATTCAGCTTTATATTATAGAAGATATATGATACTTGACTTCCTTCAGCCATAATCAAAACCGAAACCGAAACTTATGAAGAATTCTTGGTAAAATTATTTATGATACGAAATGGAAGTACATAACAATTAAACAACCTGGACGTAAGCGTGACACAGAAAATAACACACATGCTATCTTATTAATGTACAGATAAGAATCCAAGTCTTGTTATATAGTCACAATACCAAAAAGTGTATATGTTGCACAGTGGGGTATCAAAGTGTTTATATTACATAGCTGGGGGGGATATGGAAGAAGTTTCATACCTTTATTTGTCCGGAAGTCATCTGTCTTCAACTGCTGGGTATTGTGATGATGCAATATGTACAAACACAATAAATCAATAATTGAAATAAATCAATAATTGAAATAAATCAATAGATCAATAAAACATACCTGAAACTTATCTTTACATGCTGATTCTGAAGAACCACAGAACAACAATTTATATTTTTATAAATATAAATTTATTTCAGATTTGTCTCAGGGTTCACCAGGAGCCTGCTTTACGTACTTGTCTTTATCAGGCTTTCAGAGCTTGTCGCAATGCACATCTGCACGGTTTGCCGACAACTCCTAAACTCTCAACTCTAAATCTTCGACCTGTCAGTTCCGCTATGTCATCCACAAAAGGACATATTTCATTCGTGAGTTCTGGTGACGCAAGTGATCCAACGTCACGTATTATTAATGCGTCTCATTAATGGTCACTTAATGGTCACGTATGCCAACTGCTCAAGGTCAATCTAGCATATTTTGTTTATATTAAGCTAATTTTTGTAAATATTTTAGTTAAAACTTATTTTTACATTCCAGTGACCTGTTTTATTTCCCTAAACAATAATTCTTAATACCAACTATTTTTAGCAAGATTACTGGCTGTTGTTCGTCTAATATCCAACAGTCTGAAGAATCCAAATAATACGAATAGTCAATCATCATCTAAAATGTTCGGAAAAGTAAAAATAAATTTGTTTAAAAATGTGAGCAGCATAAAATGCCTTACATTATTATGGATTTAATCTTTGAATATATTTTTGCACCCAGAAAATGAATTCCTAATTTTTATGCACGATTAAGTGTTACTCAATGTTTCAACTTGTTTATTGTTTGTGCTGTCTGTCTCACCCGTCCCCGCTCATAGGCGTAAACAATAACAGCACGGTGCAATTTAGAAAGATGAATAATAAGATTTGTTCACAGGTGCATATGCAGAACAATGTCGTCTCTCGTGGTTGCTGATCCCAACGCTGTTTGTCGTAGTTTTCTATATGTCTTCAGCCATTCTTCTTCCGCTTCTCGTTTTGGCTGTGTCATCGCCTCTCACATTGGCGACTGCCGAGGAAACAAGCAGTAGTCTCCAATCTATATAAAAAAAGATAAAACAACGCATATGTGCTACTATCGACGTTCTCGAAAGTGTTGGGAAGTAATAAAAACAGTTGGAATAAGTTTATCAGCAGAATAAATGTATAGAAAGTTATTCACCAAGACACACAAAAAGCAGCATAAATAGTATTGTTAATCAAGGTGTGGCAGTAAGAGGAAAAAAAGCTCAATATGTTTAGAGAGTTAGTTTACAGGCAGATCTAGGTGTGTGATAGTTTACAGAGAGTCTTGGGTTTTCATTGGCGAGTTAGACATAGGTGAGCGTAACTTCTGGCTTTTAGCAGATTGAGATGTGCTGATGTCACCTGACGAATACAACTTTGACAGATGACTAAGATGCGCATGTTACTGTTCAGAGGGTCGATGGTGTCACACACGTATAGAGTGCAACTGATATTTGCAGAATGTGTCAGAGTTTGTGTTTTTTGTGTTTTGTTTTATGTTTTTTAACTTGTGAACCCATGCACGCCCCTCCCAATGCACCTGTCAATGTGAGAGACGATGTCACGGTCAGAAGAGAAGATAAAATAGAAGTCCACGGCACATAGCATTGGGGCAGCAGTTGTTGAGTGGGAGGGAGCACAAGCTCACACAAATTCTGACACATCGTGTATAGATCAGTTTTGTTTTGAGTGCATGTGATAAAGTACTCCCAAACGTTTTCTGTTTATAGTTGTTTATCGAGGCATCTTTGCTGGTCGGCTGAACAGTTCATCTTCTCGTTGGCTAAACTTATACTCGATATGATGAGACCACAAACTCTTGTAAACTAGTACAAATTGAAGATTGTCTGTAAACTAACTTTGACGCCTAAATTTATTGCCTCAAAATCGAATATCTTTTGTCTAAGTTGATAAGTAGAGAATGACTTCTCCCTTTGGACACTTGTGGAGAATCATTTTTAACTAAGACTTTTTTTTTACTTTTTCATGAATCACTTCCTAACACTCTGGGATGAACGTCGATAGTTCCTGGATATGACCTTAAACTATATCCAATGGTGAGGCCCCAGCTTACAGGCTTTGGAGAGTGTGGAGCCACCCTTTGTCATTGCTCCCAGGTCCACTCAGATCTGGAACTGTAATACCTGTTAGGTTCCCAACTATGGCTTAAAAAAGAACAAAGATATTCTATTAAAAATTTTTTTTCTCTCTGGATCACTGGATTCGGCATTAAATAACCTGAAAAGGGCTCATATGCCGTAAAATAAAAACAACCAATGAACCTCGATATTATTATTATAATATTATTATAATATTATTATAATATTACATATGATAATATTGCACATAAACAAGAAAGAATGAACAGGGATTGAATTTGTTCACAGATGCACAATCGAGAAAACAGTGTTAAAAACAATTACTCTACCCTGCAACCTCTCTCCCACAGAAGAGACGTTGCGAGCCTATCCTTGTTTTATCGTTATTTTCATGGCAGGTGCTCGTCTGAACTCCAATCTCTGGTCCCCCTCGCCAATCTTTCACGAAAAACACCCGTCTAGCTGAATCCACTGTGAAAAATTTCCCCCACTCTATATCTGTGCCTAAATCAAAACGTGGATTCCATGAACAAAGCTTCTTTCTTAGAACTGCACGCCTGTGGAACTCTGCCTGCTTCCCACTGGACTACAACTTGGATGTCTTCAAGTCCAACGTTAACAAATTCCTAATGAACCGCCCCCTTAAGTAAACACTTCATCAAATCTCCACACTAATGTAATGTACTTGCAATAACCCTTATCCCTGAGTGGCTTCCGGGACTTGTAAGTGGTGATCACTGTGTAAAAAAAAAAAAAAAAAAAAAAAAAAGATACATGCATTTCTTTAGGCTCTTTCTACAGTAATATCTTAGGATATTCTGATGTAATGTCTTCATTAATGAGTTATCAATACCCCCCCCCCCAATATGTGCACAGGATGTTTATGCATGCTGGTCTTTTACATGTTTTCTGCCTCCTCTTATCATCGCCATTTTGTTTAGTGGTTGTCACATTGCCTCGTTTATTCAACTTAGATAAATAAAACTTTACACGCCTGAAACATGCAAGAATTCATTTGCTGAGATTTCTTCAAGGTTTTATTTAGAGAGAATTTACTCTGAAGAGAGAGAGAGAGAGAGAGAAACTTATTTATCTTAATTATTTGCTTCTTAAACTTAACTTTCTAACTTAACAAAATGAGTGACCGAGACAGACAGAGACGAGGTACATTCGCCAAGATCATCAGTTTTCTACCTCATTGGCCGTGCATGGTTTCGCAAAAAGAAACTGATATGAAAATCACAGTTATTCGTCATATCCTCATATGGTTCAATTCCTGTTTTGTCTATGACGTTTGACCTCTGCCTCCTACCTAAGCTTTATGCACCATCTCTGGGAACGATTTTGTTTGCAGATTAAGGTCATCTAAACGTATACTAAATGTGACCCGTGTCAAAATTTACACTAGGTAACTTCATCGCTAAAGACATAGGTCCCTAATATGTTATACGGCATAATCACGTTGACACATAGGTTCTCATCAGATCACTGAAGTTAGGCAACGCTCAGCTTGGCTAGTACCCGATGGGTGACCATTTGGGAATTCTAAGTACTGTGCTCTCCACTTACGTCAGTATTGTTTCCAGTCGTCCTGAACCTTTAGTTGCCACTGGTATTTAACAACGTTGACCCAGGAGAGGTGTGGCCAGAGATTGGGCAACTCTTGCCACAAAAATTCCATGTGCAGGCAACCGTACAGTGGTTTTCCATAGTCTGTCAAGACTGAAGGAAGTTACCAATATGTCATACGGAGATGATGATAATTCTCTTACATAATCAGGGTTGCAATCGAATGGGAAAGTTTGATTGACACAATTAAGAAGCGGCAAATATTGAGCAGTAAAAAGAAAGACCGTGAGTCATGACAGCTATAGTTAGAGAAAATCGAAGCCGTTGAAGCAATGAATCTTTCAAAGCACAAAAATTTCCAGCATTTTAGCAACTTCACAATCATCATCATCATGTCGTATGAACCCGAACATTCTACAGTTGGCATTGGTTTCCCCGATATCTTTCTAGCCAGAATTATTTATAGAGATGCCTCAGGTACTTATGGGAGGAACCATGTGAAAGTTGCCGACATACAGAGTGAAAGGGATTTTTTGTGGAATGAACTGGATTTGAACTTGAGATACTCTGGTCGTCAGTCCAAGTCATTAACCACTGAACTACCGTGTGTTCTTTTGATTGACTTTAAACTAATGATAAAATGATAAATATTGATTGATTTTAAACTACCAGTAAAACTAAAATCAATATATCCTACCATAAATGTATTATGTACGTTTGAGAAAAAGATCCACACCACACATGGGAAAGACCGTGAGTCAAAAATAAAAACTTTATAGATAAATATTTAGAGGTTGTAAAAGAATTGGAATTGGAAATTGCATCGGAATCTGTAATTGTATCGGAATCGGAAATTGTATCGGAATTAGAAATTGTATCGGAATCTGTAATTGTATCGGAATCGGAAATTGTATCGGAATCGGAAATTGTATCGGAATCGGAAATTGTATCGGAATCAGAAATTGTATCGGAATTAGAAATTGCATCGGAATCTGTAATTGTATCGGAATCGGAAATTGTATCGGAATCTGTAATTGTATCGGAATCGGAAATTGTATCGGAATCTGTAATTGTATCGGAATCGGAAATTGTATCGGAATCGGAAATTGCATCGGAATCGGAAATTGTATCGGAATTAGAAATTGTATCGGAATCTGTAATTGTATCGGAATCGGAAATTGTATCGGAATCGGAAATTGTATCGGAATCGGAAATTGTATCGGAATCAGAAATTGTATCGGAATTAGAAATTGCATCGGAATCTGTAATTGTATCGGAATCGGAAATTGTATCGGAATCTGTAATTGTATCGGAATCGGAAATTGTATCGGAATCGGAAATTGCATCGGAATCGGAAATTGTATCGGAATCTGTAAAAAATATAAGAACCGGCTCATCACTAATTATTATTAACAGTAAAGTATATCGATTAACGTAAAAACCATCATGAAATTTCCACAATGTTGCATAATAAAACTTTATAGTTAAGTGATCGAGCGGATTGATAAGAATTATTCTTCACTGCTTTTTTTTACTAAAGGTTTACGAAATAAAGATGAACACTGGAGCACGTAACACATAATGTAACGAAATGAATCATTTTAAGACATAGCGGCCTAGAAAGAAAATCGTGACTGAATCTCGTCAATGTTGTCTTATGGAAGTGGCAAACCAGAACAGAAGCGAACTCTTATTCCAATAATCCGCCAGTGGATATGACCAGGTTCATGTGGAGAGAAAGAAAGGGAGTTGTGGGCCAATTAAATATGCTGCATAACATTTAGTTATTCATTTTAATATACTTTCTTATCTATTAAATCTATTGTGCATGAAAGTACGATGACAATGGCTACATTACAACAATAAAGGATTAATAACATAAACAAATTTAGACATGGAACCCTAAGACATTTTGGGGAGGGACGTCGAGGGTCAACGAAGCTTTGAGATTACTCTTAGTCGGCACCTTTCGCTACTGTACAGCACTCACACCATGGAGTTCAACCTACTCAAAGAACTCCAAAACGTTTTAAAGGATTATGTACATGTTTGCTTCGAAAATATTTTCTTTTTTTTGGTGCCCCGACCAAAGGAGGGTGGGGGGGTACCTGTAAATTCAGCCTTGTCCGTTCATTCATCTGTCTGCACTTTTCACAATAACTACGCCTTGGAATTCTTTTGAAATTTTGCACAAACATCAAATGAGTAAAAAGAGTAACAGAACAGATTTTTGGGGGAAAACTCTGGTTGCCCCCCCTGAGGGTGCCTTTCGGGTTAAAATGGTTAAAATTAACACTTTTGTTCTTATTAAAAAAATTGATGCCTTGGATTTTTATAAAACTTTCTAAAAAGTTGTAACTAACTGATTTCTATATAATTTTGTTTGTTTATACTTCGCAATAACTCTTGCGTGTGCTGTAGGGGCTCTTTTAGAGCTAATATAAACACTCCATTTTTGGGACTATTTTACCATATTTGTCCAAAATTTTCTGTGTATGTCTATTTAGCAGTTTTGCATGGTGCTGAACTCAAATTTAAATATGTTAAGGCCTCGGGGATTTTTGGGGCTAAATCGGCGGAGGGAAGGTGCAAATGATGGACTTAGTCATTTTTTTTTTTTTTGCATGGTGCTGAACTCAAATTTACATATGTGAAGACCTAAAACTTCACCATTCGTTTATTTTCATCAGGATTTGACGTTCTCTGGGCACTTTTGAGGCTAAATGGAGGGATGCAAACGCTGAACTTAGTCATATTTTTTATGCCTCGTTTACTGTGCACTCACGGGGGGGGGGCCATGCATGCTTCACTTGTTTGAATAAATATGAGATATAAAAGTTCATTGGGAAAAAAGAAAAGTTTTAAATTAGTAACAAAGTTCGATGGATATGAATGTATACACAACGTGTGAAATGAGGAGGAGGGGTAGGGAGATCTGGAAAAAACACCCCAAAAAATAAATGTTGAAAACCAAACAAAATGTCTATTGGGGTATGTTAGTACGGCCCCTCCCAAACCTTGTATAAGTGTAAGAATGCCCAGTTTTCCAGGAAACTAAAAGCAAGCAGATCGTTCTCTAAATGGGTCTGGGGGTTACTAGGGGACGTGAAAAGGTAGGTAGGTTGGGAACGAACAAAGAGATGGACGGTAACCTCTGAGAAACGAGATTTGTGGAGGAAAAGCAGGGCGGACGCAAAAGAAATGTGGGGGTTGGACATCTCCGGAGGTTCTCTAGAACCGAAAACCAAAACAGGACTGGGATCTTATCTGTATCACCAACTAAGAGTCTTTTTAAGAATAGCTAACTAAATTTCAACTGAATTTCAATTAAACCTCAATTAAATACTACTTAAATTCTGAATTATATTTATTAATAAATTAAATTATTTTCTTTTGAAGAAAATATTAAAAAATAAAAATTCCAAAGCAAAAATGATAAAAAAATAATTTTTTTTTTTTTTAATAATTTAGACATTTTCATTTTTTTTTTTATTTCATTCCACTATTTTCAGTTTCATCTTTTTACATAAAACTTTAACTTAGCAGCCATTTTCTTTCGAGCCCACTGTGTCTTCATTCACCTTTACTCTCAACACTGAACTAAAATGTAAAACTAAAAAAAAATAAAAAAAGAAAGAAGTGCAAATTTAAAAAAAAAAAAAAAAAATCTTTTTATTTTATGTATTTTTATGTTACATGGTCACTGATCAAACGTGGGATTTCAACCGTGGCGATCCATTTTTGACGTCAACAACTTTCCCCATGACAAAAAATATTTCCAAATTTCTGTAAACCAAAGAAGTGAACTAATGTCAATAAAGTAATTCAATAAATAGACATCTAATAGGCCGCGCACTGTCAAACAACCTCCAACCCATCTCGTTTGTTTTACAAGTACGTCAATCAGGGTTAATACAAATTTTCAATATCCATTTTCAAAGTTTTTCAAGGCCTTCTCCAGACAAAATTTAAGTTTTGAAAACAAAATTTCGCTTTGTTTTACAATCCACAGCGATTTGAAAAAGCGGTGGTAAAAAAAAAAAAAAAAAAAAAAATACACCACAAATAAATATTACCATGGCCAATGAAAGAGTTCCATTAAAATCTACCTGCACCATTTTTTTTTTGGGGGGGGGGTTTAAATAGTTTTAAATGTTCTTCATTTCATCTCAAATATTAACTCTTTATGGCTTTTAAATTTCCAACCAATATGGCTGCCGTCTTGTCCATTTTTTCGGCCCAACTAGCCACATTTTAGGTTATCACAAGAGGAGAGGGGGGGATACGCCATTGGAGAGTGTTGTTCCTATAAGGAAAAGTGGGAAGGGATCAAAAGTGAGAAAAGAAATTTTGTGCTAACTGAAGTCTAGGCCGGTCAGACCGAAAAAAAATTGGAGTTGAATCCTTAAGTCTTGTATCCACAATACTACTGTGCAGTTTCAAAACAATTTATTTCGCTTACATTTTCAATATTTAAAAAATATTTTAATGGTACTTTTATGAATAATTAAATACATTACATCTAATTCAGAAGCAAGTTCTCAAACAATTGTGCATGTATTGGCTTCAATTAAAGTTCTTAATTGATCGTCGTTAACATATGATGGTCGACCACTATTCTCATCATCTTGAAGGCTCTCGTCGCCGTCACAAAATTTCTTAAATCACCATTGTGCTGTATGCTTAGTAGTGGTTCCTGGGCCAAATACTTTGTTGATATTGCGAGCTGTTTCAGCAGCTTTTCAGCCTAGCTTAAATTGAAATTTGTGCGAATTTGCTTTGTTTGAAAATGATTGTATTTTAACTGATTAGACAGAGCGAAAAACACTCTTAAAAAGGATATATAAAGTAAAGGTATCGTACCAAAAACTTTTTAAAAAATACATCATTTGAAATTATAATTAACTTTGTCGACCTAATACATGTAGGATGTTCTTACTAAGGTCAGACGGTCAGGTGGCGTATCTGTGATGCTATATTTGGGGATGTCTTCCCATCGACAGGAATGGGTTTGACTTCCAAAGATGCATGGCAGATTTTATTGTAGACTAGCCTAGGTGCCCGGCGTTGCCCGGGTGTTTAGGGTGAGTGTTGAGCAAAAGAAGAAGAAAAAAAAAAAAAAAAAGTGGTAGTAGGCAGGCAGGCTCGAACCTGTACCATAAAGGAGAAAAAGAAAATGAAAAAAAAAAAAAAGTGACGTCTTTGCTGTTACGCCCATCACCAAACTGGAAAATGTAGGTTTAAAATATCAATGAAAAAAGCGACCCCTCCTTGTAAAAATGTGCCCAGTTGAGGGTGAAGGAATTAATGTTTTTTTTTTTTTTTTTTACCATGGTACTGCATCTCTGCAGAGGCACAGATGGTTGTCTTCAACTCCAATGTGAACAAATACTTGTTATATGCCGTCCTAAGGAGTAATAAAATCCACTCATTTTTAATCTTCTCACAATATTATTTATCATTCAACTAAAAATCTACACATCTCATTAGAACTTATCCTCGAAGGATTTTTTGTTTTGATGGTGACTTGTTAGGTAAAAAAAAAAAAAAATAAATAAAAACATGGAGGAAAATAATCTAGCTACATGTTCAAACACAAACAGGTTGCCCTTTGCACACGAGTTTTTAATTTGTACTATGCGGTAAGAGTTAAAAAAAAAAAAAAAAAAAAAAAAAAAAACAGTAATGTTGGTCATTATTTTGTTTACACCTAAGGGAGCTAACTCAATGAAATCTACAAAGAAAGAAAGTTACTTCCCTTGTTAGAAAACGCTTCAAAGAAGAAAGCCTCCATTAAACTTTATCTCTCCATACGTACTAATTGTACATCTATTAGTACCATATTATAAATATTTATCTCCAAAATTATATAACGTAATATCTTAAAAACTAATTGAAACTATCCAGATAACAAAAAACTCAATGTACTAGATAAAGCAACAAAAGAAACAAGAAAAATTGATGATGAAAAATAAAATTGAAATAACAATATTACTCAATAAAAATTTCAAACAAAAAAATTCTAAACCCATAGATTTTCAAAGATAGACTTTTTTCATCAGAGAATAAACATTAATAAAAGATGCATCACGGCTTAACATAAATTTGAAAGTACTAAAATAAGTTTTGAAAATTAAAAGGCATTTTCTATAGAACTAGCCTCGGTACCCAGCGTTGCCCGAGTGTCAGGAGGTGCGTGTTGAGTAAATAAAATAAATAAACAAAGGAAAAAGTGGTAGCAGGCAGGCTCGAACCCGTACCACGAAGGAGGAAAAGCAAGTGAAAAAAAAAAAAAAATGCCTTTGCTGTTACGCCCATCACCAAAAATTAACGCTAGTCAATCTAAAAGAGATCACTTTCGAAAATATCAAGAAAAAAAAAAAACAAAGAAGCAACCCTCCCTGTAGAAAAATGCCCAGTTGAGGGTGAAGAAACTCATGTTTTTAGCCAATTTTTCAATATTTGTCGTCCGAAGGGTTGAGCTTCAAAACCATAAATTGGCTAAAAAATATTAATTCTTTCACATTCAATTTGGCACTTTTCTACAGGGAGGGGTCACTTTTTTCGCTGATATTTTCGAAAGTCATCCCCTCTGTTCAATTGACTTGCCTTAATTTAAACATTTATCAATTCCAGTTTGGTGATGGGCACAACAGCAAAGGAGTCACTTTTTTTTTTCTTTTTTTTTTTCCCCCGGCGTCCTTTTCCTTCTTTGAGGTACAGGTTTGAGCCTGCCTGCCACCACTTTATTTGCTTAAAACACCCAGGAACCAAGGTTAGTCTAGAATATGTATCTAGGCTAGTGTATCATAAAAAAAAGTTGTTTACAATTGAATTACGAAATGTTAATAAACTTCCATATATTATTTTCATAAAATTCCATTCATTTTAAGAAACTTTTTTATACAAATGTTTAAAATAAATCTTTTTGTATAACAAAACTGTTAATAAAAAAAAAAAACACTTTCATAATAACACTTAACAAAATTCGGTACTGCTACAGTTTAATCAAGACATTAAAAATGAAAATATTGAGAAAAAAGTTTAAATTGTATGTATCTGTTATGGAACGAAGTTCTCAGAAAAAAAAAAAAAAGAAAAAAAAATCACTTTTTTTTTTTTTTTTTTTTTTTTTTTACAAAGGCATCACCACATTATCAAGGCCAAGAGGCCACTCAAGGATAAGGGTTAAAGAGTGTACAGTAGAAATTGGTCAATATAGTAATCATTAGTAATGAAAATTTGGTAAATTTAATACTTATATGGAACGGCTCATCAAGAACTTATTTACTTTAGACTTGAACACAACCATATTGTAGTCAGCCGGAAAGCAGGAAAACAGAAGACAATTCCACAGGCGTGCAGTTCTAAGAAAGAAGCTTTGTTCATGGAATCTACGTTTAGGTTTAGGCACAGATAAAGAGTGGGGGAAATTATTGATAGTGTTTACAGCTAGACGAGTGTTTCTTGTGAAAGTTTGGCGAGGGGGGACCATAGATTGAAGCTCAGTTGAACACTTTCCATGAAAATAACGATACATCAGAGACAAACTCGCAACATCTCTTCTGTGAGATAGAGGTTGCAAGGAGGAGAAAAGGACATCTCCTACGAGGCTACAAAGTCTATTTTGAACTCTATCAAGGCAGGACAAGTCCTTTCTAGCAGCTCCTGCCCAGATGTGGCAACAGTATTCCATCCTTGGACGTACCTGGCTCTTATATAGATAGAGAATAGCATCAGCAGTGAGATATCTACTGGATCGATAGAAAGATCCCACCATTTTTCCAGCGGCCTTGGCAACAGATTTGATATATGTGTTCCATTTAAGATCAGGAGTAATGGTCAAGCCCAGAAGCTTGTCAAAACTTGAGGCCTCCTGAAGACGAGAGCCATTCATTTCAATTGATGACAAATGTGGATTAGAATGTTGATGATGTAAAGAGAGAAGCTTGGTTTTAGATGGATTAAAAGTAACCAGCCACTCCTTTCCCCATTGTACTACGTGCTCAAGATCAGAAGAGAGAGAATTGGAGAGAACTTGGTCGTTTACTGTCTTAGATGTGGTACCATAAATGGTAGTGTCGTCAGCATAAATGTCTACAAATGATGTAAGGATATGATTTGGAAGATCATTAATGTAGATCAGGAAAAGAGTTGGGCCCAGGATGGATCCCTGAGGGACACCGGCATTAATACTGTGAGCTTCTGATTAATTTCATCAAGTAATTTCTTTTCTTTTTTTTTTTTACAGAGAAAAAACAATTTCTAATGATACCGAGCAAAAGGTTCGATTTTTAGGAAGAAAAGCTAGAATTAAAGATGGGAAGAGAGTGTCGGCGCTTTAACTGGAGTTATCTCCCTTTGGCGTGTTTAATAAATTCCATAATGGCTGACTTCAACATGCTCTCATGAAAAGGTGTTTTTCCGCTATAAAAAAAAAAAAAACCTACCCGAAATTAGGTGAAATTTTTTTCAGAGATCTTCAGTCCAAAACGGTAACGTACAATATAACCTTTTTTCAATATTTTCATTTTTTTAATGTCTTGATTAAACTGTACAAGTGCCAAATATTCTGTGATAAAACTTTTGAAAAATATATTATTTCAAAAAGACACCATCTATAGAAATGGAAATAATTAAAAGAATTTTCATTAGTTTTCTTTTCCATGATAACACAAGTGTTAAAATATATATATATATATACACACACATATACAATAAATTGCAAGTTTTATTTTTTTTATTGTTTCATAATAGCACAAAAAATATTAAAACTAAAATAATTTTTATAAATAAATTATTTCCATTTGGTTTTGTATTTCGTTTCATGTTTAGTGACTTCCATTCCATATTTAGGTAAACTGAATCCACTTCTGGTGCCTTAACTTTGCATACAGAATTATTTAGGCATAACCCAATTAATTCAATTGTAATCACTGAAATCAAGTATGAATTGGTTATAGTGACAAGAAAACATAGTACAAGACGTTTAAATTAAAAATCAAATAATTAACAAACAATAATAACAATGAAGAAAATGCCATTGCAAGGTGTGAAGAGATTATCATGAATATCATTATTTATTTTTCATCATCATTGTGTATATATACACACACACACAAAGTAGAACCCCAGAATACAGAATTAAAAATTAGTAACAAAATGCAGTACAGTATATAATACACATGTATATAATCAAATAACACGGTAAGGCGGGGAAAATACAGTAACCAGCGTCTGGAAAAACATTGTATTCCACATCATAACCTATAAAAACTGTATCCTAGGGGTACCGTATCCCAGGGTTCTACAATGGAAGTTGGACAAAATAATGGAAACACCTTTTGAATTTTGCATAATTTTTTTTTAAATGACCAAAATGTTACTTTCATTTTTCAGCAAAATACAAGTTTTTCTGGCATGGTCCCAGTAATGTCTACAGGTTTCTTGAGAGAAAAAAAAATGTGTGTTGGTGCCTCACTTTCCAAACTTTTTTTTTTTTTTTTTTAAAGAAAATCAAATTTTACAATTTTTAGCATTTAAAAGTCTTATTCTGAATACAAATAAACTCTGATCAAATTGCATTATCTCCATTGAATTTTTGGCAAAATTTTAAACAATATGGTTGCTCCCAGCCTCCTCATGGCTTCCTAATATAATTTGAGTTTATTTAACAAAAAACAAAAAAAAAAAAAACACTACTTGATCAATTTATGTGTTTTTTGGAATATGACATTTTCGTTTAGTGACAAGTGCATACATAAAGGTTTTTTCTTTCTATTTTTGAATTTTTAAATCAAGTACAATTCTGAAAAAGCACAATATAATTTATTACTCAGGACATACAATTTAATGTAACTAAATTTTATAAACATGACCTCATATTTTATTCTCTCTGAACCACTCTGTAGACATTTTTATAACTATGCCAAATACCCTCGTATGTTGCTGAAAACATGTAACCAATTTTTATAAATTTATAAAACATGAATTGATACAAAAATCACAAGATGTTTCCATTTTGTCCAACCCATATATATATATATATATATATATATATATATATATATATATATATATATATAATTACATTTCAATGTGTACAATGCATATAAAGTATAAAAATTCACATAAAAACAAGAAAAAAAAAAAACACTTTTTTTTTTTTTTTTTTTTTAAAGATTTATAAACAGTTATACACTTTATGATTAGCTATAAATATAAAATACTAAAAGTTGTCTGTCGGGGTTTCAGGCACACTCTGTACACCACAGACCCCAAAGTTATGTATACCAGTTGTGAATCATCAAGTTGCTGGGATGGTTTTGTAGCACGAGAAAAAAAGAGACCAGTAAGATGGCGGGGTATCATCCGGTCTAATTTACAAGACATGACTTTTGGTCCATTCTTATAACCTCATCAAAATTCTATCCTCCCCTCCCACCCCTCAAAAGATTCGGGTTCACATAAGCATTATTTCTCATTTCCTTAATGGGAAACAAGCACACATTTCATGTCATTTTAATAAAAAAAGAAAAAAAAAAACAAAGTAATATTCAGTTAAAGGAAACTATGTAAAGAAATGTGAGGGTTGTCATTATTGAGCTTATAATCATAATCTCACACCCCGTTAAGATCTGTACTTCTGCTGATTCATATATATGAGCCTTCTTTAGGGAACTAAGAATAAGCAGTCAACTTAGTGCATTCATTCTTTTGTTTATTAATTGCTATTAGATTAAGCACTGTTGAAGTAAATACTATAAGCAGATATATAAAATAAATATATATTTATATATTATATAAAATGGTCATATAGATTGATTTCCTAGATATAAATCCAATGTAACCCACGTGATTATTAAAGAGTGCTCACTGGAGGGTAGAGCTGGTGTATAGTCTGTTTATTATACACGCATTATTGGTTACATATGTGCATACATGTTTCAGTGGAGTCCCATATTGACATATATTTTATATATATATATTTTATAAATAAATAAATAATTTAAAAACAAGAAACAAATGAACGGATAAAAAAAAAAAGAGGAATAAAATAAATAGAGCTTATCAATAAAATAGATGAATAATGAAGCTACCACCAGAAAAGAAACAAAAAAAAAAACCATAAAGACCTAAGATAAGGAAGTAATAGCAACGAGGGTATAATATTACTTCAGATCAAAGCGAAAACTTAGGCCAATAAACAACCACCAAGTTAAAATAATACCAATACCTCCCCGCTATGAGAGATTGACCACACAGGCTTGTACTCCTCCCCTCACTTTCTTTCTTCATCATACCTCCCTCCAAAACCTCTACTGCTCACATTCACAAAGAATACAGCCCACTTTCTTTCAGAACGTAAACCACACCAGAATATATTTTATAAAAAACAAATGAAATCTTGACTAGTTTCAATATCGGCCCCCTTTGGTCTGATGAAGTGGTCTGTGAATTGTGCTTCCACTGAAACATGTATGCACATATGTAACCAATGATGTTTGTATAATAACTACACTATATATCGGTCCATCATATGAATGCTAATAGAATATACATAATGAATAGACAGAAAACCCAAATAAACCTATTATTTTTTTAACAAATATTTCTTATCACTATATACAAATAAAATGCTATCTGAACTTATATATATATCTTTGATGCTTGTCCAAAATTCCCTATTTTTAGAAAGGACAAAAAAAAAAAAAAAAGGACAAAAAAATAATCTGTATTATGTATGTACACATGACAGAAAGAAAATATTGTATTCTAAAAATCACGTAAATTGATCTCTAAATACAAAAAGGCCTTCTATTTCAGACAGTTAAACTTTGGAATTCCCTTCCTGCTACCGGCTTCCATGACTACTGGCTTGCAGAAGATTAAATGTAATGTAAACCAACATTTTGCTCATCTGCTCTAAACATGATCCAAAAGAGTACACCCTTACGTTCAAGTGGTGATGTGCCTTGTTTCGGGTGAAAGTGGGGTTTATTTATTTAAGAAAATAATTTTTAAGCAAATTTCAGTTTTTTCAATATCACCATGGTATAAATGGATTCCTCAAATCTCACAAGATTAAATTATTTGGAGTTATTTCCCTTGTTTCCAAGATGATGTCGCGATATAGTCGCTGTTCGTTTATCCATAAAATTTCATTTTCTCCTTCAAAAATAAAACTACTTGATCAATTCAAGTGACTTTTGGTGTACGAACATTTCTTTCTGCCACAGGTACAAACATAATTTTTAGTTTTTTTTTTTTTTTTTTTAGATAAGGGGAATTCTGGATAAGCACCAAATCTTCTGTATATTTATAAAGAGCCATTTGTCACATAGACAGTGAGATTAAAAGGTTAACTAATTTGCATATTACTTTACAAAATGAACTTGCATTAATTTACAACTCTTGTTTTTCTTTTCTTATTCGATGACCATTTTCGTTTTCCTATTCTTTAGAGTTTTATTTATAAGTATATTTTATATGATATACGAATGGATAGCATTTTGGGTTGAGAAAATTTTTTCCAATGCATTTATTTCTGGGAGTTCCATTCCTGCTTTCCTCAATTTTCCCCAGGTAGTGCCAGGACACAGGCCCTGCTAGCATACCATAGAACCATAATAAATACATGAGGGATCCACAGAATGAATGGAGGTAACGATAAAAAGACATCAGATGTTGAGAAAAACATAGTCAGCAGCGTTTGCTTGGGAGGGGGGTGAAAAACAAAATGGAGACATATTACATATGATGCTATACAGTAATATTCTGATTAGCCATTGATACCCATGGTTTCAGAAGGTAATAGAAATCTTGGGCTAAGATACACCAAATTTACTCCATTCTTCAATCAGCGGTCTAATTTGACTGACTGAAGAACGCAGCAGATGTAAGCAGAACAGTTCCATTTTTAAGGTCGTTGTATGTGAACATTTTGTTAATGCACAGTGTGTTCGGGAATGGACATTGAAACACAATCATATTTCAACTTTGAAAATCTGATTATGTATGCTTAGGTTTCATCAGCAAGCTATAAATTTAAGGTGAATACAAAGTGGACGTCGGGTTTCATTTTCTAATCCTCACATTTCATGAGCAACGTTTCTGATAAGAAAGAAGAGAATTGCTTTTTTCAGAGTCGGAATCTATCCATGTTACAACCTATTGGTTTGTTTTTGACGTAGAAATATTATCTTTTATTATTTTTTAATATGTTTTTAAAATTTTATTTCACTACATCATGTGACTTCATAATGTTTCTGACAAAGTGGGGAAGAATTGCTGTTTACTGGATCGAAATCTATATATTTGACACTCATTCTTTGCTAGTTTTTCACTTTGAAGTAATACTTTTTTATTAGCCTTTACAGGAAGTGGCTTCATGACTTGTTTGGAGCGATTTCCATAAAAACAAGACGAGCATTCGGGATCCCCCTCCACGAGTGAGAAATTTACTTTCACCATGACTAATGTTTCTGCAAAATGTCAAAAAAAAAAAAAAAACAAAAAAAACTCAAGGAGTGGTTATTGAGAAAAGTGCAAACAAATAAACAGTTTTAGGAGCAATTTCTCCCCTCTAAACGCCTCTCGGAAGTGGGGGGGGGGGATACAAAGTTAGCTTGGAAAATCCATACTGGCAAAAATTTACTTTCACCATGACTAATGTTTGTGCAAACATAAAAAAAAATCCAAGGTGTGGTTATTAGGAAAAGTGCAGACAAAGGAACAAATTACTAGGTTTAATCCCTCCTTCGTCAGGAAACCAATAAATGTGGTATTCTTTAACTTAAGCAAGATTTCTCAGAACTCCTGAAACTGCGAGTATCAATGGCCAATCAAAATATTACTGCATAGTATCATAGGTAATAAATATATTATGCTCTTTTAATGGTAATTGAGCACTAATTTTATTTCTCCAAAAACACAGAAAATAGATATATATATATGTATATGATGAAAATAATGGAAATAGTATTCCGACAAAATAGAGAAAATAAAAAGGAACAAACCGTATTATGTGTTCATCAACGTTTCGTCTTTATTTCGAGACTTCCTCTGGATTAATGAGATTAAGAAACCAAAAAATATACCATATATTGTGTATATATATATATATATATATTGTATATTTTTTGGTTTCTTAATCTCATTAATCCAGAGGAAGTCTCGAAATAAAGACGAAACGTTGACGAACACATAATACGGTTTGTTCCTTTTTATTTTCTCTATATAGATATATACATACATACATATATATATATATATATATATATATTAGTTGATAAAGTTATGTAAGCTTTGTAGATGGATTCAAAATTATTGAGACTTAAATATCGAGGTGGTTAGTGGTGATTGATTTCACAGATGAGAATAAATCTTGAGCGAATAGAGAGAAAGAGGTGAGGGTAAGAGAGAAAGAGAATGAAATAGCAAGGCAAGGATGAATTTGTGATTTTAGATAGAATGACGACAAACAAGATGAATTGAACGAGTTAATTTAAACATATAGGGGGACCATGGTTGTCGGGGAAAACTGAAGAAATGGGTGTAACCGTAAGAGAGATTCTATCAAGTGAAAATGAAAATAAAGTCGTTACGTAAACTTTTTTTTTTTTGTTGGTATATGTACGATAATTAGTTTTTTGTTTTTTGTGCTGCATACCATGACGTCATCTCGTATAGATCAATTTTGACAATGTATGCATTTCAATCGCTTCCTGACTGAGTTTTTATTTTTACAATTAGTCATTTGTTCAGGAGGTTTAGAGGATAGCATGAGTGGAGTGCAAAAGAAAAATGGAAATAAAAGGAAAGAAAAAAAGGGGGAAGGGAAAGGGAAAGGCAAAAAAGAGAAAGGGAAAAAAGGGAAAGGGAAAAAAGGAAAAGAAAAAGGAAAAGAAAAAGGAAAGGAAAGGAAAAGAAAAAGAAAGGAAAAAAAAGGAAAAGAAAAAGGAAAAAAAAGGAAAAGAAAAAGAAAGGAAAAAAAAGGAAAAGAAAAAGAAAAAGGAAAAAAAAGGAAAAGAAAAAGAAAGGAAAAAAGGAAAAGAAAAAGGAAAAAAAAGGAAAAGAAAAAGGAAAAAAAAAGGAAAAGGAAAAGGAAAAAGAAAAAGGAAAAAAAAGGAAAAGAAAAAGGAAAAAAAGGAAAAGAAAAAGGAAAAAAAAGGAAAAGAAAAAGGAAAAAAAAGGAAAAGAAAAAGAAAAAGGAAAAAAAAGGAAAAGAAAAAGAAAAAGAAAAAGAAAAAAAAGGAAAAGAAAAAGGAAAAAAAAAGGAAAAAAAAGGAAAAGGAAAAAGGGAAAAAGGAAAAGAAAAGGAAAAGAAAGATGAACGAAAGAGTTATTTATAATTTATCCTCATGTTTTTTTTTGTGTCTTTGTTTTGCTTCTCTCATTCCTGGCTGCTGCTGCTGCTCGATCCGAAAGAGAAAGAACGGGGAGGGTGGTAATCTGGTAAGGAGCGCAGCCCCCAGTGGCCATCAGGCCTCACTTTCACCATTCAACGCTGCCTGGTCTTCCAAAATTGGAACAATCAGATTATCTCTCGGCATCAGAGAATACTTGGTTACGAATGTCGTGAATCGTCTACAGAGGTTGGTCTCATTCTGAAAAACAAAAATGTCAATTGAGAAACAAAATGAACAAAATCTTAGAAATTGAGAAAAAAATCCATTATTTTTATCAAGAAAATTCATTTTTAAGCAAATAATTGGAATTCGTGAGGCATTACAACATACATCTAGTAAGTATGAATTATTGGCGAGTTATCTCTTTTTGGTACTTGACATTTTTTTTTTTTTCAAAACAGCAGGCGAAATAACCACTCCTGATACTCATAATTTCATTTTCTTATTTAACAAGCTGAGTGTGCAGGGGCTTTTCCACAAAAGAAAAATATACTTTCACCATGACTAATGTTTGTTCAAAATTTCAAAGCGTGGTTATTGAGAAAAGTTCGGACAGACCAATGGGAGTGAATTACTAGGTGAAATCCCTCCTTTGTCAGGGAAGGGGGGGGGGGCAAAATAAAACTACTAGGTCAATTTTCTGTTTTGACATGGGTGCACATCATACAGGGTTTTCTTCATTTTTTTTTTAATATATGTGAAATTCTCAACAAGGACCCAATATCGTTTTGTAGTAAAAATAATTTTTCAATAATTGTCACGTTTTGAAATATAAACTTGTATTTGTTTTAGTTGATGGGTGACAAAACTTTAATTTTGGAGAAATTATTTTTAAAACGGGTAAAGTCAAAATTTTTTGCCTTAGTGACATCAGATTAATCACTAGTCATCATCTTTGCTACCCGGGTGATTTTGTCTTTTAAAATGGGGTAACGGGTGATAACATATGTATATAACTTGAAATTGCCTTAGTGTATTATGTAGATGTTATTGATTTGGAATATGTTCATATTTTACTAAGGCATAATCACGTTGACATGCCGGTTCTCACCAGATGTTAAGCAACAATGTGCCTGGCCAATATACCAAATGGGAGACAATTTGGGAATTCTATCAGGAGCAGTAAGGTATCGCCTACCCTTCTCCCTAAATTAAAATTGAAAGACAAAAAGTTCAAGTTATGACAATCCCAATCTCAGTTTTTCCTATGAAAATTTTTTCTATTTAAAATTTGGGTGTTAGTGCAATATAATGCATTTTAAGTAAAACACTTATGTACTCGAGTCTCATGTTGAAATTAGTAATCAGTGGGAGACCCTTAGGTAAGGACAAGTACCTATTTAGCTCTACGATTAGGGTACACGAAGTTATGGCAGACAGGTGATGGAGGAACTGTTAAACAGTTTGATGGGTTTTTTCCAGAATTGCTCAACTCTTTGTTGTGTTAGGCAAATGATACTGATCGAGGTACAATAGCCAAGACTAACTGCTCTGCATGAGCACTGCGCCTATACAGGGCTTTACATTACAAGTGAAACAGTCGCATTTGTGAGTGATTTTTCAAATAGAAATAATGAAATGCTTATCTTTTGGCGATTGTATTTCTTTCACTGACAATCTTCCAAAGCTCACTACTGAGTGAAAAATATCTTTTAAACTTTTTTTTTTTTTTAAATAAAAACAAACAAAATTAAATTATTTAATAAACAATAAAAGTTTAATAGAACAATGTACTTTTTTTTTAACGAAGGCTGTGTAAAAAAAATATCTGAAGAAATTAGAATGTTTATACCTTCAAGTATCAACATAAAATTTGTTGTATATTTAGAATTAAACTTATTAAAAAACACAGAAAAATATTTATGGTGTACATACTCGTCACAGAATGAAGATGTCATATTCTAAAAATCATATGGGTTTGGCTAATAACTTTTCTATTTGGCTAGTAAACGAAAATATTTAGTTGTCAAAGATCAAATAAAGATAAATTTGTCCGTAGAGCACTGTGTCTATAGCAAGTAAATGCTACCTTATAAACGCTAGAATATGTAAAAAACAAAGTGAAACGGTTCAAATGCAGAAGAGACTGATGAGCTATGATCATCAATGTCTGCTCAAAGAGACGTGACAAATGAGGACTGGTTGGTTGTTTTTGTTTTACAGCATATCAACCTTTTTCAGGTTATTTAATGCCGAATCTAGTTATTTTGAGGAACGATTTTTAATTTTTTTTTAAGTCAGATTCTATTTAACCCATAGTTGGGACTCTAACAGGTACTACCACTCCGGGTCAGAGTGGACCTGGGAGCAATGGCAATTAAAGGGTGGCTCCACACTCCCCAAGGCCCGCAAGGTGGGGCCTCACCATCGGATATAGTTTTAGTTCATATCCAGGACCGACACATGAGGAAGAGGAACATTTTACTATTCAAATTGTCCTCTACCTTTCAACTTCGCTCACGTTATCCTGACCAGATGTTCTAAATCCATGTGTACAACGGGATGCTTAAAAACAGATTATCTGAAATCGATTTCATAAAGCCAAAACGAAGAAGTTGTACTAGTACCAGAAAATGAAAATTGAAAACCAAAAAATCTCAAGTTATGACAGTCTCAGTCTTTCCTATGAAAATGTTTTTTTTATTTAAAACTAGCCTGGGTGCCCGGCAGATTCAAACCAAAATGCACAAGAGGAAAAGGAGGAGTAAAAAAAAAAAAAAAAAGAAAAAAGAAAAGAAGCAAATGGTCTTATCGATGCGCCCACTGCGGTTGTGACGTCACGATGTTTGAAATAACCTGTTTTATGCAACGTCATTCACGCGAGGTTTGAACGACTTGCAAAAATGTCGGCGAAAAAACTGACCCCTCCTTGTAAAAAAACAGCCCAGTTGACGGTGAAAGAATTAATCTTTTTGGCCAGTTTTTGGATATTTGTTGTTTGAGAGAACGAGCCTTTAAAACGATACCAATTTTGTCACGGTCTGACGGGTTTGTCAAAAGCTTTTGGCAGACATAACAACCCACACACATTTTGCCTTTCATGTTATAGATTTGGATGTTTTTTAGAATAAATGCATTTTAGGTAAAAACGCACATGTGATGTCAAAATTAGTAAAAGAAAAAAAAATTATTACTCAAATTAAGAAAAATTAGCACTTAGATCTGCTAAAATTTTTTTTTTTTTTTTTTTTTTTTTTACAAAAATAGATATTAGTGATACACTATTTTCTATTTTAAAACTAGCAAAGATACCCGTGCTTTGTTTGAGACTTTGCTCTATGCTCGGTTACCAGCGAAGCAGGTACCCGAGCATACAGCAAAGTCCTGACTTTAACCTTGAAAAATGGTGTGCATCATCCTAGGTTGGAGACAATCATGTCAGGTTTGGTCATAATCAATCCAATGGTGTGGTCTGTAGGAGAGTATATATATATATATATATATATATATATATATATATATATATATATATGAACAAATGATTAATAAAACATGTTAAAAGACATCTTGAAAAAGAGTTAAAAACATATTTAATTTTAAAAAAGGAAACACAAGATAAGTGGATAGTCCTTAATCCGCGGAGTTTCGAAGAAATACTCTCCTTCTCATCAGAGGGCAGGAATTAGCAAAATGCAGGATCGGATTTTGCAAATAAAAGTATTTAATGAAACTACAAGTAAGTCACAGATCTTACTTGGTTAAAAAAAAAAGGGTGAGGTAAGGGGAACAGGAGGCAAAAGAAAAATGATAAAAAGATTTCACATGAATGGACAGTCCGGTGAAGGGTAAAAATCCAAAAATGGTAAAATTCAAAACGGTCGAATTTAAAATTTCAATCCAATGGGTAAATTCCAAATGGTCCAAAATAATCCAAAAGGCAGAGTTCCTTGGAAAAAAGCGCAAATAGAATGAATTCCAAATCATTAAAAGAAACCTTGGTAAACTTATTGTAATTTTTATTCTTTTTTTTTTATTATATATATATATATATATATATATATATATATAGGTTATGACCTTGATCTTTACCTGGGGAAATGGTGTGCACTATTCCTTGGTAAAGGGTCCATCATCATGCCAAGTCTGATCATGATTGATTCAGTGGTGTGGGCTGTAGAAGAGTTTTACAAACACACACATACTACTTATATGGGGGGGGGGTTAATTGAAAGCAAAGAGAGAATTATTTTACTAAAATCATATACTGCAGTTATGTTCCTTGAACTTTAAGAACTTCATGACCTGAATTATGATGTAGATTTAAAAAATTCTTTTATTACATTTTCACCCCAAACAAGGCACGTTGCCACTTTGATGTAGGGGGCTACTATCAGGGTCGTAAGCTATAGAGATACTATGTGGGTTTTTTCAGATGAAAACCAATTAAAAAGCTTCCCTCATATCTGAATACTCTATATATCAAATTTCAAGTCTTTAGATAAAAATTTGTTGAGTATATAGGTTGAGAGTAGTCCTCTCTCACACACACATTCTCATTTTTATAGATATATAGATTATACTGGAACTGGCTGCCTATCACTATCTGGTAGTTGTAGACTGTCGTGTCTGGTCTGCATCTATTCAGAACACTGTGTGTTTTACGGGAGAAGCTGGCTCAATCCATCCTGGGTGTATCTCAAGTCAAGTATCTCTTTATATATAACCACCTCTTGTCTCTGTGTTTATCTTTTTATTTCTCCCCCACTTTATCCCGATTCCTCTATTTTTTTTCTTCTATCTCTCTATCTAGCTCAACCAATCCTGAGCGAATGTCCCCTCAAATCAAGCCAAGAACATTGATTAATTTCTTTCTACGTTTCTGAAATCTTGAGATGATAATTGACTGTTCGTATTATTTGGATTCATCGGATTACTGTTCTCATTTTGAGTGTGATTTTCACAACATTTTGGTTGATGTAATCTCCGACATTCTTCAGGTGTATTCCCAAGTTTAACGAGATACAAATTCAAGAATACGAATAATAGATTTTTTTAATTATTTATTCATTAAATATCCACAAAAGTAAAGAATCGAAAGATGACTAACCTGAATTTATCTTTTTCACAGGTCCCCCTAAGCTTAAGCCTTACTTTTAAAGCAGTTTTTAGATTCAAAATCACATCATGGATTTTGATAAAAATTGGGATAAGGATTCGAGACCTAAAGTTTAGTAGCATTATATCTGGATGTTCATCTTCATAAGGAGTATGGAATCGAAAAATGACCAACCTCAAATTCATCAAATAACATTCTGTGGTGAAAATAAGCATGAGAGAATATTCGATAGACCCTCCTGCAAACCGAACCAAGTTTTGCAACCGAAGATTCTTTGGTGCTCACTCTGAAAGAAAGAACAGAAAATGAAATAAAATAAGAAAACAAAAAAAGAAACTAATCATCAGTTTAACAGTCATCTATATATATAAAAAGCAAAATGTGTGTTAGTGTATGCATTTTTTGTGTATGTCCGACAACGGCTTTTTTATGGGGCGCGCTTGGTAGGATCACTCATTCTTAAAACTTTATATACTGTCTAAATTATAATATGTTATGAATTACAAAGGGAGGTCACATCTATCTTTAATTTGGCTGACTTTTAGACACTATTTTTGAGATTTTTTTTCACTTGCTGCGTCTTCGTTCCGCTTTTCAGTATAAAAAAGCGAAACTGAATCCCGTAGCATCAGCTCCCTGGCACACATGGCAGGGGGGGGGGGGGGTCCAGAAAAGCAATAAGGTTTGATCAATGCAGGGAAACCCCTTATATCAGACAATTGCTATTCATTGAGACACTAGGGAGTTGGTTTTTCCCCCGCCAACATCTTGGGGAAACAAACAATCGGAGAAAGAAAAAAAAAAAAAAAAACTGCCTAGCAGCAAAACTTAACTGTGGGATATATTTGATCTCATTATCATTAAATTTGCATACCTGTCATTTAAGTTTTAATTGTTAAATTAAATCACTTTTCTGTTACTCTGCCGTCGTGGAGGGGTGTTTTTTTTTTCGCTGGCATTTTTAAAAGTCACCCCCTCTTTTTGATTGACTAGCCTTTATTTAAACCTTTGCCACTTCCTGTTTGGTGATGGATGCAACGGCAAAAATGTTATTTTTTTTCATGTTCTTTCCCTCCTTCGTGGTACGGGGTTCGAGCTCGCCTGTCTAAGACAACACTTTTTTTTTTTTTGCTCAACTTACACCTCCAAACACCCGAGCACTCAGGCTGGTATATTGGAAGGGTTTTAATTTTCAATGTTTTAAATGTGATTAAACTGTTGCAGGGAGGGGAGGGGGGTCAGAACTGATGGTACGTAATATAACGGGGTACAACAACGACCCAATTACTTGGGGAGTTCATTTATAATGGAGGCGATAGACGTGAAGGAAGAGAGAGCTAATGAACAGTTCTTTAAACAGGAGGGGAGATTCATTATCGAAGAGGGGGATACAGTCAACCTTTGGAAAGGCTTTCATGCAAAGTTCATTCCACAATCGATGAGACAGCATGATGATAAATAATAACAGAAGACAAAAACACATTACCTTGTGGTCAATGACAACGAAGACAAAAGGCTTACATAACAAATAGAAGACATTTATTTTTCCAGCTGGTGATGAGAATTCGATGACTGGGTAAGTTGCCACATTTTGTTGCCTTCCTCCCCTTCACTTCCTAAGGAGCTTCGGATAACTGTTAATCTGCCTCAATAACTCAGTCTGTTCTCCAACTCTTCTCACCTTCAATTGAACTGTCTCTCGAACCCTAACTTCACTGTATATATTGATTCTATAATATATTTCTTTGTGACATCAGAACACAGCCAAACATGTGCATCCCAAGCTTATGGACATTGCATGTCCTGGCAACACAAAAGACATTCCTTAATTTCATTGTTCCATTATTTTGCTCTGACGTAAACTTTGTTTTTATAGTTATTTATAACTACAATGGATAATTCCACTGCATTCCTGGAATTGTATCTCTAACAATATTTTAACTTTTCAAACACAACAACTAATGTGCCTAACAACGGCTGAAGGACACACTGACCGAAATATTGCAAATAACATTCAAGAGGAGAACAATACTCCAATCAAAATAAACAATCTATAATATAAATCTCACCTATCTGTTTAAATGTATGTTTGTATGTCTGCCTAAAACTTTCGACAGAGGCGATGGATTTTCACGAGATCGGTATCCTTTTGAAGCTCGACCCTTTAGACGACACATATCGAAAAATTGGCCAAAAACATTAATTCCTTCACCCTCAACTGGGTACTTTCTTACAGGGAAGGGTCACTTTTTTTGACGATAAAAAGTCATCCCTCTCTTTTCAATTGTCTAGCCTTAATTTAAACATTGGTCACTTCCAGTTTGGTGTTGGTTTTTCTTTTCACATTCTTTGCCTCGTTTGCAGCACGGGTTCGAGCCTGCCTGCCTACTACTTTTTTTTTTTTTTTTGCTCAATACACACCTCCAAACATCCGGGCAACACCAGGCACATCTATATATATAAAAGCGAAAATGTGTGTATGTATGTATGTGTGTTCGCTTTTTGTGTACGTCTACAAAAGGCTTTTTTCGCCGTGATTCTCGGTTGGCTCGCTCCTTAAAACTTTTTATATGCTGTCTAAATAATAATATCTACGACTAAGGAACTCGCGTTGCAGCTATCTTTAATTTACACACTTTTACAAGCTATTTTCGAGATATTTTTTGATCATTTCGTAGCGGGGAAAACAGAGACTGGCTTTCTGTGCAAAACTAGGTCAAACATCAGGCGACTTAACGTTCTCGCACCTGTTAATTTCGCTTTATAAACATCAACTTAACACACTTATCAGTTCATCTATTCCCGTGGTCGAGATGGTTGGGTCGCAGGTTTTTTTTTCCATTTCCTTTCCACCTCCGCGTCAAAGGTTCGGGGTTCAAGCCTATCTTGCTACTAAAACTTTTTTTTTTCTTTTACACCTCCAAACACACGGCCAACGTTTTTTTTTTTTTTTAAAAAGTGTTGTTTTGATCTACCTCCTCCTCCCAAACACACACACCTCCAACCACCCGGGCAATGCCGAGTACCCCCCACTAGTCAATAAATATAAAAGCGAAGATGTATGCATGTATGTGTGTGTGTGTTCGCTTTTTCTGTATGTCCACAAAAGGATTTTTTTTGGCGGCTTCTCAAAGCCGTCGCTCATTTTTAAAACTTTTTATATCACGTCGAAATCAGAAGATCTACGAGTTATGAACGGAGGTCGCCTGTTTATTTAATTTGCCCTGAAATGTTAAATATTCGACATTTTGGGATCACTGCATGTTACTTGCCATTTTGTTTTTTTTTTTGGGGGGGGGATTTTCCAATTTTTTTAACATCGTCTTATTTATAATATTTAAACAGGGTTATTACCCCCCCCCCTACACACACACCTACAAACACCCGGGCAACGCCGGGTAACCCCCGCTAGTCTTCTATATATATATATATAAAAGCGAAAATGTGTGTATGTATGTGTGTTTGTATGTATCGCAAAAACTTTTGACAGAGCGACGGATTTTCATGAGATTTGTATCATTTGCAAGCCCACCATCTTGGACGACAAATATCGAAAAATTGGCCAAAAACATTAATTCCTTCACCCTAAACTGGACCCTTTTCTACAAGGAGGGGTGCCGAAAAAAATCGTTCCTTCATTTTCTCTGCTACTACGAAAATGACGTCATGTTTGACCTAGAAAACATTGACGTTAGTTTAAACCACCTGCAAGTGTTTTTAAAGGTTTAATTTTATCAGTTCTCAATTGTACGTTTCTTTGGCGTAGGGGTAACGTGTCAGGCTTTTTTTTTTGCCTTAGCCTCGATGCTTCAAGTTCGACCCTAGCTTCCAACATAATTTTTTCCTCTTTTACACCTTTTGGCTTTGTTTTGGTTTTTCCAATTTTTTTAACATCGTGTTTTTTTATAATATTAAAAGAGGGTCACCCTCTCCTACATACACACTCCAAACACCTGGGCAACACCGGGTACGACCACTAGTATAAAATAAAAAGAACTGAACATGATTACATTAGTGGCAGGTGTGTTAGTAACAGCATAAATTATCGGATTCAAATTACTGCATCAATTTCAATATTTTTAGGAAAGATATACTCCATATATCCTCTCTTCAGAAATGAGCTAAATAGTAGGGTAGCCTAGGTTCTCAAGGCTTACCTTGCACAAATATCAACTTTAAACTGTTATTATATCTATTTAGGACATGATCTCCCTGACCTTTGTAACACCTCACAAGTATAATAAATTCTTAGTCAATCTAGGATAAACTCTTCCTATTAGAATCTGATTTCTGTGATCATGTGGAGGAGGGGGAGAGAAGGAGATAAATAAACTGTTTACCTGCTAGGGAAGTACTTGGTGCTATTCAGCAAACAGGCTGCGCCATCAAGCGTGTGTCGGGTGTAATCAATAGCTGGACACTAGGTGAGAGAAGGACAGTTAAAAGGCTTTTAAAATTAAGAAAATAGGAATAAAAACGGAAAAAGGTCAAAAGAATTATCACAATAAGAAATGGTAAGTATATTCCACTTTTTAATAAAGAGCATTGTGTATTTATTTGCATATATAACAAATATATGTACCGCCGTTCCGTCACACAAATGTTAGCTAGTAAAACATGCCTTTTGCTAGCACGCAGACAAAACCAATCTCAAATGTTGAGAGAAAGAAAATAAATAGAGAATCCGCTAACAACTTCAATACTGCAGAATTAAAAATTACTTTTCCTTTAGTCATCCATGTGGGTTGCTGTTGTAGACCCGTGCTAGGGGTCACAACTGAAAGAAACCATAAGTAGTGTAAAGTGTATAAAATATAATATGTATTTATCATAAATAATACAGGAGCCACTAAAGTGGTATGAGAGTAATGTGTTCGTAGCATGCGGTTAAACATGGTATGAAGGTCTCCATCTAGTCTCTGAAACCAGTGGTATTTATAGGACTGGTTGATTCCACTTAGTTCTGAAATAGGGGTGACTTGTACCCCACAACAGTTACTATGTTAATTAACGAATATAAAACTAACAAAACAAAAAAAAAAAGAGCATCAAGATTCAACGA
This sequence comes from Euprymna scolopes, assembly GCF_053919585.1. NCBI lineage: Eukaryota > Metazoa > Mollusca > Cephalopoda > Sepiida > Sepiolidae > Euprymna > Euprymna scolopes. The sequence continues at coordinate 9,424,186 of NC_136494.1, forward strand.
GTTCATATTCGTTATGTAGAGACAGGGCTTTACGTTGCGAGCGAAACTGTTGCATTTGCGAATGATATTTTCAAATGGCGACTAGAAATAATAAAACGCTTATCTTTTGGCAATTCTATTTCTTTCACGCACAATCTTTCAAAGTTCATTGCTGAGTGAAAAATGTCTTTTCAGCATTTGCTTATTAGTTTAAATAAAACAAGTCAAATGATTCAAACATGAAAGTTTAATAGAACAATATACTTTTTTTTTTTTTTTTTTTTTACAAGGTGGTCACCACTTATCAAGGGCCGGAAGACACTCAGGGATAAGGGTTATTGCGTGTACAGTACATTAGTGTTGAGATTTGAAAAAGTGTCTTACTTAAGGGGGGGGCGGTTCATCAGGAATTTGTTTATGTTGGACTTGAAGACATTCAAGTTGTAGTAAGGTGGGAAACAGGCAAACAGAACAGAGTTCCACAGGTGTGCACTTCTAAGAAAGAAGCTTTGTTCATGGAATCTACATTTTGGTTTTGGCACAGATAAAGTGTGGGGAAAATTACTGACAGTGGTTTCAGTTAGAGGGGTGTTTTTCGTGAAAGATTGGTGAGAGGGGACGAGAGATTGAAGCTCAGAGGAGCACTTGCCATGGAAATAACAATAAAACAAAGACAGGCTCGCAACATCTCTCCTGTGGGAGAGAGGTTGCAGGGAAGAGAAAAGGGTATCCCCCACTAAGCCACGAAGCCTATTTTTAACAAAAGCTGTTTAAAAACCATTTAAAGATATTTTAATTTTTATACGTTCGATTCGTAACATAAAATTCGGTGTATATTCAGAATGACACTTGAAAAAGAAAAAAAAAATACAGAAAAATTTTTGATATACATACTTGATACAGGATGAAGATGTCATATTCCAAAAATCACATGGATTTGGCTAGCAACTTTTCTATTTGGCTAATAAACAAAAATATTTAGTTACCAAAGCTCAACTAAAGATAAATTTGTCCGTAGAGCCCTGAGAGAATAAAATCAACTAGGATTAATGAAAAGGACATTTTTATTGATAAAGTAAAATGTGAAATTTTAATTATGATTTTCACTGCAACCGTTATATATTGATAAAGTAAAATGTGAAATTTTAATTATGATTTTCACTGCAACCGTTATATATTGATAAAGTAAAATGTGAAATTTTAATTATGATTTTCACTGCAACCGTTATATATTGATAAAGTAAAATGTGAAATTTTAATTATGATTTTCACTGCAACCGTTATAGGTTTAGATAAAAAAATAAAATATTGCAGACGTATGTGGATGGGGGGGGGCAGAGCCTTGTTTGATCGTAAAATATGCTTTTGTTTTTAAATTCATGCAGATTACATATTTATTATGAGAGCCAATTGTCTACTGAATATTATATTGTACTTAATACTGATTACAAAAATTAAAAAATAAATAAATTAGGTGCCATCAGTTAGAATAAAAATCAAAACTAAAACATTTAGCCTTCCAGCCATGCTTCCTACCATTTGAGCTATCGATAGATAGATGAGAAAGATTCAAAATTAAATCACTTCAAGCTATGAATGAATTTGCACATGCACAAAAGTAATAGAAATATGCCTGCAAGTTGAAGAGAACATTTTGCATTTCAATTTGCCACTAGATTTCCGTACGTGTTATTGAGCCATCCAAACAAAAATTTTATTAGTTATAAACCATCCTTGGTGTATGAGTACTATTTCCTGTTCATTTCAGTGTTATGTGAACAGTAGTTTAAGATTAATTTATTTATTGCGGACTATTATTCTTATCTTTATTAGTTGTTGTTTCACGACGTTTCGGCCAACTATTCTTCTGGCCTTCGTCAGGTGGTAACCGCGATGGATAGGAACTTCGAATCTTCTAACTGCATTCTCAGAAATCACTGCTATCCGTAGTAGTTGTTGTCGTCGTCTCACCACGTTTTAGCCAAGTAAGCCTCTGGCCGGCTTTGGGTAGGATTGAAACCGCTATCTTCAGACAATGTTCATCTGGAACCGTAGAGATGCAACGTCTATCAACTGCGCCACGGGCCCCGAAGGGCAATCAAGGTTGGATTTTTTTATCTTATAAATCCACGTTTATTTATTATCTGATCTTCCATGGTCAGGTCTGTACCAAATGGCATATATATTATTAGGGAATAGTTGGCCGAAACGCCGTAAAACAACAACTAATGAAAGAGGAGAATAATAGTCCGCAATAAAATAAATAAATATAAATAATACTCATCTCAATAATGAATTCCAATTAAAATAATATATATACCATTCCATACGGACCCGACCATGGAAGATCAGATAATAAATAAATGTGGATTTATAAGATCAAAAAATCCAACCTTGATCGCCCTTCGGAGCCCGTGGCGCAGTTGATAGAGACGTTGAATTTCTACGGTTCCAGATGAGCATTGTCTGAAGATAGCGGTTTCAATCCTACCCAAAACTGCCCAGAGGCTTACTTGGCTAAAACGTGGTGAGACGACAATAACTACGGATGGCAGTGATTGCTGGGAATGCAGTTAGGAGATTCAAAGTTCCTATCCGTCGCGGTTACAACCTGACGAAGGCCAGAGGAATAGTTGGTCGAAACGTCATGAAACAACAACTAATAAAGAAGATGAGAATAATAGTCCGCAACAAATAAATATAAATAATACTCATCTCAATAATGAATTCCAATTAAAATAATATATAAGTCGTTTAAGAGTTTATCGGTTAAATATTTTCACAGATGCCCACATACACATGTACTGCTTTATTATAATTTAATATAAATTAAATTCTATGATTTTAATATGAAATTTTAGAAATATATCTAGATAAGTAGCAACCCCCCCCCCAATCATTTTTGACAGAAGGTATACACTACTTATTAGGCATTGCAAAACACGCTTAAGATGATAAAGAAAATATAGACTTTTACCAAAAGAAACACAAATGATGAGTGTGGAATGATTCTTTCCATTGATCATTGCAATGCAATCAACCAATATACATACGAGTGTGTGTATGTAATTATATATTAATAAAGGGTTCCATTCAAAATTACATGCAGATTTCAGAGTTCAACAGAAAGATCTCCAAGTTTAACAAGATACACCTGAAGAAGGTTGGAGGTTACATCGACTGAAATGTGCGAATAACATTAAAGATGAGAACAGTAGTTCAAATAACATGAATTATTAATTCTCATCTCAAAAATTTCAGAAACATAAAAACAAAGTGATGCAATTTCTATTCTAAAACTCAACTGAACTGTAAACTAAGGTTGAATTAAAAAAAAAAAAAAAAAAAAAAAAAATCAAATAAATTGTGTAATTGACTTAAATTTTTCTCCTCACCTCTTTTGGTGTTTTGTGAGCAGCACAGAGAAAGATCCACTGTTCCGTTGCAGTCATTTGCGTACAACTATCGGGATTACATTCATGCTGAAAACAGATTCAAGAATAACAATTATGACAATGATGATGATCATATCAAATAATATACAATTAATAGCAATAATCATCATCATCATTTATACATAAATATTGGGATTTTACAGAAAATACTGACCAATGTTTTTACAAGTTTTAGAAGTTGATTAATATATATGAAAAGTTTATTAATATAATAGTAATATAATAGCTATATATGTTACTAGCTGTAGCCAGCAGAGTTTTTACTTAAAATTTATTTCACTTTTTTCTTTTTTGAAGTGGGGAATGAAAATATATTTTCATTTCAATGGAAGAGAAGGATATCAACAAAAGCAAAATCAAAAAAGAAGATGATCATACCACTACTACTGCACGGTTCGACGTCTTTTGTCCTATTACTATTGATGTTAATGACTACTCTCCAGACATTTTAATCATTTGATGAAATGCTGTGATATTTAAAGCGTGGAGGTTAGTTTTGTTGTTGTTCTAACTATCGTTTCTTTGGCTGGTCGTGGTATATGCCTCTGGCCTCTGACATCAAAGGACAACATTGTTTGTTGCCAGTGGTTGTCATCACATACCCAAACCATCTCAATTATTCATGCCGCAGGATAACTTCCAAAGAGGGGATGCTGAAATGTTCTCTCAGATTTGCGATGCATCTCTTGTAAATAATTTTTGAAGAGCAGATTCATCTAACTATGGCCTATCATATCAAATAATATATGTAATTATTAACAATAATAATCATAATTTATATACGCTGTCACCAACAATTTATGTATCATTGAGATTTTGTAGAAAATACTGACCAATCTTTTATTTTTTTTCACTTTTTTAAAAAGTTAATTTGTATAACTTTGTCCCCTTATAACATTACCTGATAGAGTATTTATTAAAAATCTGTCTGGATTGATTATTTTGAGGGGTGAGTGGGCGGACAAAATATATATATATATATATATATATATATATATATATATATATTTTTTTTTTTTACACAATTAATGAGAAGGTCAAGAAGAGGAAGATCGCAACAATTGCATAAACAATGATCGCTTCCTGCAATCTTTTATCTCGGCTTTGGTCCAGAACTGAAATTGATACTAAAATCCGCATCTATCAAGCTCTCATCCGCACCATTCTATTGTACGGCTATAAAACCTGGCCAATGATAACAAGTGACCAATGAAAGCTTGAGGTGTTCAATCACTGTTTCCATCACAGAACATTTTATTATTAAAAATATGACACATTTTTAAGTCTGTGCATTACTGCGGGCATAACAAACATTTGTCCAGGACCTCCTTACAAACCAAATTCAGTATGGCTCTCATTTCCTTCTAAAAACCTTCAGTCAATTCTGGGGTAGGTTAAAGTGTGAGAGCTTACGCCATCTTACTATAACCAGCTTTACAATAAGCAACGGCCACAGGATGTGCATCTCATTCTTACATGCATTGCTCTGCTTCCATTAAACACATTCACACTATTAATCAGACCAGTTGTACACATTTGAGAGCATCTTGAATGGCTTACATGATTATCATTGGTTGCAGAGAGGTTCTCTATTCAAAATAGCCCACCCAATCTTAATATAGTGCCTGCCATAAACAGATACTCTTCCTTATAAGGATAAACCAAATAAATTAACTTACTTGTAGTTTAACAGCAAGTCCATTGAGCTCCATACAAAATTGCCTAAAAACAAAAAAACATTTTTTGTTTTAACACTGAAGTCAATTGTTATGCTATGGGGGAGGAGGATATATCTGTCTTTGTTATTATTATTATTATCTATATATTAATTTACTTGTCCAATGTCCGGTGTCACAAAAAAACAAAACAAAAAAAAGTCATCATCATCACAAACATTAATTAATGAGAAACGAATTATCTCCCTTTATTAGTCACTCTTTAATAGTTAAAAATCATTAAAACCATTAATTTCCAAAAACTTCCCGACCAAAAAAAAACAAACTTGGTTGTTTGTTTATAGTTGCAAATTATTTTATAGATCATTATGCAGAGAAGGTATCGTTCTACTGTTTAAATAGTATTTCAATTACATTTTTACGATATCTTCTGTTGAAGAGAATATTAAAAACATAGTTCTCAATTCGCACTTATTTGCGGTTTACTTTATTAAACGGCTTTACTTATTTAGTTTAGGTCTTCTTAAATGTTATTTATATTAATTGTATTTGGATGCGGCATAATCACGTTGACACACCGGTTCCCGCTGGATCACCGAAGTTAAGCAACTTTTGAACTTGGTTAGTATTAAATGGGTGACCATTTGAGACTTCTAGGTGCTGTATGTGCTCTCTGCTTATCTCAACATTGTTTCCAGTTGTCCTGGTCTCCTTGCCACTGGACTCAAACAGTGCCGATTCAGGAGAGGTGTGGTTGGAGATTGAGCAACCCTTGCCTCACAATTACACTCGCTACTGCCACTAAGGGGTATCCTTTGTCTTTCAAGACCGAACAGAAGCATGGATGGATGGATTTGTATGCGTATCTCTTATTAATCATGCCTATATGTATCCATGTGTGTCTATTGATGTCTATGGATGTGGTCGTGTCACTTCTAGTGTGTGCATATATATTGCAATTGTTATATAGGGGGTCTTATTAAAAGAGTCTTAGGGTCTTATTAGTGTGTTTGTCTTGAGAGAGATGCTTAGAAGGAGTCTTATTACAGTGAGGGATGTTGTAAGACTCAGAGAGAGAGAGGAGACAGTTGTAATTGAGACTTAGAGGGATTTAGAGAGATTGTTCATGTTATTATTCTTATATATTGAATGTTCATTCCTTAATTGTGTTGAATGGAAGAAGAAGAAAGCTCTTGGAGTGAAGGGATAGTGTTCAGACAGTTCGGACATGATGATGTTGAGACGTGTATGTAAAGACATAACACAAATATATAATACAATTGGACTTTACCTTTGTATAAGAATCATAAACACAAGACGAGCTTTACAAAAAACACTTGATGGTTTATTCTTCACACGGCCGTGATTCCATCATCAAGAATTCAAAGTTTCACATTTTTTTCTTGAAGTGACGTCTCGCTTCTAGACGTCTGACTCCCTCCGAGTTTCTTCACTGACTGTTTAACTCTCAAGTTTTTCTCTATCCCTCGAACTTTCTATTTTCCGTGACGTCATACACATGTTAAAACATGTGCATTCTTTCACGTGTCCTGGACATACGTGTCCAAAACTTTTCCTATTTTTACAAAAGGAATTTTAACCTATATTTAATATGTTAAAAACATTATCTTATAAGCTGCATTCTTTCAATTTAAAATTTCATAACAAACTTGATAGTTAACATTCTTTCCTTGAAATATTTATCTATATTCTAAACAAATGTTTACATTTTTCAATTCTCACACGTAATCTATTTCTAAACTAAATTACAAGGTTCGAATTTGTCTATTGGTATTTCATTTTCATTTTAAACTAAATTCTCCATTTTTATACTTACATGAAAAGGGGACAGCCCTTATCATGTAACACAATAAAGTCACCATAACTTTTTTTTTCTGTTTCTTGGTCTTCTCTGGGGATGCATTTCTTCCTGTCACTGGGCGATGCTGAAAAGGAACATCTGACGAAGACATAACACCGATTTTCTGGCATGGATTCTTTATTCATTTAACAAGTAAATGGAAGGGGAGGGGGGCATAACATTGTCAACTTAAACTTTCTTGCATCTTCTTTTTCTTCGACCCATCCCGAGTTGCTCGACATGTCCGCCTCGTCCAAAGTCAAAACTGCTCGTCTGTTTCTTTTTCATGCATCGTTTTCTGTCACACAAACTGAAGGACATCTCGAGAGTCATCACTGACCGTAGCTACCGTATTTGACATATGTCAACCGTAACTCTTTGAACTCTTTTTTGTCACTGAAAAATCACAATTTCCAGCATGCTGGCATAACCTGGGATATATTATATATCGCAATAAGAAAAAAAAAAAAAAAAAAAAAAGGATAAAAGAAAGATTGTTTGCTTTCACTATCATTCAAAATATCAAGAAATGGATGCTATTTCTTTGCTGACTTCAATCATAATCTTTCTTTTACTTGAAGGTTTTAAATATATTTGCATACGCCTATGCAAGTTGTATCATTCTCAGCATCCTGGATTTTCAATTAGGTTTTGGTAGTTTTGCTTTGCAGCATATCAACCCCATTCGGGTTATTTAGTGTCAATCCAATAATTTCAGGAAAACGTTTTATGCTTCAAGTTCTTTGTATCTTCAAGTATTTATTCATTGGGTTTGGTTTGATCATTTTGTAGAAAAAAAAAATTGTTTTTGAATTTGTAAAACATGATTGAGTTTTGTAAAGAGAAAAGGAAAAAAAGAACAAAACAATATCATCAATGTTTGATGCATTTTTTGGTAAGGAAGCAAGTATCTTCAGACAGCCTAATCTGATAGCATCAGACGCCCAAACAGGTATTACCACTCTGGGCCAAAGTGGACATGGGAGCAATGGTAACTAAGGGGCAACTCCACATATCCACAGCCATCAAATGGGGGGGGGGGCTCAAGGTTAGACCAAGGGCCTTCAATTAGTTCTTATCAGTATTTTATTTCTTCTTAGCTATTAATACAAAGGAGGAGGATCTTTCATCCTCACAGTCAAAAGACCTGATACTGCTACCGATATCACTACGATTTTAATTATAGAGAAGGCTTCCATATTCAGTATAACATTATTTTTTTTGTATCATTTAAAACTTATTTTGTTTCAATCAATCAAAAAACTGAAATAAAATATTGATTCAAATAATCTGAAATGGAGGAAAAAATACTCTTTAAAATTCTTGTGTAGAATCTCTAGAAATTGATCAAGTAGTTTTACTTTTTAATTAAAAAAAAAAAAAAAAAAAAAAAAAAAAAAAATCAAATTTTATGAGCATCCAAGGAATAACTCTTGCCTGCCATCTTGAAAAATAAAAGAGATAACTCAATAAAAATACTTGATTAATTTGTGATTTTTTAAAATATTTCACCCTCATGTTTCGTCACTGGTACCTACATCATATAGATTTTTCTTTATTTTTGCTTTAATAGAGGGAATTCTGGATAAGAACCTTTTCTGCAAAAGTTTTGCTGCCATTAGATGTTTGAAGCATCAAAACTATTGTTTCATTATCAAGTGGAAGTTACATAAATTATATATAAAAAAAAGGAGCCAAACAACTCTAAAATATGAGAGGCACTCCATGAAAACTACTTTTAACCAAGGTTGTAGTAAGGTGTTGGACGGAGGCAGAGTCAGACTGGTAAGGTAGGAGAGGCAGTTTTTAATCTAACTCCCATTACTAAATATCGGAAGACTCGGCTGACCTCCGGGGAATATTAAATCTGGACAACATAGGGTTTGGTTTTGGTTTGGTTTGGTTTTATGGCAGTGGTCTCCAAAGTATGGCCACCAAACTTTATGGAAAAATTAAAAAATACTCAGGAATAATTTTTTAAAATTGGAAATGTGTGAAAATAGTGTGATGATTTTTCCTTTTTTTGTTTAGAAAAAAAATAAAAAATAAAAAAATAAAGAGGTTTAGAAGCACCAGTTTCACTGCAAAAGCAAAACTAATCAGCAAAACAGTGTTAAACACGTCTTTTTGTATGGATATGCCGCATCTTCTTCATGATGATTCACCTCTGCCAGCCCTCGTTTTCAGTCGACATTTGTGCCTGCGCATTGCATCTGAGACAAGTTTCTATTTTTTTTTTTTTAAAAAAATTCACTTTTACTTAATGAAGTTGATAAACCACTGCAATAGCACATTTGTGACGGAACTCTTCATTATCCTCCACCCCCATATAATTATGTCAAAAATGCACCGATTTCATGCTTATAAATTTAATACCTACGAATAATGATGGAGTTGAAAAGATTTTCGAGCGTTAATTTTTTAATAAAAAATTCTGCATCAATTCAGACTTTGGAAATCGGTGCATGCTAATCCTGTTTTAGTTATTCATCCATTTCTTGCTCATCTAGTATATATATATATATATATATATATATATATAGAATCAGGACGATTATTAATTGCGTTAAATGTTATTCAGAGAAAATGTTTTAATAGAAAAAAATGTTAGTTTTTATAACAAACACAAACAGGAATGTTAACTAACATAAAATATGAGACGAAGGTGGATTAACCGATTTGAGTCTTTGGTCATGTGCAGTTAATGACGTAACAAGATAGTTTGGTAAAACACATCAGTTACTCAGTTCATGTTTAGAGCTTGAAGGAGACAGAAAGCCGAGCCAACCAGTTGTAATGGCTCAAGCACCAGGAAAGTGAGGGGTCCAACGCCTATCAAATGTAAAGAACAATGGACCAGCGTGCAGCTTCCAATGGGGAAATATTTGGAATAAAGTTGTTGAAAAGACAACCACTGGTTTATTGGTTTATTGATTTATTGGGATGAATCTCTGTTGCAGCTTTCTGTCGAACAAAACCAAAAATGGACCAAACATGTTTTTTCTGATTGGCCTGATGTTAAAACCCTACAGAACTGTTATCCGTTCCTTTTTGTTATAAATGTTATATGTCCTATTTAGACACTCCTAACTAGACGATCATATATACATGTCAATATATACAAATTATATAGACAAGTAAGGTCATATACAGTCAATTCATTTTTTAATTTGGGTTCACAAAGCCCTATAAAAAAAATTAAAAAAAGACAGCATTATGCCCATATCCAACCCACCCATTCGAAAACTTTGGAGACCCCTGTTTTAGGACATATCAACCTTTTTCAGGTTATTTAATATCAAATCCAGCTACTTTGGTAAAAGTCTTTCTCCTTTACATCTTCAAATATTTATTCATGATGTTTAGTTTGGTTGTTTTGGCTTTAGGAAACACGATCAAGTTTTCAAATGAGAAAGAAAAGAAAAAAAACAAAAAAAGAAAACATCAATGTTTGGTGCATTTTAGGTCAGGAAGCCGGTACCTTTACACAGCCTGATTTGGTAGCACCAGGGCCAGTATTGGGAGATGCATGCAGAACAAAATTTTTAACAGTATGACCATGTTGAAAGATTAAATGTAGTTCTTGGGGTTAATGGATTTATTGAGTTAGTAAGAAAAAAAAATGGAAGGAAGTTATAAAAATAGACGAGAGAAAGAATGATAAAGAGTTGCTCAGAGATAGGAACTCAATTTTTGAAAGCCGTCCAATACACGGCAGAGGATGATGATGATAACAGACCTGATAGAAGAATTCAAGCAGAATTTTTTTTGCAATTCTGTAAAAGCATTTAAGTCGGTAGAACAGTTTAAGTAAGCCAGCTCAGTTGGCAAGGGTATGAAACGATGACGCGGACATATCGACATGTTATTTTGAAAGGATAACAAATACTCATACATGAGGGAGTTTCAAACGACAAGAGGAGACAATGTTCCACTCATAGAGAGTTAGACAAATGTTCTTTGATGAAGAAGAGTAGTGTATATAATAGGCAAAGTCTGTAAATATTTAAGAGTTTGATAAACATTTAATATAACAGTAACAACCGGGATGAATTCACATACTTGTTTCTTCAAACGATGACACCACACATTTATTCACACAATATATCAACATTTTGGAGATTACAATTTTTTTTTTTTTTTTTTTTTTTTTTTAAATAGGTATAACCACTTACCAATGTCCAGAGACCACTCGAGTATAAGGGTTAAGAGTGTACAGTAATCAATTGGACAATATAGTAATCGTTAGTAATGGAAATTTGGTAAATTTGTTAACCCAAGTGGAATGGATCATCAAGAACCCGCCCACGCTGGACCTGAAGACAACCATATTGCAGTCAGCCGAAAAGCAGGAAAACAGAAGACAATTCCACATGCACGCAGTTCCAAGAAAGAAGCCCTGTTCATGGAATCTACGCTCAGGATCAGGAACAGATAAATAGTGTGGGTGGGGGTGGGGGGAATCACTGACAGTGCCCTCAGCCAGACGTGTTCCCTGTGAAAGCCTGGCAAGGGGTAGGGGGGGGCATAGCTTTGATTACACATTTTGATCTTAACTTCACCAGCTTACATGGTGTCTTCTCCCAGACTCTCGTCTGACTTCTTCGACTGACTTCCAACTCTCAACCAATTGATACAGGTCTTTTCAAGTTCTCTCCTAAGACCTACGTCATCTTAAGTGACTTCTGCATCAGACTATGTTAGCCTCTAGAGGTAAGACCTATTTTTAAATTGTTTGTGCTAGTTATGAAAACTAACATTCCTTTTTCTGAAAACATTTTTATTTATGTAACATTCCTTGTTGTTATTGTTTATCGAATCTAGTCAAGTTAAATTCCTAAAACGTCATTTAACCAGATTTGTCCTCGATTTGCATGCTTCTCTTTAAATCAAATCTAATTCAATCTACACGAAAACAATCTTCTTGCTCAGGTAATTCGGCAATGCTCCGGGAATGCTAATATGCAATAGGGGAAGGCCAGAGAAATATAAGATGAAATGATACGGATGTGATACTATGGTCATTAAGTGCCAAGAAAAGATGACAAAAGAAAAGGAAGAAGGTTTAACGATTAAAAAAAATATCAATAGACAATGGATGTGAAACTGTTCACCGAGATAGACAAAAGAGAGGCAAAGGAAGGGATTAAATTCAGGTGTGTCGAATGATTGTAACAGAGATATTGAAAAATGGAACAAAGATTTTTAAATTTGGTGAGTGGCTCTAGCCACAGTAACAATAAAAACAATTGACAAATGACAATTCAGTGAGACTTTGACAACAGTTGGAATTTGGACGTCATTTGGATCAATCAAGAAATTGTGAAAAAGAAAAATAATCACCGCAGATGTTCATATTTCCATACTCCTTCGTCTTGACTTTCAGGTGGGGTGAGAATAGCTTCAATGTTCGTTACATCTTTTCTGATTGCCTGTTGGATAAACTGAAAACAAAAATAAAATGGTACACATAATCAAAATGATTATATGGATAATGGCTGAACATATTAAACGAGTGATCAGACGATTCCAATATTTTTCCCCATGATTCCAATACAATTACTGATTCCAATTCTTTCCAAATCTCTAAATATTTAGATTTGATTGGAGGCAACATTTACTCAGAATGGGTTGAGTCGGCTCCTCCCATAGGATGCACAGCGTCCCAGACGAATGAAGATCATACCCTATGATCTGCAGCGGCCAAGATAATTTGTGGGCAGACAGTCCTGAAACCAGCGACAAATACCATAGACCTGTGGACTGGAAGTTACTGTATCTTCAGCTGGCCTCTTTTTTTTTAATTTTTTTTTTTATTTTTGTTTACTGATTACCCTAAAAATCCAAGTAATATGCGCATATATTTTCGCAAATCTAAAATTACATTTGTGGGAATGGTGATTTATACATTTCAGTTTTATTGGTAGTTTCAAAACAATAAGTATTTATCATTCCAGAAAATTTTATTAAAAAAAAAAATTGTTTTTGACATTGGAAAATAGACACAAAATTTTCAGATTTCAATACCCACAAAAGTTCCGACTAATCATCCAAATACTAATAGGATGTTTTTTTTTTTTTTTGTAGGGGTGGTGCACATTAAAGTGACAACTTTAATATCTATAATTGCAGATTTGGCAACTATCAGTTATTTTAAGCTTGATTTGACAATCATGAAGAGACTGACGTCCAAGCAGTATTTGAAATGATACAATTAATTTACTGAGAGAAACATTTGATGAACAAACAAGTTCATGGAATGGACCAGGCAACTGACCACAGTGTTCATGCAATTTAACCTCATTTGATATCTAAAATCTCAAGTCAACACTGATAAACCAGACAAAATAAACCACTTGGAAGACACCAGTCAATGCGTTATTGCCGAAATACAACCTAATTTAATGCGTAGAGTTTATGAAAATTGGATCACTAGCTTATGCCATGTGTGTGCGAGGAGCAGGGCCATATGCCAGAAATTTTATTTAAATTACATAAATACTAAAAATTAATCTTTGGAATAAACTACATATTTGTATAATAAAAATATTTTTCTGTGATTTATTTAAAGTTCCCAACCTCTAAAAAAATCCTTTATTAATGTACAAATCCACACAAAATCACAGCATGTTATAAACCGATGCCATTTTATAGCAAATGAAAAATACCAGCAGTATCATGGGGATGGTTAAAGTTTAGTATGTGCAATGTGAAAAAAAAAAAAAAATGAACATTAATTAAACCGTATAAAAAGAGAACTGTTCTTGTCCAGAATCCTTCCATATTAAAAAAGCAAAAATAAAACAAAAATTTGTACGATGTACCCATGACAAAACGAAAATATATTTCAACAATTATAAATTGATCAAGTTTTATTTATATTCAAAAAATTATTTTTATGCAATTAATGGGAATTCATAAGCATGACAACAAATTTTGAATTCTTAAGTTATCTCCCTTTGTTTTTGTTTCCTTTTAATTGCTTTTAAAATGGCAGATATGATAGCCACTCTTTATTTTCTTATTTAAAACCAAAACTATTTGATACATTTATGTGATTCTTGGAATATGATAATTTTGTTTCATCATGGCTGCATAAATCATACAGATTTTCTTTTTGTTTTTTGGAAATATTGAGAAAATCCTGGACAAAAAAAAAAAAAAAAAAAATGACTCAACAAAAAAGACTACACAACTTGCAATAGCGTTGATTAGAAAACTCTGAACTGTGTGCCCTTGCTTGAATCTTGCCTTTGATGATCGGGCGGGCGATTCTGTCTTGACAGATTATATATATATATATATATATATATATATATATATATATATATATATATATACACACACACACTGGGGAGTGGGATGCCCGGCTTTGCTTGTGTGTAAAATACGCTTATGATATTTTAATTTGTCTAAATTTCCAAGACTCTTGTAAGAAGACTAGATTTCCACTACCCTTCCTCCCCCCTCCTTGTGCACCCCCCCAATTAAATTATAAATTAAAGCAAAAGTAGAGGGAGATTTGAATTACCCCCCCCCCCCCCCCAAAAAAAAAAAATTGTGATAATTGAAAACTAGGCCACCTACGTTCCTTTATCACAAAACTACCTTGGATAGTTTTGTGATAAAGGGACAAAACTTGTATCCACCATACTACCATGCAATTTCAGAACGACTTTTTTTTTTTTTTCAATATTTAAAAAAATGTTTTACTGGTATTTGTATCAATACCTAAAATATAATAACAATAGTATTTATTTTGATTTTATTTTTAATATTTCAACACAAATTTTTACTGGGCATAAAGAATGCAATTTTTAAGGCCTTTCCAAGATATTTTCTATATAGTTTCACGGATTTTTGCAAGGAAATAATAGAAATAAGGCCTTTTCAAGGCAAAAGTCAAAATTCAAGGACTTTTCAAGACATCTGTGTGAACCGTGTACAATGAACAGATCTGAAGGTAATCGTCAAAATTGTGAATTTCACCTTTTCCATGAGTATGACCTTTCACCTAAATATCCTAAAACTAAGTTTTAGACGACAAAATTTCCAGCTGAAAATGATAGAATACACGAAAAGAATAAGGCAGTCATGAGACTGTATACTTGCAACCGACAATGTAAGTATAGATCAAAGTCTTATCCGGGTCATACTCATCCCGATTATTCATCTAATGAGGTTGAATCTTTTTCATGTTGGTTACTCTTATGAAAGAGTACCTGATCCATACATCAAATTTTAAATAAAATAAAGAGTTTAAACATTATGCAAATTTCCACTTTGATCAAACTTTGCATAACCGATGATCAAATTCAAGACGATATAAAATGGCCAAGTCGAGAGTGCCTACGATGGACAGAACCAAAGTTATCACCAAAAAGTTTAACCTTTGCCATGACCTTGACATCCAAAAATTAAAATAGTTCTAACTTAGACTATGACTGATATTTTGACTAAGTTTGGTGATGATTGGTCAAGTGATGAGGACGTTAGGCTGTATACAAACACAATCAAGAACATGAAACAAATAAGAGTATATCTATCGCGTTCCTTCTTACAAGAATATAATTGGCTGGCCAAGCCATCAATACTGAGTGGCAGAGCAGCTTCGGCAAGACGCCTAATGTTTAAGGATCTTAACAGCTCCAATCATGAACACCTATTCATTAGGGTGACTTACTACATTATTACTGTAACCAAGACTCCTCAGCCATTTCAAGTGAATATTTACCCTTCGTAGGACATTAAAAAATAAAAATAATACGAGCAGCATTCATACTAGGTCGACTGAATTGGCTTCCCTTGAAGGAGGAAGTTTTATGGGAATATCAAGTTCACAAGTGATCCCTAGCAACATGTATAAAATGACCATGAAAGCTTAAATATGTCATCTCATGAATAGTTATTTTTGATATTTTAAAAGTTAGACATAAATAGCATTTAAGCTGACATATCAAGCAGCTGCTATGATGATCAGGAAGTGTCTGTTCAGTGATGGTGGATACGAAAAATCATTTTCTAAGTTCTATAATGTGTGGAGTTTGCATCTTTGTGAAAAAAAAAAAAAAAAAAAAAATGAAAAATTTAATGCAAAAGATAAATCTTCCCTTCTAAATTTCAAGCCGCAGAGAAATCTTACCTGCTGTACGGCAAGGGTGCTCTCCATTTCTTCAAATGATTCGTCTGGCCAATGACACCATTTCTGGAAAGAAAAAAATTTAAATTACGTTTATCAACATACTAACTCAAGTTCTCGACTATGTCAGCTTTCTCATTTATTTTTTATAGTCAAGATTTGAAGTTAAGAACATTAAATGCTTTTCATCCAATTTTCATTAAAAAATGAAAAAAAAAAAAGAAATTTTGGTTTATGATGATCGATATCAGCTACAAAATAACTGAAATAAATTTATATTATTTGTAATCTTTGCACTACTGTTCTCATCTTAAGTGTAATTTTCACGTTTCAGTTGATGTAACCTTCTGACCTTCTTCAGCTGTATCGTGTTGAAATGGTAAATCTTTCTGTTAAATTTGGCCACGGAATTTGCACGGAATTTCAAACAGAACTCTTTACTTAATCCACGAGGGTAGCATGCTTTCATTCTGTCAGCCATGACTGGATAAAAACCTTCAACCTCCAGAAGCATAACTTACAACTAAATTTTACCAAATACTTTATCCACTGTGCCACGGTGTCATTGCGAATTCAACAAGATACACCTGAAGAAGGTCAGAGGTTACATCGATCGAAACATTGTGAAAATGACACTCAAGATGAGAACGGTACTTGGAAGAATCCGAATAATACCAACATTTTTGCATTTTTATTGATGAAATTCTGATAAGATAAAAAAATCTATTCAAGATAAAACAATGAAATTTATCATATGTAAAATTTGCTGGTGAATGAAACTATTTTAGCATGTTTAGGGCTGGTGATCCTGTCATGATTTAATGTACCGAGTTGATACAATAGATAACACAGGTGGTGACTTCCTTCAGTCTTGACAACCAACTGTATGTGTGCCTACATGTGAAGTTTTTGAGGCAAGAGTTGCGCAATCTCCAACCACATTTCTCCCGAGTCAACATTGTTAAATACCAGTGCCAAGTATAGATGAGTACAGGACGACTGGAAACAATGCTAAGATAAGCGGAGCGCTCATACAGCGCCAAGAACTCCGAAATGGTCACCCATATGGTACTAGCCAGGCTTAAGGTTGCTTAACTTCGGTGATCTGATGAGAATCGGTGTGTCAACACGATTATGCCGTTAAGACAGGTAGAAAAGAAAGAAATGAAAATACTGGATGTGAATGTTTGGTGACTGCTCTGGAAACAGGAAGGCTCGAAAGACAGGAATGACATCTGTGGAACCTGAATATTAAGAAAGGTTGGATCAACATTCTATAAAGTCACCACTTATTGAGGCCTGGATGCCACTTAAGGATAAAGATTATTGGGTGTCAACACCATGATGATCAGTAATGGTGGAAATTGGGTAGAGATTAATTATTTAAAAAGATGGCTCAGTAAGAGCTCGTTTACGTTGGACCTAAAAATGACCATGTTATAGTCAGCTGGGAAGCAGCTCCACAGTATTGTGTTCCACAGACAAGCAGTTTTAGGGGAAAAAGCAGGACTCGTGGAATTTTAATTTAATTTTAGGCACAGATAGAGAAGAAAAGAAATTAATGATAGTGGTTGTAGATAGACGAGTGTTTGCCGTGAATTTTTTTTAAAGGTGGGGGTACGATAGATCGAAGCTCAGATGAGCACTTGACATGAAAATAATGATAGGCTTGCAACATCTCTTCTGTGAGAAAGAGGTAGATAAAATATTGTCTACCTGATATGAATGTCAGTTTTGTATCTTGTCAAGACAGAAATTGGTGCTCCGAGCAACTACACAATACAACCTGAACTAAATTGACTTTGCAAACTAAAACTTGGTTTAAAATGGCTAGTTTAGAGTAAAAAAAAAAATGGCTTGTACTGTATAGATTGTTCAGTGAATTTTATTAACATTCACCAGTCATAGAGATGTTCGGGGAAACTGAAATTGATAACGCAAGTATCGAAATTTGCTGAATAGTTATTTCTAAAGAGTACTACATTTGCTGCAATATTGATGGGTACTTAACCAGTTTATGACTCAATCTTCACATAACATGTCCACGCTCGTGACACACACATTGTATGCAGACAGTAGCAAGGGAGCAACAGTAAAAACAACAGACATTTATTTACATGTACTTCTAGAATAACGCCTCGTCTCTTGTGCAAAAGACACACAGATCAACCCAGTCTCATTTTCGAAAATAAGTCAACCCACTGTTGTTTTCAGTTTTTCCAACATTTATTAGGTACGGTGAGGGTGGGGTGATTCAAATTTGTCTTTTTTTTTTTTTTTGCTCTCATTTATCATTTAATTTTTTGGAGGATGAGGGATTTGGAAAAATCAAAACCAAAATCAGATTGACTTGTTTTTGAAAAACGAGGCCGGGTTGATTTGTTTTACTTGTAAAGAACAATGTTCAAAATGGCGACAAGTGAATTTCTAGGCAAAATATCGGTAATTCAAGGTCTTAATATTAAACAAAAAAAAAAAAAAAAAAAAAAAATTGCTGGTGACAATTACAAATGTAATATTCGTTCAAAACAAATCCGAATACCCCTAAAAATTAACTTTTTAATTGTAAGTCTTCATTTGGTCTACCAGGCTACAAATACCAAAAATAGAAATAGATAGCATTAATTTGAATTAAATTAACATCATAAACCAAAAATGGTTATATTGAAGATTTCAGCTTGAAGATGGTTGGCAGTGAAACAATATTATCTTAAACAAATTGCAGTTTTTCTAAGAAATTGGGTGCAAATAAAGGAAGTAGGTCTAGCAGACGAGCCTCGTTCTGAAAAATCTGAAAAGTTAGGTCACGTGACATCTGACACCAGTGCTTCTACCATTATCGACCCTTTGAATGATAGATATAGAAAATATGAACCAATTTTGAAGAAGTTATGAGGAGGCGTTTTAAAGAGAAAGAAATATTTTACAAGCAGAAGGTAGTGTGTCTCATTTGTCTGACATTTTTTTTTTTTTTTTTTTTTTTTTTTTTACATAGGCATCACCACGAGGCCACTTTAGGATAAGGGTTAAAGAGTGTACAGTAGAAATTGGACAATATAGTAATCATTAGTAATGGAAACTCGGTAAATTTGTTAACTTATATGGAACGGTTCATCAAAAACTTGTTTATGTTAGACTTGAAGATAACCATATTGTAGCCAGAAGTAAAATGGAAGAAAGACATTTTTTGTTGGGGATGCCTTTCACACATGGAAAGGCACTTTTCAATAAAACAAGGGAGTTTTTTTTTTTTAGAAGGAGCTAAGCTCCCTTTACAAACTTTTATTCAACTATTATATTCTTGATCTTACAAGACCCCTGTAACACAAAAATGTGGAAAATATCAAAAGTAATGGCCATGATGTGGTATGGTTATCTAAGAGATATTTGGTGTAAGCAATTATTAGCAAACATGACCAAAATACGAAGTAATGGTGTTATTGTTGAAATAGACGAGAGTGTCATTGTGGAAAGGAAGTAACACAGAGGCCGCATGATACCACAGAGATGGATATTTGGAGGTTTTTTTGTTTTTTTTTACTACTAAGAAGGTACCACTTATCAAGGCCCAGAGGCCATTTGAGGATAAAGGTTAATGAGTGTACAGTAGTCAATGGGACAATATCATAGTAATCGTTAGTAGTGGAAATTTGATAAATTGGATTATTTAAAGGGACGGTTCATCAAGAACTTGTTTATGTTGGACTTGAAGATGACCATATTGTACCTATTTACAATGCCTCCCCACGGGACAAAGACACCAGGGTCGTTTTTTAACGTGGAGAAAAGGTACAAAAATTGTCTCAGTCATGAAGGACTGCTCCTCCACCAAAAGAGAACAAGAAATGGAAGTGCAGCATCTGAAGAACAGATACTACACTTTGATCTTCATCTATAATTTATTTTGTGAAAAAGAAAATTACAATCAAAATAATTCAATGAAAAATTAAAATAAATTAAAAGTAAAATTCAAATTTACAAAACAAATCTAGGCACAAGGCCCTATAAGATCTGAGTGGGGGATGTGTTGCAGGGTCTTTGTTACTACAGTGAAAATGGAGTCTTTGGCGACTTTACTCTTGACTGGCAACATTTACCACGATACCTCATTCACTTTGTGGACTCTAAACTAACTATGAAAACCCCAGCGGTTTTGTAAAAAAGAATATATTTACAATTACTGTGCGTGTGTGTGTGGGGGTTTTGTTTTTTTTTGTTTTTTTATCTTGGCCAAAAGCCCGGGAAATGGAAGAGAATTCTACAGGCGTGCAGTTCTAAGAAAGAAGCTTTTGTTCATGGAACCTACGTTTAGATTTAGGCACAAATAAAGAGTGGGGGAAATTATTGATAGTGGTTTCAGCTACATGAGTGTTTTTTCATAAAAGTTTGGCAAGAGGGTGAACCAGAGATTAAAACTCAGATGAGCACTTGCCATGAAAATAACGATAAAGCAGAGACAGGCTCACAACGTCTCTTTTATGGGAAAGAGGCTACAGGGAAGAGAAAAGGTTATCCCCCACCAGATATTGATACCGTCTCAAAAATCTAATTTTTCAAATATGTACATGACCAGTCAGCTGAAACTCTGCTATTTATCATCAAAGAATTGATACTACTAAGTAGTGTCATTCATTCTGACAGATGAAAAGCATATGAAAGGGTAAGAAATATACTAGTCACCCCACCATATGTACATAGGATTGTGAACCATTCACAGAATTACGTGGACCCTGTGACTAACGTGCATACCAACACAATCGAACACATGTGGATGGTATGCAAGAGTAAAATTAAAACAATGTATGATACGTCATCGTCAACTTTGCCGTCACATTTGGACAAATTTACGTGGCGACAACAGTAAGGTCACATGGAAACTGCCGTTTTCAACAATATTATTGCAATTCAGAGCTAACCCTTCTTTTCCTTAGTAGAGGAAAAGGAAACATGTAATCAACACCTGAAGAAGGTCGCAGGGTACAGCGACCGAAACGCTGTGCTAATAACACCTAAGATTAGAATAATTGTCCGATTAATCGAAATAAAACAAATTTTATTGCAGTCTTTTTGAAAAGTAAATCAGCCTCTCTGAACTGCTTTATTTTTAAAAGTATTTCTTTATTTAAAAAAATTCTCTGAACTGCTTTATTTTTAAAAGTATTTCTCTATTTAAAAAAATTCTTTGAACTGCTTTATGTAAACAAATATTAAAACTTTGCCGTTTTAAAAATTCTTTGTTTTTCTTTTTACGTAAACTTATCTTGCCTTTGGTTGCAATTATTTATTTATTTTCACTTTTTTGTTTTGTTAATAAATGTTTCGTTAATAAATGTTTCGTTAATAAATGTTTCGTTAATAAATGTTTCGTTAATAAATGTTTCGTTAATAAATGTTTCGTTAATAAATGTTTCGGTAATAAATGTTTCGGTAATAAATGTTCAAAAATTTTTTTTAATTTCTTTTTCTTTAATTCTTTGAATTGTTTTTTTTTAATTTTACTTTTAGCATAACTTGCTTTTGTATTGTATATTTCACCATTTCGTTTATTTTTTTAAATTTTTTGTTTATTCAATCTTCACCCCAAACAAGGCAAGTGCCACTTTGAAGTAGGGGGCTACTATTGGGGACAATTAGCAGGGCTATTAGAGGCTACTATCGGGGACAATTAGTAATTAAGGGAGATGAGTAGAAAGATGTTTGTTCACATTACACTTGAATTTCTGCATATCAGTACAGTTGGGAAAGCAGTAACCCGGAAGGGAGTTCCAAAGACTTGCAGTTCTGGGGAAGAAACTATTGGAGTAAAAGGCTTTCTTACACCTAGGGATCTCTACTGTAAAGGGGTGGGACTTAGTTGCTTGTCAGGTTTGTCGGGGGTAGTCACGTCCAGGAGGTGCAAGTGCTCGCAGTTCGTCGGAGCAGCCATCATTAAAATATTTGTAGAACAAGCAGAAGGACGCAACATTTTCTTGATGGAACAGAAGCTGCAGCTTAAATGACAGTTCAGGACCGATTAGGTTGGCGACTCTCTTTTGAACCTTGTCTAGGAGTGAGAGACTAGTAGCAGATGCACCAGCCCACATATGGCAACAATACTCCATACATAGGCGAATGGTGGCCTTATAGAAGGACAGGATACTTTCGGGCGTTAGTAGCTTTTTAGCACGTTAGAGCCTACTTTCTTCGCAGCGGTCCTGGCAATGCTCTCAATATATATATTCCAGTTCATGTTCCCTGTAAACGTTAGGCCGAGGAGTTTAAAGGAAGTACTTTCAGGCAGTGTATTCTTAGCCATTGCTATTGGTGGTAGAAAAGGTTTCTTGTAGTTATTGAAGGAAACAAGCTTAGTCTCGGCAGCATTGAATGTGACCATCCATTTTTGTCCCCATTCCACTACAGATTGGAGGTCATCGTCTAGTGTTTCTGCCATTTCCTTGGATATGTGTTCATTTGTTTTCCCCTCATGCATGTTATAGAGGGTGGTGTCATCAGCAAATATACCCATCTCCAAAACAATTTTATCAGGGAGGTCATTTATGAATATCAGGAACAATAAAGGTCCAAGGATAGACCCCTGGGGTACTCCCGCATTTATATCATATTGTTTAGATGTACGACCGTCGAGTACAACTTGGATTTTTCTCTTACTTAATAAAGATTTAATTACATTGTGCATTCTTCCAGTGATACCATATGATCTAATTTTCCTTAGAAGACCATCGTGCCATACACTGTCAAAAGCCTTAGATATATCAAGGGCTACCGTTCTACCTTCCTCTGTTTTATCCAGTGAACGGTATATACGTTCAGAGACTACAGTTAAGATATCTGCTGTCGAACGGGCTTGCCTGAATCCATATTGTTTGTCGGTCAGGTGTTTAGCAGTTGTTAGGTGTTGGACTAAGGCGTGATTAATTAAGGACTCAAATATTTTGGCAAAAAGTGGGAGGGGGCTAATGGAGCGATAATTTAGTGGGTCAGTTCTTTCACCAGAATTCTTGAAGACTAGGACCACAGAAGCAGTTTTCCAGCAGTCGGGAAAGCAAGATTCATTAAGGCACTTATTGTAAAGTTTGGAGAGAACTGGAGCAATCTCAGCAGAGCATTTTTTTATTAGCACAGCCGGGACGAGATCTGGTCCACATGCTTTTGAGGTGTCTAGGTTATTTATGATACCATGCACCTGAGAAGGGGTGATTTTCAAATCGTCTAGTATGGCATCTGTCCGCAAAGGAAAGTTGTGGAGGGAGTGGTGTGCCGGGTCCAATGTTGAGTTTGAGGCAAACCGACTGGCAAGCAGATTTGCCTTATCGGTTCCCGTGCAAGCAACTTCATGATTGTTTGATAGTGGGGGAATCGTTGACTGCCCATTATTTACTACACTGTTGTAGATTTTCCAAAAATCACGGGTTCCTAATTTCTGTACTTCAATGCGTTTCCTGGTGGTTTCAGTGTAATCTGTCTTAGCTGTCTCTATTACTCTCTTACAATTATTTTTGGCTTCTATATACTTCTGACTGTTTGAACTGGACTTATGTTGGTTGAATCTGCGGAACGCATGCTGCTTTTGAGCAATAGCAGCTGCACAAGCAGAGGTAAACTATTGAGGAGAGTGGGGTTTGCTATAGAATTTCCGTGTGGGAACATGTGCTTCAATTGCCGTTTTTACCCATTCAGTGATCTCATTTGCACACTGTTCAGTTGGGAGAGAAAAGATATTTTGCCATGGGGCATCTCTGATGTGTTCCCTGATGGCTTCCCAGTCAGCCTTTTTGTAATACTTCGTTTTGAGTAGTGGGTCTTCAGTTTTAGGGCGAGAATTTAGGGTGATTTCTACCATTATCACAGCATGATCAGCATTCCCGAGTGGGCTGTGGGCATTTGTTGTACAATCATGGGGAACTGTTGTCAGAAATAGATCTAGAAGTGAGGCATGTTGGTCTTGCTAGTCTGGGAAACGTGTCGGGAATGTAACCGTGTGAGATAGGGAATGGGATATAGCGAAGGTATGTGTTGTGCTACCAGCTACGTCTGTGTAATTAGAGAATCCAAGCCAGTTACTGTGGTGGACATTGAAGTCACCAAATACATGTATTTCAGCGCTATTATCGAGGAGGGTGCTATATCTATGCTGTCAGAGACTTTGTTAATTAGGGTACAGTCCTGGGTTGAGGGAGAGCGGTAAAGAAAATAAAAGTAGCTAATATTATGTTGCATATTTAGTCTGGAGCACATGAAGGCCTGGTCGTCTATTTCTAGTTTTTTTTCTCTAGTCAGGGGGAGGATGTTGCAAATATAGACTCCAAGCCAATTCTGTCTGAGTCATTGTGGTAGAGTGGGAGATAACCAGGCATGTTAAAGTGGTTAGAGGGAATGGAGGAGTGATGGTTAGTTTCACTTAATGCTAAGATATCTGGGGTGTTTACAAGGAGATATGATTCAACATCATCTAAGTTAGTTCTAAGCCCGCGGATATTCATAAATGTAAGCCTCAAGGGAGGAGGCAGGTTGCTTTTCTTTGAGTTTTGTCCTCGTTTAAACGTATCTTTTGATTTAGGTGTCATTTCATGTTGTTTGATTTAAAAGTTTCGGTTAGGGTGAGGGAGTGAGGGGTGCTGGACACGTGGTTGTGCAGAATATCAGACATGCAACACAAGTAGACCATCAGCTAACCTCACCCACAGGATTGTGGCCTCAGGAAAGCTCACCGGGGATGAGTGCAGGGTCCCTTTCATGCGCGACATGGCACTACAAACAGCCTGATATTATACAACTGTTGATAGAGCTAAGTTAGTAATAAATGCTAAGGTCGTTCAGCTTGGCTAGGAGCAAAGTGTAGTATCAGTTCTGATGCTACACTTCAACTTTTCTGTCCTCAGTCCATGGAAGAGA
The DNA here is from genome assembly GCF_053919585.1 of Euprymna scolopes. Lineage (NCBI taxonomy): Eukaryota > Metazoa > Mollusca > Cephalopoda > Sepiida > Sepiolidae > Euprymna > Euprymna scolopes. The sequence goes on from NC_136494.1 coordinate 9,449,188, forward strand.
AATCCTTCTAGACTAAGGCAATTCTTATTTTTGCTCCCATCTAGAGTTGCCCGTTTTAGGAAGCTGGATTTCTCCACATTAAAAACCAACCTCGTGTCTATGGCAGCTGAAAAACGTTTTTCGACCATTAAAATACATTGCAATACATTAAACTCTGGAGAATTTCCGCCATGCGCCCTTGTTGTTCTAAGTTAACAACTAGGCACTACTTTTTTTTTTTTTATTCGCGTTCCTCCCTAACAAGGCACATCGCCACTTGGATGTAAAGGCCTACTAATTGGAACCATGTCTAGAAAAGATTAACAACGTTTACGTTACATCTAAACTTCTGCATATCAATACAGCCAGGGAAGCAGGTAGCAGGAAGGGAATTCCAAAGTCTAGCTTCAATTCGAAATTAAATTCGAGAGAAGAAACTTTTAGAATAGAAAGCTTTCTGATATTCAGAGACCTCAACTTGCATTTCAAACTTTACAAAAAAAAAAAAAGAAGTGCTTTATATCCATCTTCATTCAAAGGGTTACTTTTTGGTAGCTTCACCGATTTTTGACCTAAATTTTCCGAATTTCAGAACGAGGCTCGTCTGCTAGACCTTTTATTTGCAGCACCAGAAATTGGTTCAATTACGGGCAGACCTGAAAGAGCCCCCACCCCCGTCCGTAAAATTAATTCCTTTTCACGTTTTCTTATTTTTTCTGCGGATTATCGTTGATAACAGACTTCACTTTTATATTAGCAAGAAAATTATTTTTTTAAAGTTTATTTAATGACTTTTAACGTGGGGGATCACTTAAATTATAACGTTTTATGAAATGGTTACCCTATTTTTCGTTCAATCAACAAAACTTTTCTTATTAAGCTATTTTTGTGGTGGAAAAAAAAAATTTAATAGAACATTATGTTTTAAAAGTGATCCCCCACGTTAAAAGACATTAAATAAACTTTTTAAAAATAATTCTTGCTAATATGAAAGTTAAGTCTGTTATCGAAGATAATAATTTTACGGCAGGGAAGAATGCCACCACAATTAAGCCTCATTTTGGTAAATATAGAGATACGCTACAACAGAACACTGATCACTCTAATTTGTTTTTTTAGGGGTAATCGAGGTCGCTGACAACGAATCTGATAATCAAACTCGGTGCAAATTTACCGTTTGCATGGTATTAACCCTTGAACTATTTTCGCCATTTTACAGCTTCCGCCAAAAATAGCCAAAGATTCATTATCTGAAAGTACTTCTTTTAAGCTCCTCGGCCTAACATTCACAGGAAACATGAGATGGAACAATTACATTGAGAGCATTGCCAGGACCACTGCGAAGAAAGTAGGCTCTCTCTAACGTGCTAGAAAGCTACTAACGCCCGAAAGTATCCTGTACCTCTATAAGGCCACCATTCGCCCATGTATGGAGTACTGTTGTCATATTTGGGCTGGTGCAACTGCTACTAGTCTCTCACTCCTAGACAAGGTTCAAAAGAGAGTCGCCAACCTAATCGGTCCTGAACTGTCATCTAAGCTGCAGCCTCTGTTCCACTGACGAAATGTTGAGTCTCTCTGCTTGTTCTACAAATATTTTAATGGTGAATGCTCTGATGAACTGCAAGCACTTGTGCCCCCCATGACGTAAATACCTTCGATAAACCAGACAAGCAGCTAAATCCCACCCCTACACAGTGGAGATCCCTAGATGTAAGAGAGCTTTCTACTCCAGTAGTTTCTTCTCCAGAACCGCTAGACTTTGAAATTCCATTCCGGCTCCCTGCTTCCCCAACTGTACTGACATGCAGAAATTCAAGTTTAAAGTGAACCGACATCTTACTGCCCAACTCCCTACATAGTATCCCAGTAGCTTATGTGCCTGATAGTAGCCCCCAACACCAAAGTGGCAATGTGCCTAGTAAGGGGTGAAAATGTAAAAAAAAAAAAAAAAAAAAAAAAAAAAAAAAAAAAAAAAACATAGAAATGTTTGGTGCTTATGTTTTCGTAAACCGCATTAAAACCTACGTAAGACAAAAAAAAAAAAAAAATCCCCAAAAAGTACTGTAATGTAATTTTTTAAAATTTTGTTTTAAACAATTTTTTCTTCGAATTTTAAATTGTCCGCCAATGAAAAAAAAAAAAAAATTTTTTTTTTTAATTCTGTTCAGAAAAAAAGTCTTTCCGAAATTAACCCCCCCCCACCACCACTTGGAGGGCTTTTCTTTTTTCGTATAATTTTAAATATTCCACAAAAGATTCGTACGCCATGTGAAAAAGCAGTTTGCTACGTGAAGGCACATTCAACAGCCGTCGTTTATGTTACCACGCGATCGCGCGTAGTGTAAATGGAAGCTGTAAAATGGCGGAAAGTAGTTTGTGGGTTAATACCATGCAAACGGTAAATTTGCACCGGGGTTGATTATCAGATTCATTGTCTTATCAGCGACTTCGATTACCCCCAAAAAGCAAATTAGAAGGTCATTCCATGTCAATTCACCAGGCCATTACACCCACCGACACCAAATTACTTTAAATTTGGCACAAATATTACCCTTCATGAGTTAAGAAAATTTGCCAAATTATTTGGTCCAAAACCTTACCGTTCAGATTTTAGGCGGGGCGGGGGAGGGTTGTAAAATTTGCATATTTTGCTTCTAAATTTATAAAATAAAAAAATAAAAAAAAATACTTCCATACATTCAATATTTCTGAAATTTGGTAGGAAGGGCATTTAAGGACTGTAGAATCCGAATATTCAATTATTTTAACCCCATACAAGGTAGAAAATAAAATTTTGCTCTCCCAAAAGCATGTCCCCCAAATCATCAATTTTTTACCTATGTAGCTTATGATCAGTCTAGAGAAAATATGACCTCTTCAATTTTCATCATATTTTTTTATAGCATCTACTATGACTGCTTAAGTTCTCAAAAAAAAAAAATTCTGAGGGTTTCTAGCCTACTTTAGAAGATATGGCCCTGTGAAGTTTATCTTTTTTTTCCTATGTATGCGCAGTAATTCAGTGAAAGATTGATAAAGACAATCATCCTAATGTTCCACAACTCCTCAAATGTTCATATTGTGTTAAGTAATTTCTTAAACTATTTAATAAGATTGTCTTTGTTAATTTAAAAAGAAAATAATTTAAATTAAATTCAAATTTAAATTCAAATCAACTTTAATAATTCACAAGGAATCCTGTCAAGCTAATGTGGATTTAGTTATTTTGCAATTAAAAAAATGTGCATCTCATTCCTAAATCACAATCCAGATATTTAAAGCAAAAAAAAAAAAAAAAAAAAAAAATATCAGTAATAGCAAAGTTTTATTTCTCGGGGATTTTACTGAAAATTACAAATTTATTGTTCAAGATGAGATCCAGAGTTTTCATTGGAGTACTTCTCAATGTACTTTACACCCAGTTGTACTGTATTGAAGCTTGAAAATACAATGCAAAGTTAATGTTTTTGTATTATATTGAGTGACAATTTCTATGATGTGGCATTTGTTTATATAGTACAGAAAAACATTATCGAGGTGATCAAGGCTAATTTGTCAAATGTGAAAAGTATTGAATATTTTACAGATAGTTGTGGTGCAACCATCAAAAAGATTTTGGACTTGATGCAAAATGGAACTTCTTTGCAACTCGTCATGGTAAACAACCATGTGATGGCATAGGTGGGACAGTGAAATGGATAGTAGCTAAAGAAAGTCTACGAAGACCAAATTCCAAACAAATCCTTTCCACAGAAACTGTTTGTATACTGAAAATCTGCGATTGAAGGAATCAAATTCATTTTGATTAAAAAGGAAGTTGAGGAAGCAAGGAGAAATCTCACTATTAGATTTGAAAATGCATCCACAGTTCGAGGGACAAGAAGTTTTCATCAGTTTATTCCACTCGACAGAGATAAAGTAGCCATGAAATAATGTAGTGAAGATGAAAACTATGAATTGATATATGACGTCTCTATCGGAGTTGAAGAAAAACCAATGGAATTTGTTGTTTCAGAATATGTTTGTTGAAGGTATGACAGTAACGTTTGGATTGGCATGGTCCTGGAAAATAATGTGGAAAATAAGGACTTGCTGATTAAGTTCATGCATCCAGCTCTTCCATCACATTCATTTTATTGGAAAGAGGATTTTAAGGATATATGCTTTGTGCCATTAACAAATATTCTGTGCACTATTGATATCCCTACAACACCAAATGGTAGTTTATCATTTGTCCAAAGTGGATAAATTATCTGTGCAAAAAATTGTGTACAAAACAAATTAATCTACGTACACAACAAAATTTGGTGTACATCATAGTTTAAAATTTGTATATTATTATTACTTTCTTTTAAATGAAAAAGAAAAAATTTTAGATTAATGAAAATGACTTTTTGAAAACTTGTAAAAAAAATATAAATAAAGAATTTTTAAGTGATGAACTGATGAAATTGAAAGCATTTCTTATAGATAAAAAAAAATGTTTAGTGCCAATTACAAATATTCTAAGTTTTAAAAATTCACATGCATTTAAAACAAAAAAATATTTTTTTTGTTTCGTGAAAATAATGAAATTAATTTTTTTTAATTCAATCAGAAATAATTTCTTTTAAATTAATGTTTAATGCCAACTACAAAAACTCTAAGTGTTGATCCTAATGCATGAGTCAATGTTTATCACTTGTTAAAGACAACCTGTCTGTGCCATACAAAATGCAATATCTGCAAAATATATTTAAATTATTTTCTTTTTAAATTAACAAAGACTATCTAATTGAATAGTTTAAGAAATTACTTAGCGCAATATGAATATTTGAGTTTTTTTTTTTTTTTTTTTTTTTTTTTTTACACAGTGATCACCACTTATCAAGGCCCGGAAGTCACTCAGGGATAAGGGTTATTTCAAGTACATTACCTTAGTGTGGAGCTTTGGTCTTTATCAATCTTTCACTGAATTACTGAACGTACATAGAAAAAAAAAAGATAAACTTCACAGGGCCATATCTTCTAAAGTAGGCTAGAAACCCTCACAATTGTTTTTGTTGAGAACTTAAGCAGTCATAGTAGATGCTATAAAAAAAATATGATGAAAATTGAAGAGGTCATATTTTCTCTAGACTGATCATAAGCTACATTGATGATTTGGGGGGGGGATGCTTTTGGGTGAGTAAAATTTTATTTTCTACCAGGTATGGGGTTAAAATAATTAAATATTCTGATTCTACAGTCCTTAAATGCCCTTCCTTCCAAATTTCAGAAATATTGAATGTATAGAAGTATTTTTTCTTTTTATAAAACACTGAAATTTCGTGACGTTTCGCAGCATAAATTTAGAAGCAAAATATGCAATTTTTACCCCCCCCCTAAAATCTGAACGGTAAGGTTTTGGACCAAATAATTTGGCACATTTTCCTAACTCATGGAGGGTAATATTTGTGCCAAATTTAAAGTAATTCGGTGTTGGTGGGTGCAGATTTCAACTTTTTTCTGGTGTTTTGACATGGAATGACCCTAGAGTCCGGTGTTCTGTTGTAGCGTATCCCCATATTTACCCCAATTTTTTTACGGTTATTGTTTTGTAATTACAGCATTGATTGGATACTTGTGCAGTTTACGGGCTGTGCTGAAATGGCGTTATCGTTTAGAAATCCATTCTTAACATGGGGAGGATTGATTTTTGCCTCACCTAACAATTTAATGGACTGTAAACATTGAATTTAATTTGACAGTCATCTCTAACAACAACAAAAAAAGATGAAACCCCACGATCAGTAAACTGCAAAAGTAACTATTAATTGAACCAAATTGTTATAAAACTAGAACTAATTTGGTTGGGACGATGTTTTAATGGCAACCATCTTAAGGCTGAAAAGTTCAATATAGCCGCAAAACTATATCCAAAATTTTTGGTCAAGTTTAACGATATCTTTTTTTTTTATTATTAAATTGTTAGGTGAAAGCACAGAATAATTACAAAACACCCTCCCCTCCCGATGTTAAGAATGGCTTTAAAAATACATTATTATTTCAGCACGGCACAAAAAAATGCACAAGTACCAAATTTTTCTGTTTTATATCTACAATAACACAAACTATTTCACATTCTAAAAGCGGCCAAAAAGAGGGGGACCAAAATAATACAAAAGCTACACTAGGAATCGAACCCTCACTTTATAACCAACCTATTACTTAATATTACATTAGAGACTTGACAGTACTTTTTCTTGTTTTGTCCGTGTTTATATCAACAAATTGTAACTTGATAGAAATTCAAATAAACAAAAAATTACCTCGACGTTAGTGCCAGGCCGATTGCGTCGCACAACGGCTGGAGCGTCAGCCATTTTCATGATTGAACACAACTATCCGCGGTAATTCGACTACAAATAAAACAGGAAGGGCAACAAATATGTCGCCGCCTACAAAAATATTAACAGCGCATCCTGGCGGCTGAATGAGACAACACACAATGGAAAGATAACTCCAATTGGTACGCGTTTGGATTTATCTCCCTTTAATATCTGGAGATTGCTTACTACGAGAAATAATAAAGGGAAATTATGCTTCGTCAGTGTTCGCACCTATCTTTCTATCTTTTTTAGGTTATAGTCAGCTAGCGTTGCCTGCTTGGCGCTTACAAAACCAGTGGTAACGCAAAACAGTACCTTCGCATTTTTTTGTTATTGAAGTGATTTATTGAAATAAAATATAAAATATAAATATATTGAGATTTATTGAAATAAAATATAAAAAAAGGACATTGAAAAATATACGGTAGAAATAACAAAATTATACAGATAAAAATAGTACAGTTAGTCTTTATTTTTATTTGCACAATTTTTAATTGTTATTTTTATTTGCACTAATTGTGTTATTTTTGTTTGCACTAATCGTGTTATTTTTTATTTGCACCAATTGTGTTATTATAAGTACTATAGGATGAATTCACGGCAGGGTCACCAATCTAGAGGATGCATTTTTGAAATCCCTAATAATAAATTAAATGGGGTTGCCAATTTATAGGAAGAGTTACCAATTTACATTCTTAAATAAAGAAATCCAAATAAATTCAGGAAAAGATAACACTTGATAAAGAACACGGAATCACTGAGTTTATATAAAATCAATAAAATTTATTTGCATGAAAGAAGTATTAAAATTAAATGTTCAAACATAAATGTTTTCTTGTGTTTGAACGTTTTAATTTTATTTTTATTTTCCTTCCTTTGAAGATTGTAATGCTGGGTATGGGGCAGCCAAACCAGCTGCCAACACTGCCCCGCTTTTTATTGAAACCAACCGAGAGCTCTTTTTAGTATCCTTGCTGTTCCCTGAAGTGCAATTGTCTGGATCTCTTTTGCACTTGGTTCACCAGGAATATTAATTAGGTAGGAGTTCAGGTTCTTCTTCATAAGCACTGTAGCACATATAATAACTGGTATGATTGATATCTCCTTAAGATTCCAGTTTCTTTTCATATCATACATGAGACCTTGGTATTTGGTCTGTTTCTCTCTTTCAGCTCTGTTCAGACCGCCATCATTAGGAACCGTCACTTCAATCAAGGTTGCAACTCTCTCTGACTTATTCCATATAACTATATCAGGTTTCACAGCAGCATTTTCAAGGTAGGTGGCTGTAGGGATTGTGAATGATTATTGGTGCTTGGATTTTGTGTGTATGGCACAAAGCTTGAATGTTCTGATTTTTATGATAGATGTGCCACAGGAGAGCTTGGAGTCATTATGGCTTATTTACTGGTGTAAACAGTCCGTAATCAATATAAGTAAATGTGTGTGTGTGCGTGTGTGTGTGGTTACATTATAAGGACAGTGGTTTGGGATACGAAAGTTTAAAAGGAGTTTTGAGTTCTGGCTGGATGTGGTGAATTTCCATGATGAGTAATGTAATTCATTTGCAGCATGCGTAAAACCATGACAGGTGTTTTAATGTTTCACAAAGGCAGAGCTTTTTTTTTCTTTTTACAAAGGAGTCACCACTTATCAAGGCCCTGAGGCCACTCGATGATAAGGATTATTGAATGTCCAGTAATCAATGGGATAATATCGAAGTAGTCGTTTTTAATGGAAGTTTGGTAGGGTGGTTCATCAAGAATTTGTTTATGTTGGACTTGAAGACAACCAAATTGTAGCCAGCTGGGAAACAGGCAAACGGAAGAAAGTTCTACAGGCGTGCCGTTTTAAGAAAGAAGCACTGTTCATGGAATCTACATTTTGATTTAGGCACAGTTAAAGAGTGGGGAAAGTTGTTGACAGTGGTTTCAGCTAGACGGGTGTTTTTTGAGAAGATTGGCGAGGGGGGACCATAGATTTGAGCTTAGACGAGCACTTGCTGTTGAAGTAACAATAAAACAAAGACAGGCTCGCAACATCTCTTCTGTGAGAAATAGATTGCAGGGAAGAGAAAAGGACATCCCCTACTAAGTTACGAAGTCTATTTTGTACTCTGTCAAGGCAGGATAAGCTGCTTCTAGCAGCTCCTACCCAGCTGTGGCAACAATACTTCACCCCTGGACGTACTTGGCTTTTATATAGATAAAGACTTGAAGATTTGAAGAGAAGCTGTTTTGATTTTGGCGGGAAAGTGCCTTTATAGTGCCCGCCTGCTGCTTGAAGTAAGTTTCTATGTTTTATATTTTACTAGCATGGATACTCATGGATACTCGGCATTGCCCGGGTGGACATGAATTCCGGTTTGGACACACCTGCTATACTAAGGATATTGAGCAACCTCCCACAACAGAACGGAATCGCCCCCCCCCAAAAAATAAGAAGGTGACAGCTTCCCCACCCATCAAACCACAACGAATTATGACGTCTTGACCCTGCAAAATAACATTTTTAAACATAATTTCAGCCTGTGCACTGTATTCAAGTGCGAAAGAGCATAAACATAGTTCCTTTACTTTTATGTATACGTGTGATCGCATTACAACATCATGTTCCTACACGTTTTTAATGTTTCTGCCTGTCATTTATTTCAGCCAGATTGTGTTGCTTTTATCTGTATAATTTTGTCATATTTATTGTATATATTTGCCAAGGTCGCTGGAAAAATAATGGGATCCTCCTACCGCTTCAGCAGATATCTCACTGCTAATGCAATTCTCTACCTGTATAAGAGCCAGGTAAGTTCAAAGATGGACTACTGTTGCCACATCTGGGCAGGAACTGCTAGGAAGCTCTTATCCTGCTTTGACAGAGTTCAAGATAGACCGTAGCCTAGTAGGGAATGTCCTTTTCTCTTCCCTGCTACCTCTTTCTCACAGAAGAGACACTGCGAACCTGTTTCTGCTTTCATAGCAAGTGCTCGTCTGAGCCTCAGTATATGACGCCCCCCCCCCTCGCCAAACTTTCATGAAAAACCCTTCTCTAGCTGAAACCATTATCAATAATTTCCCCCACTCTTTATCTGTGCTTAAACCTAAACGTAGATTCCATGAACAATGCACAGATAAAGAGTGGGGGAAATTATTGATAATGGTTTCAGCCAAACAAGTGTTTCTCGTGAATGTTTGTCACGGGGAAACCATAGATTGGAGCTCAGATGAGCAGTTGCTATGAAAATAACGATAAACCAGAGACAGGTTCACAACGTCTCTTCTGTGAGAAAGAGGTTGCAGGGAACATAAAAGGGCATCCCCCACTAGGCTACGGTCTATTCTGAACTCTGTCAAGGCAGGATAAGTTCTTCCTCACAGCTCCTGCTCAGATGTGACAGCAATACTCCATCCTTAGACGTACCTGGCTCTTATATAGGTAGAGAATTGCATCAGCAGGTAGATATCTACTAGATCGATAAAAGGATCCAATCATTGTTCTAGCAATCTTGGCAACGGATTTGAAGTATGCATTCCATTTTGGATCAGGAGTAAGGTCAAGCCCAGAAGCTGATCAAAACATGGAGCCCCCCTCCCCAAGATGAGAGTCATTCATTTCAATTGATGCCAGAGGGGGATTAGAACGTTAATGATGCAAAGATAGAAGCTTGGTTTTTAGATGCATTAAAAGTAATCAGCCACTTTTTCACCCATTGTACCACATGCTCAAGAGGAGAGAGAATCAGGGAGAACTTTGTCATTTATGGCCTTTGATGTGCTGCCATAGATTGTAGTTTCATCAGCATAAATGTCTACAAATGATCTGAGGATGTGATTTGGAAGATCATTAATATAGACCAGGAAGAAAGTTGGACCCAGGATGGACCCCTGAGGGACTCCAATATTAATACTATAAGCTTCTAATATCTGCCCATCAACCATTACTCTGATGAACTTATCAGAGAGAAATGATTTAATAATTGAGAAGACATTTCCAGCAATAACATAGCTGCAGATCTTGTGAAGTAGACATTTATGTCATACCCTATCAAAGGCCTTTGATATGTCAAGAGCAATTGCCCTAGAAATGAAGCCTCGATCGAGAGTTTCACTAATCCTATGAGAAATAACTGTAAGCACATCCACTATAGATTTAGCAAAATAGAAACCATATCGCATGTCATTAAGAAGGTTATTTTTGTTGAGGTGGTTTACTATTTAACACAGATTCAAGTAACTTACTCATGATGCACAGGAGACTGATAGGTCTGTACTGAGAGAGAAGATGACCGATCACCTGAATTCTTAAATACAGGGTATACCGATGTGATTTTTCAAGATATTGGGAAGCAATTCTCCTTAAGACAATGCTTAAACAGCTTTGTAAGTATGGGAGCTAGTTCTGATTGAAGCTTTTTGAACACTATAATAGGAATGCCGTTGGGGTCAGTTGCTTTACTAGAATCAAGTTTTTTGATTAGCTTGGCAACACCACACACAGATATTTGTATGTTGCATAGCGTGTTTTCTGATACAGGAGGAAATATGGGGCGGGGGGGGGTGACGACCTTCGTCGCATAGAGTGGAATTAGCTGCAAAGTTCTTGGTAAAGAGTCTGGCTTTGTCTGATGCTAACGAGATGATCTCAGGTCTACTGATGATAGTTGGGATAGAGCACATGCTACTGTTCAGGATTCTGTTTGCTATTTGCCAAAACTGGTGTGAACCAAGCCGCTGCTCAGCCACTTTGGACTTGACGGATTGAGCATATAACTCTCTCGCATTCTTTATTACTCTTTTACAATGGTTGCTGGCAATCTTGAAAGCGGTTTTCGTTTCAGTACATCTGTTACATTGGAAGCAATGGAAAAAGTGATTTCTGTGCACAATGGCGGCAGCACATTCCGGAGAGAACCACGGCTGGCTGTTGGATTTTTGCTGGAACTTTTTTGAGGGTATGAAACGGTCTATACCTACAGTTAACCATTCTGTCAGGTCTGTTATTATGGAGTACACATCCTTTTTAAACATGGAATGCAGAAGTAGATCAGATATAAATGAACAGAAGGTATTCCAGTCAGCCATAAGCTATCGATATACTGTACGATGGAGAGGTATGTCAGAAGACTTATTACATTTCGTTTTTATTTTAGCTGATACAACAGAGGGGTCAGAAGATCCCAGTGGAGACAGAACAGAAGATGAACATAGCTCACGACAAGTTGTGAGAAAAAGATCTAGGAGACTTGCATACTAACCTTCAGTATCTGGCACACAGGTGGGTTCGCGAACAATCTGAGTGAGGTCATAAGACATTGAGAAATCATGACAGAACCCCCCCCCTTCATCATCTATCTTGTTTGAATGGGTTAACCATTCCACATTGTGAACATTGAAGTCTCCACAGATGTGAATGTTAGCCGAAAGATGAGCAGATAGGATGTGGTCAATTTTCTCAGATATGCTCTTAAAGATAGTAACTCCACTGTTGTGGGGGCGATAGAAGGCAAATATAAACACAGTTATGTGAGCAAGTGCAACCCAATAACATATATAGGCCAATTTAGAATCTTCTCCGGAGATGTCCCTACGACATAGAAAGCTATTTTTAATGTAGGCACATATTGTAACACCAAAGAAAGGCAGCATCAGACCATTAGGGTCGATGTGACGCTTTTATTTAATGTTAAGATTATATTCCGGGCAACACCGGTTAACTAAAAGATAAATCTTAATATCTTGTGCCGGGCACTACCAGAGAACCTTGCTGAATTCAATTCTGCCAAAGTATTTTTTTTCTCCTTTTCTTCTTCAAAGCATGATTCGATTGTTGATATTTTTTCTCTGATCTAAAGTCGCATAGACACATTGGTTAGGCTCAAAGAACGCGCCGACCATTTACAAATTCACGGACACAATTCATGTGTCAGCTGAGAGAAACAACAAATAGATTATGTTTTTGCTTTGAACTAAAAACTACATTGGTTATCAAAACAAAGATAAATAATTTCATTGGAATTAAAATTTCACACACGCATTTGTCGGCTTCAGAGAACGTTTGTTGAATCAAATATTAAATGATTTGGTGTGACTCTGATAAAACCATTTGAATCCAAAATATTAATTGAACCCAAAATAATATTCCTAATGTTTTCATTCTCAGGCCAAATCGCAGTTTTGAAATTTAGATCAAGAGATTTTTTTTTGCCACCCGACAATTTTCAATAACATATTTTGTCGAGATGTTAACAGACTAATAATTTGTTTATTCCCTTTGATAATGACAAGTGTCACATCTAAGGGCAGAATTCACGAAGCATTTTTTTTCCTTGGACGCAGTTTTCTTACTTATGCGGTTATCACGTATTACGCAGTTTGGAAATTATCCAATGAGAGAAAACTGGTTATTTTCCATCGGCCATTTTTGGTTGATCGGGGAGGAGTTAGAATTATTCTTGGATTGTGGGAGGTGGCCAATTTTTGGTCATCAGTCAAATTATCCAATGAAAGAGAATCAGACTATTTGGTTATTGAGCATTCTGATTTGTCGGGAAGGAATTGGTAATTGTCGCCCCACCCAGTGCTCTACTATATGAAGACCAAGAAAGTCAGAATTAAAACAGATTGAGAACAGAACTCGGAGCAAAACAGAGCAAGTCCGAGAGTCAAGCCACCTCACCTCTCCTCTCTCTCTCTCTCTCTCTCCCCCCTCGCCTATTGCCGTTAACTAAAAAGGGTTAAATTAATAGACTTGCGAATTCCAGTTAGAAGAACAGAAGTCGGAGCAAAACAGAGCGAGTCCGAAAGTCAAGCCACCTCACCTCTTCTCTCTCTCTCCCCCCTCGCCTATTGCCCGATAACTAAAAAGGGTTAAGTTAATAGACTTGTGAATTCCAGCAAGTGGAAGCCCCACTTAGAAGTTTAAATGCTTGCTTACAAATTCATACTCCACACTGTACATATGTTTGTATATATTGCTTTTATGGTTTTCTTTTAATACATTCTATATAACCCAATCTCCGGAGTCTTTGTTATTCAAAATTCTTTGATGTGCTGATGTTTTCATTATTATTTTTTTTTACTTGTGAAACTGCTTCCGTCAACGAGCACCCGGTATCTCTGAAGATGAAATCTCTAGACGATCACAGAAGATCCGGCCTTGTGGACATTGCAGCAAAGATGATTCCACCAATGCACTGAAGAAGGGCTTACTGGGTGGCGCGACGTACCGGCACGGTTTCATATCCATGCCCATGGCGATCTTGGAGGTCAGATTTAGATGCTAAGTTAGAGTATCCTTTATTTCCAAACTCTTCTAGGGAAATAGTCGGTCCAATGTCAGTTTCGCTCAGGAAAAAGGTTTTGTTTAGTCTCCTGCAATTAGGTTTCAACCTCTGGAAAGTTGGAACGGAGACCACTGATGTTGGAGAAGGAGACATGATAGTAGGGGTCTGCATTGGAAGTTGGAGATCTGGGTTTAATCATGTGTTTTTTTTCTGGAGACTTTTCATGATGGTGTTTTGGGATTTGTGGAATAGGTCGACAGACTTGCTTAGAGCAAGGCAGAGAGGGAAGTAAGAGAAAAAAAGAAACAACGAAATATTATTTTTGTAGCACATGATAAGGTAAAGTCGTAACAATTACCAACTAATATGGCATCGAGAAGCCCCACCAAAAGCTACTGAATGGTCCAGAATCCATTCACGAAATGGCAATACAGCAGCCCCAGTACTTTGCACCTGTTGATAGGACAGCCTCCTCAGTGGTTAAACCAAGGTTCGGTCTCTGACTATCAGGCGGATAACGTCAGCCCAGATATTATGTTTACTTCCAGCACCCTTACTAGTGACATGGCCACAAGGATAGACATAGAAACAGAAAATTTCCAACATCTCTGGTGACTATGCATGCAAGATACTGTGCCGAAATATGTTTTTAAAAGTTTTTTTTCTTTTAAATGACCAAAAAAAAGCATATTGCCACTGAAATGAAAGAGATCATATGATTAGTGGCCAGATTTTAAGGGGGCAGCAAGATGTTTGTTCACATTACATTTAAATTTCTTCATGTTAGTAGAGTTTGGGAAACAATGGGCAGGAAATGAATTCCAAAAGTAAGCAGTTCAAGGAAAGAAGATATTATATCAAATGTTTTTCAGCATCTAGGGAAGGTTACACCAAGGGGAAGGGGTGCAAGCTGGATTAGCTGGGGGTATTTGTGTTGAGGGTAAGAAACAAGTACAGTAAATTCGTCAACGCACATGGTGTTAAAGTACTTGTAAAACATGCACAGAAATGCAAAACTGCGATGATGGGGCAGAAGTTGGAGCTTGGCAGACAGTGCGGGACCATGCTTAAGTTTCAACCAGTATTATTCATTCATCTGTCACACTTATGATTGGAATAGCAATTGATTGTGTTATGCTTCACAAATTTTTATAATACCCTCCTCCTCTCCCTTACCCCCGCTTGGAACAGTATTTTCGTGATAAATTTGCAGATTGGGTCAAGACATGTTAAAAATACATATAAAAAATCGGTATTCAGAAATATATTTGTGTTTTTTTTTGTTTTTTCTTTTTTGGAGAGGGGTGCATAGAAAACTTAAAAAAAAACAGTTTATCCAATTATTTTATTTACGTCTCCAGCAGATTAGACTCAAGGTCAGGGGTCAAGATTAAAAGCAAGGGCTCTAAGTTCACCACACTCTGGGTTACAAAACTGTCTGAGCAGCTTGAGTTGCATTTCGTGGTCGAGGCGCCTTAAGCAATTAGCAATAGAAACATGATTAGCAATAAACTAAGCCTCTCTGAAAGCAAGAGAATGCAGAGCCTTGGAGGGTGGACCTCCTAGAACTGTACATTAACATACTTTAGTTAAAAAGAATCAAATCATCTCAACATCTTTTGGGCCGACAGAAAATCTTGAGTTATTTCTTTCTAAATAATTTAGGTGACTCAAGGATTGTGCAGTGTAGCCAACAAATGGAAAAAAAAGGGGGGGGGTAAAAAAAGTTAAAATAAATGTAATCATAGACAACTAGTGGGACCTGTGGAAATTCCACAGTGGACTTTTTATTATGTAATATATTGATGTTGACATTCTGTGGATATTAAGCATAAATGGAGATGCTTGATATTATTGTAGCTCTTTTGTTAAAACTGCAAAAGTATTTATCAAAGCTAGCAAAAAAAAAAGTACAAAAATTAAAATAGAAGTATATATTATTACTTGAAAATGGAAACGTCATGAAAGACAAATCGTAGCTTTTGGTAAATTTATAAATTAAACGACCCGTGACTCATGGGGTCGTCTTGACCCAATAGATCATTGGAGAAAAAGCATAGAGAGAAAGAGGAGCAGAGCCTGGTCTAGATTTGATGCTTTTCTTATGTGGTTAAAGACACATACAAAACCTATAACCTTTTATAATAAGAACAAACTCGGCTCGGGATTTTTATTCTCGGTCCCCCAAATCAGCACAGATTAGACCTGGTCCCTGTTGATTGTGATGTAATGATGTATCTATGCAGTTCTAGGAAGTCCACACTCTCAGGCTTTGTCTTCTCTCTTTGAGAAGATATCAGTTTGTTGCTAATCGCCTGGGGAATGCCGTCAGAAACTTTTACAGGTCGAGTGCCCCTCCTCGTGGGAGCTGACTTCTAAATCCCACTTTTCGAATCTGGTGTCAGAGTTCTTATAATGGGAGTGAACTCAATACCAATATCCACGTTAGCAAAATAATCGTTTAACACAGGTTACCTCCCTTGCACTCAAATGCACAAGGGAGATAACTTTTGTTCAAAGATTCCTCTTTTATTCGATATTATTTTAAAATTAAATGGATAAAGAAATAATTCAGACACAGCAGACGGGAAAGAAAATGACTGCTGAGTTTTTAGAATGCGTTTAATAATGAAAAAAAAAAAAAAAAATAACAGCGCTATTTTACAGTTTGTTATTGTGCAGATGGTGACAACTGATCTCATCCCGGCTGTGCTATTAAAAAAATGCTCCGCCGAAGTAGCTCCACTTCTCTCCAAACTTTACAACAAATGCCTTAATGAATCTTGCTTTCTTGCCTGCTGGAAAACTGCTTCTGTAGTGCCAGTTTTCAAGAATTCTGGCGAAAGAACTGACGCAGTAAATTATCGCCCCATTAACTCCTCCCACTTTTCACCAAAATATTTGAGACTATAATTAACCATCACCTTACAGATGCTAAACTTCTGACAGACCAACAATATGGATTTAAGCAAGCCCGTTCCACAGCAGACATCCTAACTGTAATCTCAGAATGTATATACTAGTCACTGGACAAAGCAAGGGAGGGTAGAGCGGTAGCTCTAGATATATCTAAGGCTTTTGACAGGGTATAGCATGAGGGTTTTCTCAAGAAAATCAGATCATACGGCATCACTGGAAGAATACATAATTAGATCCTTCTTGGATAAGAGAACAATCCTGGTTGTCCTTGACGGTCGTACATCTACATAATATGATATAAATGCGGGAGTGCCTCAAGGGTCTATCCTTGGACCTATATTATTCCTAATATTCATAAATGACCTCCCTGACAAAATTGTCTGTGAGATGGGTATGTATGCTGATGACACCATGCTCTATAACAGACACGACAGGAAAACAAATGAACACATATCTAAAGAAATGGCAGAAACACTAGAGGAAGACTCTAATCCGTAGTGGAATAGGGACAAAAATGGATGGTCACCTTCAATGCTACCAAGATTAAACTTGTTTCCTTCAATAATTGCAAGAAACCTTCCCCACCGCCAATAGCAATGGCCAAAAACTCTTTATCTGAAAGTACATCTTTTAAACTCCTCGGCCTAACGTTCACAGGAAACATGAGTTGGAACAATTACATTGAGAATATTGTCAGGACCGCTGCGAAGAAGGTGGGTTCTCTCTATCGTGCTAGAAAGCTATTAACGCCTGAAAGTATCCTATACCTCTATAAGGCCACCATTCGCCCATGTATGGAGTATTGTTGTCATATTTGGGCTGGTTTTAATCTGCTACTAGTTTCTCGCACCTAGACAAGGTACAAAAGAGTCGCCAATCTGATAGGTCCTGAACTGTCAGCTAAACTTCAGCCTCTGTCACACTGATGAAATGTTGCATCCCCTTGCCTGTTCTACAAGTACTTTAACGGTGAATTCTCTGACGAACTGCAAGCACTTGTGCCCCCTCGACGTAAATACCCCCAACAAACCCGACAAGCAGCTAAGTCCCACCCCTTCACAGTAGAGATCCCTAAATGCGAGAGAGCCTTCTACTCCAGTAGTTTCTTCCCCAGAACAGCTAGACTTTGGAATTGCTTTCCGGGTCCCTGCCTCCCCAACTGTACTGACATGCAGAAGTTCAAGTGCAATGTGAACCGACATCTTGCTGCCCAACTTCCTACACAGTATCCCTGATGCTTATGCCCCTGATAGTAGCCCCCTACAACAAAGTGGAAATGTGCCTTGTTTGGGATGAAAATGTAATAAAACAAACTTAAAAATAAAAAAAACTCTTGTTTACTAAAAGATTCGTTCATTTTTCATCTCATAATTTAGGACGTTCGATGCAAAGATAGTTTTTATTAAATCAAAACAGTAAAAAAAAAAATGTTTAAATTTTTATGTAAAAATATATATGTTTAACAAAAAAAATTACAATTCGTCTTCAACTTGCCTTTTCATTTTTTTGTAATGTTAAAAACAAGATGTTGGTGTTATTAATATCATAAGAAACAAACAAACAAACAAACAAACAAACACAAACAAACAAACAAAACAAAACAAAGTCGCTGCAGCTATAAAAGTTTCATCTTTTGTATTTTTTTTAAGGTTAAGAGTACATTTCCCTACGCAATAACTCTGTCAATTTTTAGTCTATAGACTCGAAATTTGAAATACCGGGTACTGAGATTTGGGAAAATCGATGTGACGGGTGTCAGCCAGAAATTTGGCTGTTAAGGAGTCAAATTTCAACGATTTGACCTTTAAGAACTCTACCAAACTCCTCCGACAATTTTGGGTCTAGACACTTGAAATTTTAGATATAGGTTCCTTGAACCTGGATCTAACTTAATAAAGTGATTTGAGCCCGAAACTATAAATTTTAAGGGGTCATAATAGGGGTCATATTAAAAAAAAATTTACTCTTTTTTTTTTTTTTGCTCAGCATACACCTCCAAACACCCGGGCAACGCCGGACTGAAATGCTAGTATATATATATATATATATATATATATATATATATATATATATATATATATATATATATATATATATATATATATAGCTAGAGAGAGAGAGAGAGGTAGACAGAGAGAACTAAACATGTGTGGTTATATCCACAGATTCAGTATGCAAAGTTAAGACGCCTGAAGTTGACTCGATTCACTGAAATATGAAATGAAAATTATTAAGCATTAAACGAAAAACGAAACTAAATGGAACCACTTCCTTTTTTTTATTATGAAGCAATAAAAAAATAATAAACTTTTATTTTTTACATTTCTGTAAATATTTTTTCAATATTTAAAATATATTTGTATGGAAATATTTTTATTTCAAAAAAGTAAATTAAATTTTCATAATTTACATCTCTATAAATAAATTTCTAAATATTTACAGAAATAATTTAAAATTTTCGCAGATTTTATCACATAATTTTGTCATAAATAATCTATAATATAAATATCATCTATTTAAATGTATGTATGTATGTATGTATGTATGTATGCCTAAAGCTTTTGACAGGGGCGAAGGATTTTAACGAAATCCGTATCGTTTTGAAGTTCGACCCTTCAGGCGACAAATACCGAAAAATTGGCTAAAGACGTTAATTCCTTCACCCTCGACTGAGCACTTTTCGACAAGGAAGGGTCGCTTTTACGCCGATATTTTCGAACGTTAGCACCTCTTTCCGATTGACTAGCCTTTATTTAAACCATTACGCCGCTTCAGGTTTGGCGATGAACGCAATGATAAAGACGTCACATTTTTTAATTTTTTGTTTTGTTTTTTGTTTTTGTTTTTTTCACGTTCTTTTCCTCCTTCGCGGTACGGTTTCGAGCCTGCTACAATTTATCATTGTGGCGAGGGAGACAACTCTTGTTTACTAAAAGATTCGTTCATTTTTTCATATTATAATTTAAGACGCTCGATGCTTCGATATTTTTATTAAATCAAAACATTAAAAAAAAAAGAAATCTGCGACGAATTTTTTTTAATGTAACAAAGTTGATAATAGTAATACTACAAAATGTACTCTTTACGCGATTATTAAGAGAATCGTTTGACGAACCAACGATATTTCCATTAGATGAAAATATTAAAAAAAAAAAAGAAACAGAAAAAGAAAAAGAAGCTGCGGCAACTTTTTCTACATTTTTTACGACTTTTTTTTTTTTAAATTACAAAGTAAATGTTATGGTAAGGTTTTAAAAAATTAGTCTTACAGACAGACACGTTTACTTTTATATATATATATATATATATATATATATATATATATATATATATATATATATATATATATATATATATAGAGAGAGAGAGAGAGAGAGAGAGAGAGAGAGAGAGTGAATTCAAAGGAGACACAATGCTTACCTGATATAATCAATGGTAAACTTCGATCTAATATAAATATCAGTATTTATATAAAGATATTTTAATCCTAACCTAATATAAAAGCTCAATACACAAATAAAAGAGAGTAGAGCGTATTATAGGTGAAAAGAAATTTAAACTGTAAGTTGAAATTTACAATCAAAATTATTGTTTGACTGAATACTTAAAAAAAAAACAATTAACAAATTAGTTTTTGGAATAATTAATTTACATATAAAAAAAATGAGAAGGGAAAATGTCAGTTTACTGGAAATGAAAATGCTGTTTTTAAGGGGAGATAACTCTTCTGATTATTTTTTTTCTATATCGTGCGTGGGTGGGGTCATTAACAACACATAAAACACATTCAATCGGAATGTTAGTTACATATTGAATTTCTAAAAAAAAAGAAATAATAAATAAAAGATCATTTATAATAATATTTGGTCTACATATAAACAATAGTGATTATTTAATTTATTTTTTATACAAAAGCTCAAAGTATTCTTTTTTTTATAAGAACGTCAGGGGAGGCAACACAACTTAACTAAAGCGAATTTTTAAAGAAATAGTTTAATATGATAAAAAAGATATGGTTGTTTTTTTTTGTTTTAAAATAAAATAAGTTTTTTTTTTTCATTTATATTTTTGACGAAGCTTCCAAATGAATTATTGTTGATTGCTTGTAAACGACCTTGACATTGACTACTACGGTAAAATATGTATTTATTTAAGAAATGTCGTATTATATGAAAACGTTGATAAGACAATCTATGGTCCCCCCTCGCCAAACTTTCACAAGAAACACTCGTCTAGCTGTAAACACTATCAATAATTTCCCCCACTCTTTATCTGTGCCTAAACCTAAACGTAGATTCCATGAACAAAGCTTCTTTCTTAGAACTGCACGCCTGTGGAATTGTCTTCCGTTTTCCTGCTTTCCGGCTGACTACAATATGGTTGTGTTCAAGTCTAAAGTAAATAAGTTCTTGATGAGCCGTTCCATATAAGTTATTAAATTTACCAAATTTTCATTACTAATGATTACTATATTGACCAATTTCTACTGTACACTCTTTAACCCTTATCCTTGAGTGGCCTCTGGGCCTTGATAATGTGGTGATGCCTTTGTAAAAAAAAAAAAAAAAAAAAGTTTAAATGGTGAGAAATTGTTTGTTATAAAATGTCGGTATTGGTGAATGTAAAAGTTGTAAAGTGTTAATGTTGTTGAAATTGTTTGAATGTATTTTGTTAAGTTGTAAATATGTGTCGGTACCATTGCCCTTGTGGCAATTGGTTATTGGTACATGTAGGGGCAACCCTATATGTACCATCCCCTTCCCCTCCCTCCCCCTTCACCTCACATAAAACCGACCTTGTGTCACATTTTGCTTACGTGGGGAAGCAAATAAATACCTACTTACCTGGCACAGGGGTTAACGGTGATCATCCAGGCCGTTGTCCCAGAGCGAGGCCCTTCCATTGCACTACGGTTGGGTTGACCTTTGCGATCGTCCCAAATGTGGACGACTCGGGTGCGCTATTTCTAAGTGTGGGGTCTGCGTTCGCGCTCACCCCGATATCTAATCCAAAATCAGAACATTGACAACTCTCTTCAGACAAAAAAAAAAAACAGTCTATATGGGGCCCGTGTAGTTTTTTTTTTTGGTCACCCTCTCGTAATTGTATTTTGTTAACTTTACATAATTACAATTTCAATAATTTTGTAGTAATATTTCAGAAATATTATAAACATATGTATAGAAAATATCCATAATAAATTTCTATGTGTGCGGGTTGAGATTCGTGTTCACCAAGATAATTAAATGAAAACCAAAACATCATCAAATAATATGCATTATTTTTGTGCAAAATTGGTTCAGAAAGAAAGGAAGGAAGATTTTATTTTCTCCCAAGCTAAAACAATACTGTAAACTAAATCCAAATGAAACTTTACTGTTTTTGAAAATAATAAATAACCCTGACCCTTGAAAGCTAACAATCTACCCCCCCCCCTCTAGCTGCCACTAAAACCCCACGCCTTAGTAGTGGAATCCCTAACCTCCAGCTCCTAACTTTCACATACTAACCGCCTAACAGTCTTCACTAAACATCTATACATTTCTCCCCCTGACATACATTAGAGTTCATTCCTATCCAGTAAGTATGCACTCGGATGCAAAGCGATCTTCATTACATAACAATTGCCTCTTCCTAGATGGTTTTGCAACAAACAATACTAAACCTAATCCGATACTCCCTGTCATGCAAAACTCTCTATGACTCTTAAATGAAAACTGAAATTATCTCCCCCTCAATAGTAGAAATACTGACACAACTTCTATTTGCATCTACTGAAAACTTGCCCAAATATCTATTTACTGAATTATACATACGAAATACACCATAACTTAAAATGTACCTCCAGTTACACCCTGAGTGTACTGCACCTACACCTTAACCTACGTAAACCTAAAAATACAGTGACTGGGCTAAATTTCTTAGCTCAATTCCTAATACCTACTCAAACTATAACGTTATCCTGAACCTAAACTAACATAAAGTTAAAAAAAAAAAAATAGGAAACCTCAGGTAAGAATCCTAATCCACACTAACGCTTTTCTAACAAGCCTCCCCACAAAACCGCTTTCACTGCATGCCCCTAAATCACTTTGAGGAGTGTAACTATTCATTAGATATATAACCTCTACAAACTAACCCTTTAACATTAACTAACAACGCGGGGTCACAGAAATACCTGGAGTAGGACCCAGGCGCGGAGCAAACCCTCTCAGGGTTGATGGACCCAGTAGATCTTCCCAGATCACCCGTCTAGGAGAAGGAAAACTCTGAAACTAAACCAAAGGGGAGGGAGGCCTCTCTAGTCTTGGACAACAACCTTCCTAGAGCTGGTAACTCAAACAAATTACCTAAATTGCTTAAGGAGAAGATAGGCTCTGTCTATCGCCGGCTTCGATACTCCTTCTTTGCCTATTAGTCAGGCGCAGGGACACTATCACAAGTGAATCGACAAAACACTTAGTGGTAGATCTTGTTTCTTGTCTAGGGCACTGAATGCCGTTCCCCCACTCCCGACACATCTCACCCCTCATAACTGGGCACTTGGGAGTGCTTGAATACCAAGCATGCCTGTGCAATTAGATTGGGGTGATCTTCTTCTGATAAGCTGAGGGTACTGAATTGACAGTTCCTGGCTGCTGTTTCCGACTAGTAGTACAGGCGGCCTAACTCTTTGTTAGCGCTTAGAGCGGCTGCTCCATCAACAGTTGTATAATATCGGGATGTTTGTAGTGCCATGTCGCACATGGAAAGGGACCCTGCACTCATCCCCGATGGGCTTTCCCGAGGCCACAGTGCTAGTTGAAGAAAGGTCACCAAATGGTCTACTTGTGTTGTATGTCTGTTACCCTACATAACCTCTTGTTCAGCTCCCCCTCACCTAACTGAAACTCTTTAAAACATGACAGCACAATAAAAAAATAAGCTTAAACCAGGCCTAAGGACAAACAAATCTAACTCACCTCCTCCCTTGAGGCTTGCATTCACTAATATCCGTGGGCTTAGAACTAATTTAGCTGATATTGAAGCATTTCTCCTAACAAATACCCCAGATATCTTAGCACTAAGCGAGACTGACCTACACTCCTCCATCCCCTCTAACTACTTTAACATGCCTGGCTATCTTCTACTCTGCCATAAGGACTCTGACAGACATATGCACGGACTTGGAGTCTACATTCGTAACACCCTCCCCCTGACTAGAGAAACAAACCTAGAATCGGGCGATCAAGCCTTTATGTGCTTTAGACTAAACATGCAACATAACATTAGCTACTATTATTTTCTCTACTGATCTCCCTCAACCCAGGACTGCACCATAATAAACAAAGTCTCTGACAGCATAGACACAGCACTCTCCCTTGACACTAGTGCACAGGTACATGTATTTGGTGACTTTAATGCTCACCACAAAAACTTGCATGCAGCTGGCAGCACAACACATAGTTTTGCTATATCTCATTCCCTATCACAAATGGTTACGTTTCCAACTCGTTTCTCTGACCAGCAAGAACAACAAGCATCACTTCTAGATCTGTTTCTGACTACAGTTCCCGAGGATTGTACAACAAATGCTGACAGCCCACTCGGGAACGCTGACCATGCAGTGATAATGGTAGAAATCGCCCTTAATTCTAGACCTAAAACTAAAGAGCCAGTGCTCAAAACAACGAGATATTATAAAAAGGCTGACTGGGAAGCCATCAGAGATCTTATCAGAGATGCCCCATGGGGAAATATTTTTTCTCTTCCTGCTGAACAGTGCGCAAATGAGACCACTGAATGGTTCAAAACAACAATACATATTGCAGATTTAACCGACATAAGTCCAGTTCAAACAAACAGAAGTATATAGAAGCTAGAAGTAACGTTAAGAAAGAAATAGCGACAGCTAAGAGAGAATTAACTGAAACCACTAAAAAACACGACAGCTAAGAGAGAATTTACTGAAACCACTAAAAAACGCATCGAAGCACAAAAATTAGGAAATCGTGACTTCTGGAAAATCTACAACAGTGTAGTAAATAATGGGCAATCAACAATTCCCCCACTAACCAACAATCACGAGGTTGTTTGCTCAGTAACCAACAAGGCTAATATGCTTGCCAGCCGGTTTGCCTCGAACTCCACACTGGACCCTACCAACCACCCCCTGCCTGACTTTCCTTTGCGGACAGACGCCACGCTAGACGATCTAAAAATCACCCCTGCTCAGGTACACACTATCATAAAAAACCTTGACACTTCAAAAGCATGTGGACCTGATCTCATCCCAGCTGTGCTATTAAAAAAGTGCTCAGCCGAAGTAGCCCCAGTTCTCTCCAAAGTCTACAACAAATGCCTTAATGAATCATGCTTTCCGGGCTGTTGGAAAACTGCTTCTGTGATACTAATATTCAAGAATTCTGGCGAAAGAACTGACCCATCAAATTATCGCCCCATTAGCCTCCTCCCACTTTTCGCTAAAATATTTGAAACCATAATTAACCATGCTCTAGTCCAGCACCTTACGGATGCTAAACTTCTGATTGACAAACAATATGGATTTAGACATGCCCGTTCCACAGCTGACATCCTCACTGTAATCTCTGAACGTATATACTAGTCACTGGACAAAGCGGGGGAGGGCAGAGCGGTAGCTCTAGATATATCTAAGGCTTTTGACAGTGTATGGCACAAGGGTCTCCTCAGGAAAATTAAATCATACGGTATCACTGGTAGAATACTTAACATAATTAAATCCTTCTTAGATAAGAGAAAATCCAGGTTGTCCTCGACGGTCGTACATCTAAACAGTGTGATATAAATGCAGGAGTGCCTCAGGGGTCTATCCTTGGACCTCTATTGTTCCTAATATTTATTAATGACCTCCTCAACAAAACTGCCTCTGAGATGGGTATATATGTTGATGACACTACACTCTATAACAGGCATGACAGGAAAACAAATGAACACATATCTAAAGAAATGGCAAAAACACGAGGGTGACCT
Organism: Euprymna scolopes; assembly: GCF_053919585.1. Classification (NCBI taxonomy): domain Eukaryota; kingdom Metazoa; phylum Mollusca; class Cephalopoda; order Sepiida; family Sepiolidae; genus Euprymna; species Euprymna scolopes. Next base: position 9,474,706 of record NC_136494.1, read on the forward strand.
CCAATCTGTAGTGGAATGGGGACGTAAATGGATGGTCACATTCAATGCTGCCAAGACTAAACTGGTTTCCTTCAATAATTACAAGAAACATTCTCTGCCACCAATAGCAATGGCCAGTGACTCCCTGTCTGAGAGTACATCTTTCAAACTGCTTGGCCTAACGTTCACAGGAAACATGAGTTGAAACAATTATATTGAAAACATTGCCAGGGCCGCTGCGAAAAAGGTAGGCTCTCTCTACCCTGCTAGAAAACTACTGACACCTGAAAGTATCCTGTACCTCTATAAGGCCACCATTCGCCCATGTATGGAGTATTGTTGTCACATTTGGGCTGGTGCATCTGCTACTAGTCTCTCGCTCCTAGATAAGGTTCAAAAAGGGTCGCCAATCTGATAGGCCCTGAACTGGCATCTAAGCTTCCGCCTCTGTCCCATCGACGAAATGTTGCATCCCTCTGCCTGTTCTACAAGTATTTTAATGGTGAATGCTCTGACGAACTGCAGACACTTGTGCCCCCACGACGTAGACACCCTCGACAAACCCGACAAGCAGCTAAATCTCACCCCCACACAGTAGAGATCCCTAGATGTAAAAGATCTTTCTACTCCAGTAGTTTCTTCCCCAGAACCGCTAAACTCTGGAATTCCATTCCAAGTTCCTGCTTCCCTAACTGTACTGACATGCAGAAGTTCAAGTGCAACGTGAACCGACATCTTGCTGCCCAAATCCCAACATAGTGCCCCAGTAGTTTTTGCCCCTGATAGTAGCCCCCTACACCAAAGTGGGAATGCGCCTTTTTTGGGGGTGAAAATGTAATTGAAAAATGTAAAAAAAATCAGTCGAATTTACAAATTTTTTCTGGAGTATTCAGCCAAGCAATAAATTTGATTGTAAATTTCAACTTACAGTTTTTTTTTTAATTTCTTTTCTCTCTTATATATATATATATATATATATATATATATATATATATATATATATATATATATATATATATATATATATATATATATATATATATATTGTTGCGGGCCAGGATATAAATATCCCAACTCGCTACAAAAGAAAATAATGAAACGAATGGAAAGAAGGAAACAAAAAAAAAATTGCTGGATGAAATAAACATGTCGTTTATTTTCTGTTGAAAAATGAATGTTTTAGGTGTAACTCGTGTTCATGTCCGCGCGTGGAAAAAGGAGTGAGTAATGTAGTGCAACGAGAAATGGCAGTCCAGCGTGTAGACAAAGAAAAGGATAGAGGGTTGACATCAGTAAAGCTGTGCACACATGTTGGTACTTGTCCACGTGGAAATGTCTTCAGGCGACTTGCTGTAGACGCGAACTTGTCTGGTTGATGGACCAAAGCAAAAGGGAAAAAAAGTGAGAAAGTCAATCCAGTTCATGGAGATAGAAAAAGAGAGAAAGAGAAAATCAATCCAGGCCATGGAGATAGAAAACGTGTAAGGTGTACGTACTGTCTGTTGACTCTTGCCCCACGCAAAACAGGTCTGTTAGTCCGTCGAACTCTCAGCTCGAGAGCTAAGTCGAAAAAGGAAGGAAACAGCTGGTCTCTTCCGGTGTTCTTTGTGCATGTGTGGATTTCCTTTAAAGGGGAAGTGACGTTGCCCATGTGTGCGTACATGTGCGTATATGTGAGTACATGTGTGTACGTTAGCGTGTGTGTGTGTATGCATGTGAATGTGAGTGTATGTATGTGAACGTGAATATATGTACGTGTGTATACATATGTGTACATGCGCGCATATGTTTGTGTGTGCGTATCTGTATGACAAGAAAAGTGGCTTGAAATGTGAACGCATGTTTTTTGTGCAAGACTAGAAAAGGCTTGCACAATATATATATATATATATATATATAAGTGAGCTTGTCTCTCTCTCTCTCTCTCTCTCTCTCTCTCTCTCTCTCTCTCTCTCTCTCTCTGTGTGTGTGTGTGTAAGAGAAGATTAAAACTTGATATATTATGGCTTCGTACCGTTGGAATAAATTCGATTTGGTTTTTAGCCAGTAAAAATAGCTGCCAAGGCGTAAAAATTGGAAAATTGGAACTTGGCAGGTATAAGTCGACTTAAAGTGATCTTTAAGCATGCACAAATATACATTTATATGGTAAACTATGCTAATTGTTGAAGTTTTGATATCCACCTTTGCTTGAGTCAGCAAATACTGCTGGAGAGCTAAACATTTTGGTTTCAATTCTAGCTAATGACACCCAAGTAATTAATTTTTTTAATTTTTGAAATAATTAATATATGTTAGGTACAATATAATAATCAATAGAGAATTGGCTCTATAATAATAAATACGAAATTTGCATAAATTAAAGGATTATATTTAAGCATATTTTATAATCGGACAATACTGAGCGGCATGCTAGTGTTATATAATATTTGACAAAGTAAGGCTGACAATTTGTCTCAATTTTATTTTTGTAAAAACTATCGAACGTTTATTCAATTATTTATTAAATGTTTCTTAAATATTAAGTATGACAAACAGATTTCAAATGTTTGGCTGCTTCTTTTGAAATGCTTAAAAATAATCGATATCGAAATTTATTATTTCCGAACTTTCTCTAAAGCAAAAATATATCTGAAATATAAAAAAAAACATTTTTATTGAAGAAAAACAGCTTTGGTAATTTAAACTGATATATAAAAGGCCCTTTTTTTTTTTACAAAGTAGTCACCACTTATTAAGGCCCGGAGGCCGCTCGAGGATAAGGATTAATGAGTGTACAGTCGTTAATGGGAAAATATCGTATAATCGTTAGTAGGTGAAATTTGATAAATTGGATTACTTAAGGGGACAGCTCATCAAGAATTTGTTGATGTTGGACTTGAAAATGATCATATTGTATTCAGTTGGAAACAAGGAAAATGAATAGAGTTTACGTTTATGGCCTTTGAAGCGTTGCCATAGATTGTAGTGTTGTCAGCATAAATGTCTATGAATGATCTTAGGATGTGATTTGGAAGATCCTTGATGTAGATCAGGAAAAGAGATGGACTCTTGAGGGATTCCAGTATTAATACTGTCAGCTTCTGATTTCTGTCCATCAACCACTACTCTTATGAACCTATCAGAGAGAAATGATTAATAATTGAACAGACATTTCCAGCTTTACCGTAGCTGGAGATTTTGTGGAGTAGACTTTTATACCATGTGTCGCTGTATGTGTGTGTGTGCGTGTGTGTGTGTGTGTGTGTGTGTGTGTGTGCCCTTCTCTTACTGGCCTCCTCCTCCCTCGACCTGAACTTTCAGTATTTTTATCTGTTGGTTGGAAAACATGTTGGACTGTAATTTCCTTCTGAAAATATAACTTAAACTTTTAGTAACTTTAAAATTGGCATGTCTACACCCCGTGCCAGAATTATATGCAAATCGATATTTTTATTCTAACTCTGATAGTTTTCAATTAAAATTTGTGAAACTTCGCACGTTATATGGCAACATTAACGCATGCACAGGTATAAAAAATTTAAACTGATCTGCACAATAGCGAGCAAACGGCAACCATTTTGGTGATTTGCAGTTTTTTCAGCATGCTAACTTTATATGCAAGATGGGACATAAAGGTGTTTTGTTCAAAGGCTCCATAATAAGATTTCCACTTTAGAAATTGCCAAAGAATTACACTGTGATCATCATACAATCAAAAAATATTGTACTAACCCTCAGCTTTGCAACGGACGTTCTGACAAAGGGAAAATTCGTAAGAAATCATATCTGTCACGTTGAACAATGAGAAAGATCAAGAGAGAAGTTCGCCGTAACCCACTTGAAACTAGCAAACAAGTTTTTGAAAAAGCTAGCGTTACTGATGTGCCCACGTCAACTCGTTGCCGTATCCTGAGGACGATTGCAAAATTTGGAAAGCCAGAGGTTCGTCCTCAATTGAAGGATATCCACAAGAAAAAGAAGATGGAGTGGATAAAAGATCATATGAAGGTGAATTTTCAAACTGTTTTGTTCACCGATGAGTGTCGAGCGACCCTTGATGGACCTGATAAGTGGAGGGGAGGATGACACCATAATGAGAGTCTACGTCCCCAAAGGATCAGGCGTCAACAAGGAAGTGGTGGTGTGATGCTCTGGGCTGCAATCATTGAGCTGGTAGGACCATTCAGAGTTGGAGATGAGGTGAAAATTACCGCCAAGCTCTACATTGACTTTATTAAGGAACACTTGGAACCCTGGCACAAGAAGAAGAATTTTGCATTCCGGAAAAAGATGGTATTCATGCGTGATAATGCACCGTCTCATTCTACAAAGATAGCCACTGAATATTTGGAGAGAGATTTTGCCAGACATGGGAAAATAATGCGATGGCCAGCCTGTTCTCCAGATTTAAATCCCATCGAAAATCTGTGGAGCATCTTGAAACAAAATATTTACTCCGGAGGAAGGCAGTACAACCCCAAGGATGACCTCTGGAATGCTATTCTGACTGCTGCCAAAGACATTCATCAGATGAAATCGAAAGTTTGACATCTTCAATGGACCAAAGGCTTTTTGCTCTTGTCAATAAAAATGGCAATTATATAAGATATTGATTGTACTATGAAACCATATTGAAGTTGTTTGTTCTTTATTATTTTTGTTCTCAATTTACAAATTCCTAGAATAATCAATGTTTCGATGATCTTTTAGCACTTCACCATATTTTAACATTGGTTTGCATATAAAGTTGGCACGCTGAAATAAAAGGCAAATCACCAAAATGGCTGCCAATTGTTTATTACTGTGCAGATTAGCTTAAAATTTTAGATCTGCGCTTGTGTCAGTATTGCCATATAACGTGCTAAATTTCACAAATTTTCATTGAAAACTATCGGAGTTAGAACAAAAATATCGATTTGCATATAATTCTGGCACGGGGTGTATTGGTGACTTCTACTTTAACAGCCATTGGGATTATTATTTTTTATAGTCATTCTTGAATGTTTGAGATTTCCCCATGAGCACGAAATTAAAAAGATTAAAGTTCATGAATAAACTGGGAAATGTACATTTTTATAAGACGAAAGTTCAGAATATTAATCCAACTGAAAAAATAATCTTTGTATAATTGTAAGGATATTCCAGTCATTTCTCTTCGACATCGTTACTGTCTGAGCTACTGACATATGGTTATGGATCGTTAAAAATTAAACGACTTTAAGCTATGAATGTTTAAATTTGTGCATGCGCAAAAGTAACAGCAGGAGTAATGTTTTATTTGAAAAAATAATATTTGTGTAATTGTAAGGATATTTGCTGGAAGTCTTTCGTGACTGACGAAATCCTCAACGACTGGGGAATTCGTTATGGTCAACATATTTTATGAAGAAACCACGCGAATGAAAGTATACTAGGAAGGTAAGAATTTTGCGAGTAAAATATTCGTCCTTGTTGTTTGTATGAGTTTCATTAGACAAGGATTGAGTAATTTATCCGTTGTGTTTTGAACTTGGTATTCTTGTGTTATATAGTTATTATTATTAGTATTAGACGATACCACTTGTGCGCGTATGTTACGTGAGTTCTTATTAGTAAAGATATGAGTCTTAGTGAGAGTTCTTGTCTTATTACATATGATGTTGTATCTTAGAGAGAGAGAGAGAGAGAGAGAGAGAGAGAGAGAGAGAGAGAGAGAGAGAGAGAGATGTGTATGTAATGACATTTTATTACACAGACATATAATAACAATACCATTTACCTTTTTGTAGAAATCACAAACACAAAGATGAGCTTTATCACAAAACACATGATGACTTTATTTCTTTACGACCGGTCGTGGTTTCCTCATTAAGAATTCAAAGTTTCACATTTTAGCTTCTGAAGTGATGTCTCGTTTCAGACGTCCGCCTGTCTCTGAGTTTTCTCACTGACCGTCTCACCGACCAACTAACTCTCACTTCCTATATTGAGAAATCCATGCATCCCGGCCACGTGAGCAAAATTCATGTGTTTCAACATGCGCGACTTTGCACGTTTCCGACATTGATTTCCCAATAACCTATTTTTTCTTGTGTTGTTTCCACAAAGGAATTCAACCTACATATCTAATTTATTTAACCCATATTTTATTATCCACATTCTTTTTTAACAATTGAATAGTTTATTTATTATTTATTTCATCCGAATTAACAATTTACTGGACATTCCATTTAAACCTATTGTTCTTTAAAACTTATGTCCAGGGTTCGATTTCTGCTTTCTCTTATTTTCATTTTAACTAATCTCTCTATTTTTATACTTACATGAACAGGGGACAGCCCTTATCATGTAACACTTGGTGACGAAGGTTTTACATCCTTGGACAGAGTCTAACGCTTGCAGAAATGAGGTTTGGAACTCGCGGAAATGTGTCGAGACTTTTTTGGGGGGAGGACGCTTTTATATGGGCTTTCTAGAATGTTCAAACCTATTCACTGTCTACATACATGTGTAGACAAAAATATAGTCCGATGGATTTGTGTGTAAGACAAACGCGCCACAACAATGTCTCTACACACTCATAGAATTGTGTGGACGAACGGTGATAAAATCAAATTTTTCTTGAAATGAATAAATTTCGGCTGAATAGATTCCTTGGAGGTGGTGAGTCCAAGTGTTTCCACTGCATTTACTGGACTTTGGTCTCTGGATCATAATGATGGACTCAGGTTTCATCCTGTGTAATCAGTCTTTTGAAAAACTTTGACTCATCTTCTTTGCACATCTCCAAATTCATCCTCGAGCACTCAACGCGTTCTCGCTTCTGGAATGGTGGAAGCAACCTGGGAATCCATCTGGCAGACACCTTATGCATATGCAAATGGTCATGAATGATAGTTTCCACAGACCCTGTACTAATTTTGACATCTTGGGCTATTTGGCGAATAGTAATGCGCCGATCTTACAAAATGGCAGCCTCAACTTGACAGACAGATGCCTCATCAATGGGAGAAGGGGGGCGACCAGGTTTGGGAGCTGTTTCCACAGACTTCCGGCCATGTTTGAAATCACGATGCCAGCGTTTTACAAGGTCATATGATGGGGCATTATCACCATAAGTTTCTTTCATTTCATCAAAAGTCTTCTGTGGTGTGCGTCCTTTCAAATACAAAAACCGGATCACTGCTCGACATTCAACAGGCTCCATTTCACACCTGACTCAGTTCAAACACCTGTAAAACAGAAACCACTATTAGTTCAGAGCTGTAATTTTCCACATAACATGTAGAGATATAAACCATTGCACATGCAAAATTTCAGCTAGATCAGACAACTGGAAGTGGGTCAGGGGCATTACTTATTGCACGCCCCTCGTACGTGACAAGTGACTTGATTTAGCTGGTCACTACATAGGGATTATCCATTGTCTCTTGAGACTGAACAAAGGCATTGAGATAGATAGATAGATAGATAGATAGATAGATGGATGGATAGATAGATAGATAGATAGACAGAAAGATATAGAGATAAAGATAATTTTATAATCCGTTTTTAATCGTCACATTTTTAGCACAGCAAAAAAAAATTAGCATTAGTAATCGAGTCGAGTTTGTTTTGTGCAACGATAAATATTGCTATTTGGATTTTTATGTTTTTGTATATTTGCTTATTCGATTCTCTGTCATTTCTTGTATGGCAAAGTAATTATTCACAGTTGAGACTTGATTGTCGGATTCATTTATTTTTATGTTTATTGTCCATTCGCCACTGTAAATATCTACACAACCCAAACATACGCTTTTTTTTTGTCTTTCAAATGTTTTTTTTTTGTTTTTTTTCTACATATTTTTTTTAAAAAGTGTATTTGATGTAAATTATGTTAAATGTTTCATGCTCCACATGACACGACTTTATGTGAATTCGCCCCCCCCCTGTTTCCTGCTTCCCTGACTGTATTAACAAGTAGAAGTTTGAACATAAAAAAACTTCTGCATTTTACAGGGTGGAACGATAAAAGTCGTCGTCCTAAAGAAAACACTACAGCTTTATTTTAAAACTTTTATTGAAAAAATCAATTCAGATAACTTGATTATGTAATAGAGCTGACATTTATTCAATGTAGCCGCCTTCAGCCTAAATCATCGCCTCGATACAGGTCCAGAACTGTGGTCATGTCTTTTCCACAAGCGCCGGCAGAAGTTCTGCAAATACTCGGCGGATGGTGGCTATAACCATAACCATGGGTCGTTGAATGCGTTTACAAGTGCCCTCAAGCGTTGAGCCGTCCAAATTTTGAGGGTGCTGGCAATGGTCCTTTTGTCATAAATTGGATCGGTAGAGAGCCTAAGTTGTACAGCACCGCATCTCCGATCTCGCTCATTAAACATTGTATCACTTTAAGACATGATAGAAGGCTCCTATCACTCCTGGCATTTGTATACAACTGGCCAACTCATAGATGGTCTGCAAAAAAAAAAAGAAAAAAAAAAAGAAAAGAAAACCGGTTCTCATCAAACGGAAATGGAACTAAGTCGTCTTTTCTAGGGTGACAATTTGATCGTTCCACTCTGTATTGCTTTCTATAAATTTAAATTTCTTTTATATACACACTAAACAATGCTTCAAACAACCTACACTAACTTTTTATATATTTCTAGCAGGCCGCCCGGCGTTTCCAGATCATAAAATATACATAAATATTATATTTTTAATATCATCCAAATTTCTTATTTCTTATTATAGAACCAATTCTCTATTGCTTATTATTCAATACGTAGTAATGATTTCAAAAGTTATAAAAAAATATGATTGGAGTACCATCTGCTAGAATTGAAACCAGAAAGTTTAGCACTCCAGTCTTAGTCGTTATTTATTTCTCTTTTTAGATTCAAATGTTTATAACTGCATTTTATTTCAGTATTTAATTTATATTTTTATTTATTTTTTGATTTCTCGTCCATAAATGTTGTTTATTATATCTACAAAGTTGATCTTAAAGATAGCATAGACTCAACAATTATATTTTCTTTACAGCCCCGCCCCCACTTTCTTTTATCTCACAATTTCTTAAAACGTCACTAACCAAATGTCGTTATTGTCCGAGCTACTGACATATCGTTATGGATCGTTGAAAGTTAAACAACGTTAAACTATGAATGTTTAATTTTGCACACGCAGAAAAGTAACAGCTGGAGTAATGTTTTGTATAACTTACCCTGCCAAGATCAACTGGTTTGTTTTCAATTTTGACTTTTGTGACGTTCCTCTCCCAGACGACTTGAATGATTCAGTAAGTGACGTCATGGATATTAACAAGCTTTTTGTCACGGAAGCCTAAGCTATTTTTAGAATGTCAGCATGGCGATGAGAAACCGTCTTGTCAGATAAAACCTTGCCGTGACTAGACCACGTTCGAGACATTGGAGAAATTTAAGTTTTTTTTTTTTTTTTTTTGTATTTTACTTCAGTAAGTTTTAAGAGATCAAGGGGCTCCCCCCTGGAGCTAACACGATTCTGTTATGATTTAAATTTATATCCGAGGGCTCTTTTAAGAATAGATACTGTTCCCTTTCAGTCTGAAGTCAGCTACGGAGATGCAAACTTTGACTTATATATTTTTTATTTCTATTAAATGTACAAAAATTAAATAGAAAAACAAAACATCAGGCACAAGGCCACTCAAAAATTAGGGAAGAAGGGGTCGATGGTCATCCTCACCACTGCATCTTTTGTTGGTCTATGCTAGTCGTAGCTACACAATACCACAAACACACCGGGGGGGGGGGTCGTCCTAGTTAAGATTTCCTGAATCAAATTGTTTTTATTTATAAATGTTAAATGCCTCCGTTCAGTTTCGAAAGACAAAGGATACCTCCTGTATGGGCAGCTGTGAGTGTAATTGTGAGGCAAGGGTTGCCCAATCTTCAACCACATCCCTTCTGAATCGACACTGTTAGAGTCCAATGGCAAGAAGAAGCCGAAGACTATTAGAAACAATGCAGAGATAAGCGGAGAGAACATACAGCACCTGGAATCCCAAATGGTCACCCACTTAGTACTGATCAGGTTCAACGTTGCTTAACTTCGGTCATCCAGTGGGAACCAGTTTGTCAATGTGATTATGCCATACAAAGCCAATGTAGATACGAGTAATGTAAGAAATTCTCTTACTCGTTTTTGCCTATGGCAGAATGAAAGAGACACAGAAAAGCAACAAAGGCTCACCTTAAATCCAAAAATAATTTTATTTACAAAAGGGTAAAAAAGGAGTCCATATTGCAAAAGAGTGCCCTCTTTAGCTTCTGCCAAATGGCGGGTAGTTCTCGCCTTGAAAGGCGAAGGTAGTTGTAGTTCATGCCTTGAAAGGCGAAGGTAGTTTTCTTCTTGTGAAGATGCTCGTAGACTCGGCCGCTCGTAGAATTGGTTGAGGGTTCGCGAAATCCTTCCAGACTGTCGATACGATCAACGCACTTTGCGATCGATGATCATAAAATAATATGCCCCTTTGCGGGCAATGATAAGGAAGTAATTAATCGGTAGAACATTTTAGCCTCCGGCTAATATCCGCATTTAAATGAGCGGAGAAATAAATGGGATTGAACCATGCCTTAGTTCATTAGGCATAGAGCGAGATTACGCGCGTCTGCTTTGCTCGACGTCAAGTTGAAATCATGTTTTAGAACCATGCCTTAGTTCATTAGGCATAGAGCGAGATTACGTGCGTCAAGTTGAAATCTGTTTTTTGAAACACAAAATTCCCGCCACTTCTGCATCCTCCGCAGCAACTGAATCAACGCAATACCATTGGTCAAATTAATCGCGTGATTGCAAATCACGCGGTTATCGCCCTTGCATTCTGAAATTTCTAACAGTAAATATGATTTAAAAAAAAATATATTATTATTATTTTTAAATACAATGAGTATATGATCAATTTAGCTCGCACGCGAAAATCATTATATAATAATTAAATCACTCTGACAGGCGTTAAAACATTTAAAAATTAATGTTTAAATTTCAACAGTATTTCTCGCAGTTAACGATGACCGAATGGATTTGGTCCTTTCTAATGGAGTCAGAGATCGCTTCATTGCCGGGTTTGGATCTCTCGACCGGTGTTAATCGTGACACCCTGCATTGATGATTCCAGAAAGGACGAAACACTAGTGTCTGTAGGTATTTAATAATGATTGTAAATAATTATATATATATATATATATATATATGTATATATATATATAGACTTATATGTAATATACTGAGTTCGTGTAATTCAGTAAATTTTCATATACCAATAGGTTTTAAGCAAAAAATGTGATAATTTTGTTCAATTATATATATATATATATATAGGGTAACCTCCCCCCCCCAAAAAAAAAAGCAAAATGGAGGCCATCTAGAACATATGCTGTTGAACGGAGAAAATGAGGCCAAAGACCCTAGTGTTTTGATGTGATGTTTTGAATATAATAAACTAATTATGACTAAAGTTTCATTTCATTTGGACAAAACACTAAGAAACGGGGCCTAATTAGAGTCGGGCCCGTTTTTATTGAGTCACCTTGTATAAGTAAACATTAAATAATGTAATAAGATGTTCGTTTATCTATTCACTAGTGGGAGTATGCGGCGTTGTCCGGGTGTTTGGAGGTGTAAAAGAAAAAAAGTGTTAGTAGTCAGGCAGGCTCGAACCCGTGACGCAGTCATGCGAAGGCAGAAAAGAAAGCAAAAGAAAACGTGACATCTTACCACAACACTACGAAGCCATAGGAAGTGAGAAGCGTTCAAATTTAGCAATGTCAATCAAAAAGTTTACTTGCTAACAGGTGCAGTTCAGCTTTCTGCCGTTTCATTTATTCGTTTCCCCACGTTGTTTTTTTTTTTTTTTTTACACGATGTTGGGGAAAACCAGCCCCCCCCCCCACAAAAAGGGAAGTATTCATATGAATAACAATTATCTGATATGAGGGGATTCCACCACATTGACCAAAGCTAATTGCTTTCTGGACGTCCCTGCACGAAAGGCCAGGAAGCTGCCTTCACTTTTGATTAGTTTTGCTTTTATATGAAAAAGCTGAAAAAACATGCGAGAGGAAGGAATAGGGTGAATTTTATAAAAGTTGATCAAAATAAATGTAGACACGATGCCCCTTCGCAAATCGTAGATATTATGATCGAGGGAGTATATAAAAAGTTCTAAAAAATAGTACCCCCCCATCCCGAGAACCCTGACGAAAAAGCCTTTGCTGGACATACAAAAACGCGCGTGGCCGTTTTGCCTTTTATGTATATATATATATATATATATATATATATATATATATATATATATATATATATATATATATACATAGATAGATAGATAGAGAGATTAGAGTTATGTGGGGAAAAAAGTCTGAAAAATAAACAAAAATGTTTATAGATGAAATATCCTTTCATTGTTAAGAAAGAAGAAAAAAAAGACACTTGATATAGTTAAGGAGTCGTGAGAAGACCTCCATTTTTATTTCTTTTTAAACCCACCACGAACTGAAGGGGTTGTATATCTTAAACTCTTTTGATTAGAGAGTTCTCTAAGGGGAGGTAATGGTTACATACTATCACAGTACGACCCTCCCAACCCTCTCTAGATGGTAAACCGACCACTGTTTTCCGGCTTGATAGAGGCCAAAAACAAGCAGGTCGATCTTTAAATGAGACTGAAAACATTTTCTTTCTTTTGTGATTTATATCACGTGTTTTTCCGCATACTTTTTAAAAAGTGCATTGGGTTAGGGTTAGGGTTTTAAAAATTGCATTGGGTGTAAATTATGTTAAATGTTTCACGTGACATGCATTTGTGTAAACATCCAAAGTAGTTGCAGTTACATATACAGCTTTTTGTTTGCTAGCAAGCTGCCTAGCATTGCAAGGTCATAAAATACGCATAAATATTATAATTTAATTCATGCAGAAACTGAAATATGCGCATTCACTGGCCGAAAGCCAAACTGGCCCGCGCGCCCTCCGGGGCCCGGGTGACAAGATCAAAGTGTAGTATCTGTTCCGACAGATACTGCAAGCTATGACTAGCTATGACTAGCAAAGACCAGATGTGGGGGCAACCCCACATGTCTGACCTTTAACCAGCTCCCATTTCCCACCTCTCGGGAGCTGGTCCTCTTTTCCCCTTCCCCCTCCCTTCACTCCTCACATTAAAAATCGGCCTTGTGCCTAATTTGCTCGGTGGGGGAGCAAATAAATACCATCTGTTCCGACAGATGCTGCAAGCTATGACTAGCAAAGACCATATGTGGGGGTAACCCAACATATCTGACCTTGGTCAATGTAGGGGCAACCCTTCATACCAACTTACTATCCAGCTCCCATTTCCCACCTCTCGGGAGCTGGTCCCCCCTTTCCCTTCCCCCCTCCCTCTATCTCCATATTAACAAACGGCCTTGTGCCTAATTTGCTCAGTGGGGAAGCAAATAAATCCTACTGAAATATAATTCAAATATTATGCTTTTTTTTTTTTAAACAGTTCACTTCTTGTAAGTAAAAAATAAACAAAAAAAAAAAAATACTCAAGCCGAAATCGAAACCAAAATTTAAATACCAAATTTCAAGTCTGTGGATCAAAAATCCGTTGAAAGAAACTGAGACATGTGCGTGTGAGTATTATGTTTTCTAAACAGTTCATTTCTTACAAGTAAAAATAAAAAATACTCGAGCTGAGATCGAAACCAAAACCTAAAGAGAGTGAAACACGTATGATGACCATTACACCAGTGACACGATCTTTTAGAGGTGTTTTCAAATATTCTTAACATGTGGAAAACTTACTAAAAAGTTGTCCACATGTCTGAATACCCTATATACCAAATTTACAGTCTGTAGATCAAAACTTTGTTGAGTATATAGGTTGAGAAGTGTCCCCCCCTCTCTCTCTCTCTCTCTCTCACACACACACACACACACACACACACATTCTCACTTTTATATATAATCGTATACTAAAAGATGTACCTCGCTTTGCCCGATATACAATGTGACGTTAAATTATTTTAAAAAAAGATGAAGTAAAAAAAAAAAAAAAATGGTAAGAAACTGAGACATATGTATGCAAATATTATGTCTTTCTAAATAGCTCACTTCTTGTAAGTAAAAAAATAGTATTCGAGTTGAGATAGAAACCAAAACCTAAAGACAGCGAGTCAAGTACGATAACCATTACGCTAGCTTGACCCGTCCTTAAAAAATGTTTTCAAACTTATTTATTCTTAACATAAGAAATCTGTCATGTGAACCATTCACATTCGTAAAACAAGTTGACAAACAGATAAGAATTCTAATCCCTAAGCAGCCCCTTTTTTTCAGGATGAAAACCGATTAAAATTTTTTCCACATATCTGAATACCCCATATACAAAATTTCAAGTTTGCAAATCCAAACTTCGTTGAGTATATAGGTTTAGAAGTGCCCCCACACATTCACATTTTTATAGATATATACATTTTAAGCGGTTATAGTTGTTTTCTTTATACATTTACCAGCAGGGAAACCCGACGTTGCTCTGGATTTAATGTTGATCAACGAATGTTCCACACTTCCAATATTTTTTATTGTCATTAAAATCGGTGAAATCGTCCATTTTTCCATCAAGTCGATTAATTGCCTGTTCTGGTTGGAGACCTCTCCTCAACAGTGTACCAGAAGGAAGTTTAACATGCCTCCCTTTATGCAGTGACTTAGTCCATAATACATTGTACCTATTTACTATGCCTCCCCACGGGACAGAGTTAGACACCAGGGTCGTTTTTTAACGTGGAGAAAAGGTACAAAAATAAAAATTGTCTCAGTCGTGAAGGATTTCTCCTGCACCGAAAGAGAACAAGAAATGGAAGTGCAGCATCTGAAGAACAGATACTACACTTTGATCTTGACCAAAAGGCCAAAGTTCATAATACATTGTAGTCAAGATTGCACTGTAGAGAATCTACTGTTGATTTTATAAAATTATTTTATATATATATAACCGCTTGAATTTAAGTTTAAAATGCTAAGTCAAGTCTCATGTTTCAATTGTGTTCTAAACAGAAACAATAATTTCGAACACACCTTTGTTATAGCAAAGAACTTACTGTTGATTTTATATGCCTGCCCGTTCTGCTTGTGCGATGATAATGGCTTGAATTAAAATTTAAAATGCAAAAGCCATGTAATAGTTATTATGTATTATAGTTTGATTTTGCTGTAAATAGAAATATTCATTTTGAACCCGTCCCTGTCATATCAAAGAACATACTTTTGATTTTATATGCTGGGCTTTTCTACTTGTACGGTAAAAAAACTTCCCAAATGCACTTCTGGTATTAGGTTGTATACGTTATTAATTTTAATCGAAATCCCTTGTTCTTTCATTCATCTGATTATTTTGATTATCGATACTTATGGAAGCCATTCTGGCATGAAACCTATCTAAGAATACTGCCACATACATAAAGTATATTTGTGTGAAATTGCATAAAAATAGACCCACAGAGACAGCATTTATTTTTATATAATAACAACAACAGAGATTTTCTTTATTTACGGTTACTTTGTCAATGGTTGATGATTTCTTTTTTATTTACTAGCAGGGGTCACTATTTATGAAAGCCTAAAGGCCACTCGAGCGTATAATCTAAAAATATTGACTTCACGACATTCACATTGTCTACGAGAGTTCTTCGTCGTGTTCTCTCTGCTACCAAACACTGAATTCTTTCCCTTTGCACTATTATACACTTTCTTATCGAAATCGCTCCTCTCGTATGCAAATTAATCCCCTTATATTTTTAAACCTCACGGCACCATGATCTTTAACGATCATTTCTCACCGTATAGAACCGTGCACAGATTGGCACTTACATCTCTAATGCTTCATACACGGCCAGATTAAACTAGCCCTTCAAACACGATCGGAATCAACTAGCACTTCTAACATGGCCACAAATAATTAGCCCTTAAAACATGGCCAGACAGAGTTAACCCGTAAATTCCTATTGAATTTCAAACACACACACACACACACACACACACACACACACACACACACACACACACAGAGTAAAATTAAAAAAAAAACAGACATTCGACTCGTAATTTAATCTTTTCTATAACATAACGACGCTATTTCTAAAAAAATCCGACTCTAGAATCGTAATTCAATCTTTTGCATCATATGACGAGGCTATTAAAAGAAAAAGTCCGATAATCGAATCGTATTTTAATCTTTTACATAACGCAATCGGTGTTGTATTATGTGGCCTGTATTAGTAATGGGTTAGTGATAACAAGGAGAGAATAAAGAGACACACGTGTGGACGCAACAGAAGCTTTATTAACACGAGAAAGAGTAGTAGTTTTTGCTACTACGATATACCACGTGGTTGTGCAGTGGGAGGTTGCAGAGAATGGTGATAGTAGGAGTAATCCTAGTCAAGGGGAAATAACTCGTGTTATTTGATGTATATAACATATTCGGTTTTTACTAAAAATAAAAACGTTTTTATTTTTATTTTATATGTATTTAATTAGTGTCTGTATCTGGCTGGAAGCCTAATTGTTCTTCCTCTCGTTGTGAAGTTTGTTGTTGCTGTTGTTCTCTTTTCCGTACTCGTTTGTGGTATGGCTTGTCTTGGACTATTTTTTTGATTGACTATGTTTTCATAGTCGTACGTAACTTTGTGTTAGATTTTCATTTGTTTTTAAGAGGTGACGCCTGTTACGTCTTAAATATTTTCCTTGTTCTGTTTTTGCTAAATACGAACGAGGTTCTTTTAGTTTTTTGACAATAGTACCTTTCAAGTTCCATTTTCCTTGGGAGCGAATACGAACAGTGTCATCTTTGCTAAGTTTTGGTAGTTCTTTAGACTTTTAAAAAAATCTATTTCATGCCTTTTCATTACTTTATTATGCATGATGTTGGGAAGGTTTGTCCTAAGCGTTCTGTTCATTAGTTGTTGGGCTGGCGACGTTAGCTAGATATCGGTCTTCGTTGCTTTCAAATGACTTTATTAATGTCTGTTTATAGTTTGTATATTTCTTTCTACTAGTCTATTGGATTGTGAATAGTTCGGACTTGCCGTGATGTGTCTGAAATCCCAATCTTTAGAAAATTGTCTAAATTCTGATGATTCGTACTCAGGTACATTGTCGCTGATCACTATTTGTGGAATACCAAATTTTGCGAAAGTGTTTTTTTATTTTCTTGATCACTGTGCGTGATTTACAGTCATCAAGTTTGGATATCAAAGTATCTCGTTGTGTAGTCTATTATTACTACATATGCTTCATTGTATAAATAAAAGATATCTGTCGCAACTTTCATCCATGGTGCTTCATGGTGCATTAGAGGTTCTTCAGTGGGTTTTATTATTCCCATTTTTGTCATTTTCTCAAGTTCCTTTTTTAATTTTGGTTTTATGTCAAAAGGGATATTTCTTGGGGGATTTATAACGGGTTCTATATCTGGGTTTATAGTTATGTGGTGAGTGACTGGTAATCTTCCGATGTCACTGAAGCACTCTATGTCTTCCTATTAGGGCTATATCTATATCAGTCTTATTTATTGAATGTATTCTTTTTATCAATTCCAGATTTTCCGCTATGTTTGCACTAATTACTGCGTTTGCATTAGGATCTGCTACGATAAACTGAATAATTATTTTTATGTTTTTATTTTGTAGCCGTATCACGCAGCTTCCTATTGTCGGAATTTTTGTACAATTGTATGCAGTTAGTGTTATCGTTGTTTTCGTTAATTTAGGTTTTATTGTGTTGTAAGTCTTTACTGATATTACATTCACTTCAGCTCCTGTATCAATTTTAAAATCAATAAATGTTTCATTACATTTTAGTTTTATTTTCCACTTGTCAGTTTGGAGCACATGTATATTTTTTTCAATATGGCGTCCAAGTTAAACTGGTCTGACTCCACGTGATCTGAGTTGTATGATTGTTCGACATTGTATAATTTTTTATTTTTTGTTCGACACATTCGTGCATAATGCCCTTTTTTTCACAGTTTGTACAGATTTTGTTGTATACGGGACAGTTGTTTTTCCGGTGCAAACCGGAACAATAGGTACATTTTTCAATCCAGTCCTGTGTTTTTGGCGGGCGTTTTGTCTTCTTGTTTAAGGGTTGCATGGGCAGACATCTTGTTTTTTGTTATTCTGTTTTTCTTTATGTCCCGAATTAGCGATATATTTTCTGTGTCTGACTTGGCCATTATTTTAGAGTGTCTCTTTGTTTCTTCGGCACTGAGCCCTGCTTGAATTGCCTTTTCTAAATCCAACGACGGTTCTCTCAACATTTTTTTTCGAAGCATGTTATCGTTAATGCCACAGATGAGAATATCTTTTATTAGTCTCCCGGAAAGTTCTCCAAATTCGCATTTGTTTGCTTTTTGTCGTAGTTCAGTGACATATTCATCAAATCTCTGCGTTTCTTTTTGTTTGCAGGTCAAGAATTGGTATGTGAGAAAAGTTAGGTTTTTTCTTAGTTGGCAGTGCAAGTCGAATTTTTCTATCACATTTTCCAAGTTGTATTTCTGTTCTTCGTTCTCAAACTTCATTTCCTATACAGGTCAATAGTATCGATGTTTTAACCTTCTCCGGCTTTTTATCTGACCGTTACTTGTAAAAATAACTTGAATTGGTTTTAAATACCAAAAGTTTTACCCATGTCCAAGTTACCTACATCTAAAATTTCAAGTGTTTAGACCAAAAATTGGCGGAGGAATTTGGTAGAATCTGAAAAGGTCAACTCTTTCAATTTTGACCTTTTGGCAGTCAAATTTTCGCCCCAAAACTGATTAAAATGGTTGCTGTATGTCGGAAAAGCCGTTATGTATAAATTTCAAATGTTTATACCTAAAATTGGCTAAGTAGTTTACTAGGCACCACAAAGGTAAAATCTTTTGAACTTTTATGACACAAAACGCAGATGTGTTGCCCTTACTGCGATCAAAGTTCACGTTTGTAAGTTTAATGGCCTTAAAATACTCAGTAACCCCAGTAAAAACACACAGTCTCTTTGCCCTTTTTTTTATTTAATTTTCTCATCAGTTTTTTCAAGCTGGGGATGGGGCATCCCTCCGGATGCCAAATATTCACCCACTAACTCAAATATTCCAACCGAGAGAGGTTTTTTAAAGATTCTGACCGCTCCTTTAAGTGCAATTGTTTGAATCTCTCTTGCACTTTGTTCGCTGGGTATATTTGCCAGGTAGTTTTTAAAAAAATTCTTTTTCACGAGTCCAGTTGCTCATATTATAACTGGAATGTTAGAGATCTTCCTAAGATTCCAGTTTCTTTTCATGTGATACATAAGACCTTGGTATTTTGTTATCTTTTCTTTCTTAGCTCTGTTTAACCCAGCATCATGGGGGGGGGGCACACGGACGCGCGCGCACATACACACGTATATATATATATATATATATATATATATATATATATATATATATATATATACTGTTCACGAGTCCAGTAGCTTCTATAATAGAGATCTTAAGATTCGAGTTTCTTATTATGTCATAAAAAAAACCTTGGTATTTCATTATCTTGTGTCACATTTGCTTTCGTGGGGAAGCAAATAAATACATAGTATCATTAGTGACACACACATGGACGCACGCACGCACGCACACACACACACACACTCACAGTTATACACACACACACACACACACACACACACACACACACACTAACGCACACAAACACACACATACATATACAGGGTGAACAGAAAGTCCTTGGACCATTTTTAGTTTTAAAATTAAATATTGTTAAAATCACTTTTTCTCTTTTCGAATAACGTAAGTATTTAGTCTAACTATTGATCTAATTATTTTCAACAAAAATATTAAAATAATTTTGTTTAAACTTTCAGTAAAATGAGCAAACGAGAGGCCATAATTCAGCTTCATTGCGCGGGAAGGACAAACTCAGAGATTATTAAGCTCTTGAAAGTGGCTAAATCCACTGTGTACCATGTTGTGAACAGATTTAAGGAACTTGGTACATCTGAAGACCGTCCTAGGAGTGGAAGACCTCGCACTGCTCGAACAAAGAAGGTGATTAAAGCTGTCCGAGAAAGGGTAAGGAGGAACCCGAAGAGATCTGCAAGACAAATGGCTAAAGACATGAATGTGAGCGTGACCTCGATGAGAACCATCGTAAAAAACGATCTCCAGTTGTGTCCCTACAAGATGAGAAAGAGACAGTACCTCACACCTGCCTAAAAGCACAAGAGACTTGAAAGAGCAAAGCTTCTTCTTGGAGAACTGAAGGCTGGCACGGCAGAGCGAGAGATCGTTTTTTCTGATGAAAAACTCCTCACAATTGAAGCGACTGTTAACAATCAGAACGACAGAGTCTACGCAAAATCTTCAGCAGACATTGATGACTCCGTGAGAATAGCTTTCCGCCGACAAAAGCCGTATTCCCTCATGGTGTGGGCTGCAGTCTCCAAATCTTGGAAGTCGCCTCTGATTTTTGTGGAGCAGGGGGTTAAGATCAACACAGATCGCTACATTAACGATATTTTGGTTCCAACATTTGAAGAGATGAAGAAACACTTCAAATGTCAGCCTTTCACCTTCCAACAAGATGGAGCACCATCCCACGCCTCCAGAAAAACTCAGGACTGGTGCCAACGTCATTTTCCAAGATTCTGGAGTAAGGAGATGTGGCATCCTGCATAGCCTGATTTGAATCCCATGGATTTTCGGTGTGGTCTTTGTTGGAGGCAAAGGTTTGTTCTGTTGCTCATCCAAGTGTTGATGCTTTGAAGACATCTCTTCTGAGTGAATGGGCTAAAATACCTCAGGAAACGCTGCGTGCCTCGGTTGGTAACTTCAGACAGAGAATTGAACGTCTAATCGAAAGGATGGGACATCACATTGAAAATAAATAATTTGAATTTATTCTTGGTTTCCTAACTTATAATTTTCATTCATGTTTAATTTATATTTTTGTAATTTTCTATTAATAAACCACTTTTGAATTGGTCCAAGGACTTTCTGTTCACCCTGTATATACTATTATGTAAAATGAACTTTGTGTGTGTGTCTGTGTGTGTGTCCATGTGAATTCGTTCCCTATGACCTCCCAAACACCTGGGCCGATATTTTTGAAAATTCACACGTGTACTTTATGTGCTTGGCAATGTTTTTAGAAAGGTTTTGTACCGGAATATCTTCGTTAAGTATCGATAATTAATAATCGAAAATATCGAATGAAAGAAAGAACAGACGAATTTTATTGTTACTTTAACTTAATATGCGACTTCATAAGATTGCTTTTTTTTCTGTTTTTTTTTTTAAACCAACAGGTTTTTTTGTTTGTTTTTTTAAACCAACACTTTTTTTTTAAAACCAATACTTTTTCTTTTTTTTTTTAAACCAACACGTTCAATTGTTAGATTTTTGTTCATTTAGTTCAGGGCTTCTAAACCTTTTTTGATCACGACCCCATTTATGAATGGGAGTTTTATTTTAGTAACTCTAGACAAATATTAAGTATATATATTTAACACCTCCATTCTGCAGATTATTAAAATCTCACGACCCCAAGATTTTGCTAAGCCACACATTTGGGGTCGCGACTCATAGTTTAAGAAGCCCTGATTTAGTAAAACATTTTGGAGAATTTATTGTTTGTTTATTGCAGAGTAATCGCTTATCAAGGCTTGCGGTCTCCCCGAGGATAAAGTGTAATAAATATCAAATGAGATAACACTGTGATCAGTTATCGTAGAAACTGCGTTGAAATTGATTTATTCTGCCAGGAATTCAATGACGCATCTCTGCTTCTGACTCACGTCCATGACGGGTTGTTTTCTTAGAGTCTAACACCACCAATATCTGCAATAGAAAGATGAAACTTTCAGATCATGAATGCATACGTTCAGTAATTATGATATACTTTGTAATCTCTCTGATCCATTCGGGCGGAATTAAAATAGGAGACATTAGTTTTGGAACGTCTGTCGTAATTTTTGTACGAAGAATCAACCATACAGGTGAAATATGGAGTTTATTTTTCTCGTTAATAGAAGTAAGTAAATTATACATCATTGATTATTCGATCATTATTATTCGATTGGCCTGCATCCAAAGTAGTCGTCCAGTTAGAGAGAAATGGATATGACAGGAGAGAAAGAGGCTTAACGAGAGGAAAGATAAAGCGGTGGCGCGGCGGAAAGAGAGAACGATAGAGAAAGGAAAAAGTTGTAATAGAAATATTTAACACTTTTTTTTTTAATCCGGGCAACGCCAGATAGCAATGCGAGTTAATAATAAAGGTAAAAACACAAAATAAGCATTTCAAAATTTCAAATTACTCTGCAATAATTGTTCTATATGACCAGTTGTCGTCTTGCCTTTTTTGTTTAATCATTTTTTATTTTTTTACATAGGTATCACCACTTATCAAGACGCAGAAACCACTCGAGGATAAGGGTTAAGAGTTAACAGTAGTCAATTGGACAATATGGTAATCGTTAGTAATGGAAATTCTGTAAAATTTGTTAACTTAAGTGGACCGGCTCATCAAGAACTTGTTTAAGTTGGACTTGAAGACAATCAGATTGTAGTCAGCTGGAAAGCAGACAAACGGAAGACAATTCCACATGCGTGCAGTTCTAAAAAAGAAACTTTGTTCATGGAATCTATGTTTCGGTTTAGACACAGATAAAGAGTGGGGGGAATTATCTATAGTGTTTTCAGCTAGACGAGTGTTTCTTGTGAAAGTTTGACGAAGGGGGAACCATAGATTGAAGCTCAGTAGAGCACTTGCCATGAAAATAACGACAAAGAAGAGAGAAACTCACAACATCTCTTAACTTTGAATTAGGAATTCATTTTCATGTTTATATTCATACATAATCAAATTCCCCGACTTTGAATATATAGAAAAGACCATATCAAATATATATATTTTTTTACACAGTGATCACCACTTATCAAGGCCCGGAAGCCACTCAGGGATAAGGGTCATTGCAAGTACATTACGTTAGTGTGAAGATTTGATGAAGTGTTTACTTAAGGGGGCGGTTCATTAGGAATTTGTTAACGTTGGACTTGAAGACATCCAAGTTGTAGTCCGGTGCGAAGCAGGCAGACGGAACAGAGTTCAACAGGCGTGCAGTTCTAAGAAAGAAGCCTTGTTCATGGAATCCGCGTTTTTGATTTAGGCACAGATATAGAGTGGGGGAAATTTTTCACAGTGGATTCAGCTAGACGGGTGTTTTTCGTGAAAGATTGGCGAGGGGGGACCAGAGATTGGAGTTCAGACGAGCACCTGCCATGGAATATCCTTTTTATTGATTTTTGCTAATTAATAACATCTGCATTGGGATATATGAACTATCAGCGTTTTGTTATTTTTCTTTAAATTACTAAAATTTGAAATGAAAATTAAATTAATTAATTGCTGCCCGAAGGACAGACATATTTTGCTAGACTATATATATATTTAAAGTAGTAGCGGTCGTGTGTGTGTGTGTGTGTTTGTGTGTGTGTGTTTGTGTGTGTGTGTGTGTGTGCAACTCTCCTACAGCCTCACTACTGGACTTATCATGACTAAACCTAAGATGATGATGGTCTCGGATCTAGGGATGGTGTATACAATTTTTTAAGGTCAAGGTCAAAAGTTAAGATCATATTTGGTGCGTCTCCTGATAAACTCTCCAACCTAGGAATGGTGCACACTTAGTTGGGGTGTCTTTGCCTTATCTGTGATAAAAATATAGTTATGACACTAAACAAATGTTAACCAATTGTGATTGTTTGTAATTGTTTCAATTTTTATATCAACAATATAAGTGTCAACTTTGATATAACCTATTTGTTTGCATGACGTGGTCTGTAGATTAAAACTCCGCACGTTAATTTCTTAATTTTTTTTTTTCATTAACTACAAAGAATTTTATAAGACTTGAAAATTCACGGCTTTTTTTCTGATGATGTGGTCTATAGCTTCAAACCCTGCACGTAAATTTCTTCATGTCTTTTTTTTTTGTTAGCTGGAAAGAAGTTTAAATAAAATATCTTTATAAAAGGAACAGTAGATTCTCTACAGTGCAATGTAGAATAACATATACCTTGAATTAAGTTACTGCATGAAGGCATGTGAAGCTTCCCCTCGGGCGATTTCACTGATTTCGATGGCACTAAATATATAGGAGTGTGAAATAGTCGTTTATCTTCATTCAATCCCGAGCAACGTCGGGTCTCCCTGCTCGTATATATATATATATATATATATATATATATATATATATATATATATATATGCAACTGAAAGAAAACAGAGTAAGAGCAAAACGACTACCAGCCGCACCAATATCTGCAGCATTAAATCCACATTCATGTTCTATTTGTGGCCTTGTTTGCAAGTCCCTTGCTGGACTAAAAAGTCATCAGAGGCAAAAGCATAAATGAGTTTTAGAAATATGGGTTGTCCGAACCTCATACGTCGAAATCGACGGGAGAGTCCATCATATATATATATATATATATATATATATATATATATATATATATATATATATATATATATATATATATATATATATATATATATATATCTCATAAAATTCAAACAAGGTTTTAAATCACAATTCACTGCTGTTGCTGATCCGATGATCTCATTTTTTTTTTTAAGTTTACATATTTTAATGATGGTTTTAACGATACAAAACGAACGTTTTTGTTCAAACATTTCTGGGTGTGAAAGACGAACATGTTTGTAGAATGATTTCGCTTAACTGAATGCACACCATTGAAATAGCAACGTTGTTAACTTGGACGCATACATTATTGTTTGAGGAGTGTACATCGATTTATGTTGACAGCATTCTAAAATGTACAAAGAAAATAATAGCGCAGACATCTTTTATTCTTCTTCTTTTTATTCTTCTTATTATTATAATGATGATGATGATGATGATGATGATGATGATGATTCAGATGCAGTATTCTGTTTACATCCGAATACATTTAATTAGTTTTTTAAATGCCAGTTTTTGGTCCCCCAACAAAAGAAGGGTGGACCTGTAAATTCACCCATATCTTTACTTTTCTCAATATCTACGCATTGGAAATTTTTGAAATTTCGCACAAACATTAAACATGATATGAGTAAAAACGTAACAGAACGGATTTTTCAGGAAATCTCCGGCTGTACCCCTAGGGGTGCCTTTCGTGTTAAAATGGCTAAAATTGACACTTTTGTGCTTATCAAAAAAAAAATTGATGCCTTGGATTTTTATAAAATCTTCTGAAAAGTTGTAACTATCTGATTTCTATATAATTTTGTTTGTCTATACTTCGCGATAACTCTTGGGTGTGCCCCAGGGGCTCTTTTAGGGTTAATAAAAACATTTTCAAGACTATTTTACCATATTTGTCCAAAATTTTCTGTTTATGTCTATTTAACGGTTTTTCATGGCGCTTAACTCAAATTTATATATGTTAAGACCTTGGGAACTTTTGGGGCTTAATGGGGATGCAAATGATGGACTTAGTCATTTTTTCTTTTTGCATGGCACAGGATTCAAATTTACATATGTTAAGGCCTAAAACTGCACCGTTTGCTCATTTTCACTTTGGGGGCTAAATGCGTGGGGAGGCAAATACTGAATTTAATAAGTTTTTTTATGCCTCATTCACTGTGCACTCGCAGGGGACCATGCATACTTCACTTGGTTTTTTGTTAGTCTGCTAACAAGTAATTTTTTAAATTAAAGAAATTACAAAAGAATAACTTATCCGCAAGCAATGATTCGAGGATATTTTTCTGAATACATAATAACGCCTACACCACAGCGTCCAGTACAGTTAGTATCGTTCTTAACTGTACAGTACACATAATAATATATGGAGTTGCAATCAAGGGGATTTGGGGCACTTATTGAAAATGAAGTTGTGAAAGTCTATTTCTGTTTCCTGAAGGTGTAACAACTCTTGCTGATACATTATGGTCTTCCTGCAACCACTACAGGGGTAAAACGATAACATTTTCAACATAGAAAAGACAACATGATTCCATTTCCGTTTGATGAAAACCAGTTTTCTTTTTGTTGCAGACTATCTACTGGCTGGCCAGCTGTGTACAAATCCCAAGAGCGATAGAAGCCTTCTTTCATGTCTGAAAGTGACACAATGTGTAACGAGCAAGATCAGAGATGCGCCGCTGTATAACTCATGCTCTCTACCGATTCAAGTTATGACAACAGGACCATTGCCAACACCCTCAAAATGCATCATTGGATTGCGATTGATAACAAGAACGTGCGCTGGGTGATGGAACAAAGTCATGATTATGGTCTTTAATGTGGTCTCAAGTGAGAGTTACATCATTCAATCTCACATCTTCGAAGTCAGCTTGAAAGTTAACACCAAAGTGTACCTGGATTTGATGAAGAGTGTGGTGATTCCCCGGTGCAATCAGGTGGTTGCTGGTAGACTTTGGGTGTGGAAGCAGGATTCGACGCTGGTTCACAAGTTCAAAGAGACTCAAGCTAGAGTGCTAGAAATTTGTACTCCTCTCTCACTGTCCCTCTCCTTCCCCGACCTGAACCCGCTGAACTACTTCCGTTGGTCATACATTGAGACCATCATCATTACCTCCTACAACACCAACGCCAGCTTGATCTTCACCATCCGTCGAGCATTCGCCGAGCTCCCGTCGGCGCTTGTGGAATGGCATGCTCCCAGTTCCGAAACTGTATCGAGACGGTAATTTAGGCGGAAGAAGGCTACATTAAACAGGTTTCAGCTCTACTACATAATCTAGTTATCTGAAATTAAAAAATTTAAAAAAATGTTGTTTTATTTAGGGCGACAATTTTATCATTCCACTCCGTAGTAGAGACCCAGCGATTCCCAACTCTGGACAACATCTACATAAAATCGTCTGAATTGAATCCCAGTCTCTGCCCTACATTTAAAGATGTGGAATAGCATGGCATAGCCATGGAAAAAAATTCGAAAGACAATAACACTCTAAAGGAACTTAGTTTTCATGACACTTTGGACTTTGTGTGGACTGTTGTACAGCCACATTTAGTTAGAGAAGGAAAGAGACAGAGAGAGAAAGAGAGAGAGAGAGAAAAAAAGAGAGAGGGAGAGAGAGAGAAAGAGGGAGGAGAGAGAGAGAGAGAAAGAGAGAAGAAGAGAGAGAGAGAGAGAGAGAGAGAGAAAGAGAAAGAGAGAAAGAGAGAGAAAGAGAGTGAGAAAGAGAAGAGAGAGAGAGAAAGAGAGAGAGAGAGAGAGAGAGAGAGAGAGAGAAGAGAGAAAGAGAGATAGATAGAGATAAGGTGGGGAAGAAAAGAAAGCGTGAAAGAGAGAAAGAAAACGAGGATAAAATAAAAAAGTGAAAAAAGAAAAAAACGAAGGAGAGTAAAAGAAAACGGAAAAAGAAAGCGAGAAAAGAAAGAGAGATAAAAATGTGACATAGCGCATAAAATTATATGGAAATGCGGGCGAAATGACGTCACCGGTAAAAAAAGACTATAAAAAGGAGAAAGAAGACGATCACGGGAGAGACGTGAACAACGTCCGAGATCACGTTAGAGAGACATGAATAAGTGAATAACGTTCAATATCACGTTAGACAGACGTGAATGATGCTCGAGAATAGGATCGCGTGGCTGAGGTGATGGCCGTAACAATGTCTCCCGTCTCTCTAACTCTGGCCACTGACTAACTCTGTATATATCTCTACTATTCGCTTGATATTATGTAATTCAACTCGCGTCTTTTAACATGTGACTTTTAATCACGTTTTCAATCTGCTATTTTAAAACTTATTTATTTTAGTATTTTAATATTCATTTCTCAAGATCGCATTCCTGTTCTATTGTTTATTGTTGTTTTACGAACCCATTCCAAATCCTAAAACCTATAACATATTTGTCTTCATTCATACCGACAAAAAGAATGTTCTTTTATCTAACATTTTAACTTTCAATAATAATAATTACTAAATCGACTATAATAAGGTCACCCGGTGTCGCTCTGGTGTTATCGAACAGCCAGGCGTTGACTGGAATTTGAATTTTGAAATAAAATTTGTATTGAATACGTTTCAGGCCAAATTAATACGCGAAATTATTAAAATAAACAAGTGCTGTTAACTGTTAAAAAATTAAAATTTTAGTCAACACTTCTAACACGGATAATATATATATATATATATATATATATATATATATATATATATATATATATATATATATATGTATATATATTAGCAAAAGTACCCGTTGTTGACTGGTTTCAAAAGCAGCCTACAGAAAATGGACTCTGATTTATGAAAGTATGATAGGTTATAAAAAGGAAGGGTTGTACAGAAATAGCTTCGAATTTGGGGGTATCAAAACCAAAGCAAAATATGATGAAAGTAAAAATAAAATAGATAAACCCCATAATTTATTATACCATACCTGTTCACACTGAAACACTTATCACAATATTCTGTGAATCTATATTAAAAAAAAACCTGGTTAAACTTTGTGACATATTTCCATTCTACGGAGACCAGGCGCGAACGAACACCCTATAATTTTATTATACCATATTTCTTCAAACTGAAACATAATTATCAAAGTATACTTACGCAGATAGATATGAAAAGTCTTTATTGAAGTTTGTGCCTATTTCCATTCTATGGATGTCAGGCGAACGCAGACCCCACAATTTTATTATACCATCCCTATTTAAGTTAAAACATACTTATCAAAGTATTATTATGTACATCTATATCAAAAATACTTGTAAACATTTAAAAAAATTTTTTAAATTTTTTTATTTCCATACTTTGTGGACCAGGCGCGTACGCAGACTCCACAATTTTAATGAATCATCATTATGTCAGATCAAACATACCCATTTCTGTGTCTCGATACATATTCTATCATTATATGTGATCAGTTTTCTATAATAGTCAACCATATAGGAGCGTATTCGTGACCAGACACACACACAGATGTTCAGCTTTATATTATGTATATCTATATCTATATCTATATATATATCTATATATATATATATATATATATATATATATATGTATATCTATCTATCTATATATATATTTATATCTATATATATATATATGTGTGTGTGTGTGTAGAAAAATGTTTATTCAATTATATTTTACCTTTTATTTATACCAATACTTTGATTTACGTAGCTCGATATTACTACAGAGCATATACAAATAAATGACAAAAATCTATATTCCAAATTTCAGATGAGTTGCACTTTTTGTTTTTGTTAATCCAAGATGGTATAACAAAAATATCTTGGAATTTAGAATATTGGCTTTCGTCATATATATATATATATATATATATATATATATATATATGCACACACACACACACACACACACACACACACACACACACACACATATATATATATATATATATAAAGAAATAGGGAATATATATATAGAGTAACAGAAAGAAATGAAAAAAAAAGAACAAACCAAGTTATGTGTTCATCAACATTTCGTCTTTATTTCAAGACTTCCTCTAGATAAATGAAATTAAGAAAACAAAAAATCAGTATAAATATTTGAAAATATATTTGACGTCTAAAATATCTGGACGAAGAATTCAAATACTTCACAAATACTTTGAAAACCTTGTAATATCCATCTTATTTTATATTAAACTAGCAAAGATACCCGTGCTTCGCACGGAGCTTTGTTGCGCACTCGGGTACCAAAATCTGTGGGCACCTTTCCAGTAAGTTGATGTTGTAAGAGCAACGATTGCATAAGGTGATTAACATTTTAACTACCTCTTGTAGTGACTGAAATTCAATCAGGAACTTCACAAAACATTTTCATCAAAAGGAAGGTTACTTGATGTTACATTGTAAATTTTTCATTGAAGTAATTTTCAACTCTTGCTTAAATTTTATCTTGCACATTCAATACTAAAAACTTACCACAATCAGATCATGTCAGTTTTTCCTCATATCCATTTCTCGAACTTTTCACTGAAGAGCCTCAGGGTAAACTACATTTCTGCTGCTTTGATTTGGAGCCAGAATGTAGAGTTTTTCTGAACTTCCTGTCCGGCTGATGGAGACGTAGAACATACCGTGACTGAAGCAGTCTGATGTCAAGTCTACGCCAATGGTGTTAAATGTCTGACCTTGACTTTTGTTTATGCTCATTGCAAAACACACCTTCACAGGAAATTGGAGTCTCCGGAATTTAAATGGAAGTTCTGAGTCCGATGGAACTAAGGGGATCCTTGGCAGTAGAACGGTTTCGCCTTTGTAGGGACCACAAGAAATGGTGGCCTCAAGTACATTGGTGTGCAATCTGGTGATAACACATCTGGTTCCGTTTGTTGTTTTTGGCGGTTCCAAGGATCGAAGAATCATGATTGGCGATCCAAATTGAAATTTCGCACAAACATTAAACATGATATGAGTAAAAACGTAACAGAACGGATTTTTCAGGAAATCTCCGGCTGTACCCCTAGGGGCGCCTTTCGTGTTAAAATGGCTAAAATTGACACTTTTGTGCTTATCAAAAAAAAAATTGATGCCTTGGATTTTTATAAAATCTTCTGAAAAGTTGTAACTATCTGATTTCTATATAATTTTGTTTGTCTATACTTCGCGATAACTCTTGGGTGTGCCCCAGGGGCTCTTTTAGGGCTAATAAAAACATTTTCAAGACTATTTTACCATATTTGTCCAAAATTTTCTGTTTATGTCTATTTAACGGTTTTTCATGGCGCTTAACTCAAATTTATATATGTTAAGACCTTGGGAACTTTTGCGGCTTAATGGGGATGCAAATGATGGACTTGATCATTTTTTCTTTTTGCATGGCACAGGATTCAAATTTACATATGTTAAGGCCTAAAACTGCACTGTTTGTTCATTTTCACTTTGGGGGCTAAATGCGTGGGGAGGCAAATACTGAATTTAATAAGTTTTTTTATGCCTCATTCACTGTGCACTCGCAGGGGACCATGCATACTTCACTTGTTTTTTTGTTAGTCTGCTAACAAGTAATTTTTTAAATTAAAGAAATTACAAGAGAATAACTTATCCGCAAGCAATGATTCGAGGATATTTTTCTGAATACATAATAACGCCTACACCACAGCGTCCAGTACAGTTAGTATCGTTCTTAACTGTACAGTACACATAATAATATATGGAGTTGCAATCAAGGGGATTTGGGGCACCTATTGAAAATGAAGTTGTGAAAGTCTATTTCTGTTTCCTGAAGGTGTAACAACTCTTGCTGATACATTATGGTCTTCCTGCAACCACTACAGGGGTAAAACGATAACATTTTCAACATAGAAAAGACAACATGATTCCATTTCCGTTTGATGAAAACCAGTTTTCTTTTTGTTGCAGACTATCTACTGGCTGGCCAGCTGTGTACAAATCCCAAGAGCGATAGAAGCCTTCTTTCATGTCTGAAAGTGACACAATGTTTAACGAGCAAGATCAGAGATGCGCCGCTGTACAACTCATGCTCTCTACCGATCCAAGTTATGACAACAAGATCATTGCCAGCATCCTCAAAATGCATCACTGGATTGCGATTGATAACAAGAACGTGCGCTGGGTGATGGAACAAAGTCATGATTATGGTCTTTAATGTGGTCTCAAGTGAGAGTTACATCATTCAATCTCACATCTTCGAAGTCAGCTTGAAAGTTAACACCAAAGTGTACCTGGATTTGATGAAGAGTGTGGTGATTCCCCGGTGCAATCAGGTGGTTGCTGGTAGACTTTGGGTGTGGAAGCAGGATTCGACGCTGGTTCACAAGTTCAAAGAGACTCAAGCTAGAGTGCTAGAAATTTGTACTCCTCTCTCACTGTCCCTCTCCTTCCCCGACCTGAACCCGCTGAACTACTTCCGTTGGTCATACATTGAGACCATCATCATTACCTCCTACAACACCAACGCCAGCTTGATCTTCACCATCCGTCGAGCATTCGCCGAGCTCCCGTCGGCGCTTGTGGAATGGCATGCTCCCAGTTCCGAAACTGTATCGAGACGGTAATTTAGGCGGAAGAAGGCTACATTAAACAGGTTTCAGCTCTACTACATAATCTAGTTATCTGAATTACTTAAGTTAAAAAAATGTTGTTTTATTTAGGGCGACAATTTTATCGTTCCACTCCGTATCTCTACCCAGCGATTCCCAACTCTGGACAACATCTACATAAAATCGTCTGAATTGAATCCCAGTCTCTGCCCTACATTTAAAGATGTGGAATAGCATGGCATAGCCATGGAAAAAAATTCGAAAGACAATAACACTCTAAAGGAACTTAGTTTTCATGACACTTTGGACTTTGTGTGGACTGTTGTACAGCCACATTTAGTTAGAGAAGGAAAGAGACAGAGAGAGAAAGAGAGAGAGAGAAAAAAAGAGAGAGGGAGAGAGAGAAAGAGGGAGGAAGAGAGAGAGAAAGAGAAAGAGAGAAAGAGAGAGAGGGAGAGAGAGAAAGAGAAAGAGAGAGAAAGAGAGTGAGAAAGAGAAAGAGAGAGAGAAAGAGAGAGAGAGAGAGAGAGAGAGAGAGAAAGAGAGATAGATAGAGATAAGGTGGGGAAGAAAAGAAAGCGTGAAAGAGAGAAAGAAAACGAGGATAAAATAAAAAAGGGAAAAAAGAAAAAAACGAAGGAGAGTAAAAGAAAACGGAAAAAGAAAGCGAGAAAAGAAAGAGAGATAAAAATGTGACATAGCGCATAAAATTATATGGAAATGCGGGCGAAATGACGTCACCGGTAAAAAAAGACTATAAAAAGGAGAAAGAAGACGATCACGGGAGAGACGTGAACAACGTCCGAGATCACGTTAGTGAGACATGAATAACGTTCGAGATCACGTTAAAGCGAAGTGAATAACGTTCAATATCACGTTAGACAGACGTGAATGATGCTCGAGAATAGGATCGCGTGGCTGAGGTGATGGCCGTAACAATGTCTCCCGTCTCTCTAACTCTGGCCACTGACTAACTCTGTATATATCTCTACTATTCGCTTGATATTATGTAATTCAACTCGCGTCTTTTAACATGTGACTTTTAATCACGTTTTCAATCTGCTATTTTAAAACTTATTTATTTTAGTATTTTAATATTCATTTCTCAAGATCGCATTCCTGTTCTATTGTTTATTGTTGTTTTACGAACCCATTCCAAATCCTAAAACCTATAACATATTTGTCTTCATTCATACCGACAAAAAGAATGTTCTTTTATCTAACATTTTAACTTTCAATAATAATAGTCGGTTTTACTAAATCGACTATAATAAGGTCACCCGGTGTCGCTCTGGTGTTATCGAACAGCCATGCGTTGACTGAAATTTGAATTTTCAAATAAAATTTATATTGAATACGTTTCAGGCCAAATTACTACGCGAAATTATTAAAATAAACAAGTGCTGTTAACTGTTAAAAAATTAAAATTTTAGTCAACACTTCTAACACGGATAATATATATATATATATATATATATATATGTATATATATTAGCAAAAGTACCCGTTGTTGACTGGTTTCAAAAGCAGCCTACAGAAAATGGACTCTGATTTATGAAAGTATGATAGGTTATAAAAAGGAAGGGTTGTACAGAAATAGCTTCGAATTTGAGGGTATAAAAACCAAAGCAAAATATGATGAAAGTAAAAATAAAATAGATAAACCCCATAATTTATTATACCATACCTGTTCACACTGAAACACTTATCACAATATTCTGTGAATCTATATTAAAAAAAAACCTGGTTAAACTTTGTGACATATTTCCATTCTACGGAGACCAGGCGCGAACGAACACCCTATAATTTTATTATACCATATTTCTTCAAACTGAAACATAATTATCAAAGTATACTTACGCAGATAGATATGAAAAGTCTTTATTGAAGTTTGTGCCTATTTCCATTCTATGGATGCCAGGCGAACGCAGACCCCACAATTTTATTATACCATCCCTATTTAAGTTAAAACATACTTATCAAAGTATTATTATGTACATCTATATAAAAAATACTTGTAAAAATTTTTTAAAAATTTTAAATTTTTTTATTTCCATACTTTGTGGACCAGGCGCGTACGCAGACTCCACAATTTTAATGAATCATCATTATGTCAGATCAAACATACCCATTTCTGTGTCTCGATACATCTTCTATCATTATATGTGATAAGTTTTCTATAACAGTCAACCATATAGGAGCCTATTCGTGACCAGACACACACAGGGACATTCAGCTTTATATTATGTATATATATATACATATATATATATATATATATATATATATATATATATATTTATATCTATATATATATGTGTGTGTGTGTGTGTGTGTGTGTGTGTAGAAAAATGTTTATTCAATTATATTTTACCTTTTATTTATACCAATACTTTGATTTACGTAGCTCGATATTACTACAGAGCATATACAAATAAATGACAAAAATCTATATTCCAAATTTCAGATGAGTTGCACTTGTTTTTGTTTTTGTTAATCCAAGATGGTATAACAAAAACATCTTGGAATTTAGAATATTGGCTTTTGTCATATATATATATATATATATATATATATATATATATATATATATATATATATATATATATATACACATATATATATATATATATATATATATATATATATATACATATACATATATATATATATATGCACACACACACACACACACACACACACACACATATATATATATATATAAAGAAATAGGGAATATATATATAGAATAACAGAAAGAAATGAAAAAAAGAACAAACCAAGTTATGTTTTATCAACATTGCGTCTTTATTTCAAGGCTTCCTCTAGATAAATGAAATTAAGAAAACAGAAAACAGTATAAATATTTGAAAATATATTTGACGTCTAAAATATCTGGACGAAGAATTCAAATACTTCACAAATACTTTGAAAACCTTGTAATATCCATCTTATTTTATATTAAATGATAAAAAAGACACAGAAATATTTTCCAGGATAAATAAGCAAATATCATATACACCAGACAGTTCTCTCATAAACACCAATAATACAATAATTTGCAACACACTAAACAAACTAGAACTTCTAATCATACAAACCACACCACAAACTATAAAACAAACATAAAAAAACAACAAAACATCTCCAAAAACAAACCAGTCAATAAATTACATAACAAAAATACACTCATTTCATTTCACCTTCACATTTGAATTATAACGAACATATCTGTTCCAAAAACAATGTGAATTGCATCATATCTTTTTAAATATATTAACGATTATATGACGTTTAAAATTTTTTTTTATCTCTTTCACAAGGCTATGCCTCCCTCTTTTTGGAATTTCCAACGACTTTTTTTTTCGTTTCTGAAATGGAACAGAGTGATTACATAAAAATATATTTCAAATCTTTCATTACATAAAAATATATTTCAAATCTTTCATTACATAAAAATATATTTCAAATCTTTCATTACATAAAAATATATTTCAAATCTTTCATTACATAAAAATATATTTCAAATCTTTGTACTGGTGTTTTGTTTTCTTAATTTCATTCATCCAGAGGACGTCTTGAAATAAAGACGAAACGTTGATAAACACATAACTTGGTTTGTTACTGTTTTATTTCTCTATTTCGTCGGAATATTTTCACCATTATTCTTATATATATATATACAAAAATTATATTTAATTTTTACTTTTTTATCATTCGTTAGAAAACTATTTAGTCAATAAGTCATTTAATAACCTGCAATCTCTGCATCAACTTGCTCTCTCGAATTCACTATTGTACCAGTAATAATTTATTTTTAAGGGATCATCAGTTGTTTACCATGAAACACTGTTTCGGGGGATTTAATAATAATAATAATAATAATAATAATAATAATAATAAATAATAATAATAATAATAATAATAATAATAATAATAATAATATATATATATATATATATATATATATATATATATATATATATATATATATATATATATCAACAGAAACTAGTGGCCCTGGATATGACCTTATTCTATATCCGATGGTGAGGCCCCAGTTTGCGGGCTTTGGAGAGTGTGGAGTAACCCTTTAATTGCCATTGCTCCCAGGTCCACTCTGACCCGGAGTGGTAGTACTTATTAGGGCCTTAACTATGGGTTAAATAGAAACCGACTTGAAAAAAAAATTCTATTAAAAAAATTTTTCTTCTAAATCACTGAATTCGGCATTAAATAACCTGAAAAGGGTTGATATGCTGTAAAACAAAAACAGAAACTAGTGAATATGTATATTGTCATCCACACACAGTACTGTTTCGCAGCTCATCAGTGCGGTTAGACTGGCAACTGTCTCCAACCAGGATCGAAACCCGATCGCCCAAATGACAGTCAAGGCTTCTCACCATTACGCTATACGGCTACCGCTGCGTGAATAATGAATTCACGATGTTTTGACATAGCCCAAATGCCTCCGCTCGATTTGTTTACACAAAGAGCGTTGCTTAATATGCTAATGGCAGTTTGTATATCATTTACCAATACGTTCAACCCAAGATAGGGAGCATTATAGTCATCCACATACAGTACTGTTTCGCTGTTTCACAGCTCATCAGTGCGGCTAGACAGGCAACTGCCTCAAGCCAGGATCGAAATATATGAAGGAAGGAGAAAAAATGAAATAAAGACGAAAAAGAAGTATTTATCAGAATTGCTTGCTCATAACAGGACGTGTTTCGTCTGCCAAGAAACCGATTAGTATCCTCAGTGACTAACAATGTTTATCCACATTAATCGATGATAAGAAATACATTATCAATAGATAAACGCATTGGTTTCTATGTTCGTTTTAATTAGCGTAAACAACTTGTGTTGCTCGGCAACAAGAAGTAAAGACCTGGTTGATTTTCGTGCTCTACGCCATGTCCACATTATCAGATCAGTTCGATACAGAATTACCTCCCTTAGAATTGCATATGATATCAGTGTCAACTGCTAATTTTTCAACCAACAAAAGTAATCGCTTTTTAGCTAAATCCCGCGTGATGTTATGTTGGCTAAGTGCGTAACAATATGGACTGACGAATTGGTGTGCTAAGTTCGAACCCAGTTTGTTTTACAAAAGCGTTTTCACTTAAAATGTTGGCAACCTTCATGTAAATCTGACTATAAATAGCCGATTTCTTTTCAGAAAGGATTCTAACTAGAAAGATATCGGATGAAACTATGCCAAGAATAGAATTACGAATAATTGAAGTCCATCTAGTAGACTTTTACATCGTATCTTGTAGATCGTTATTCAAAGATTTCTATAGTTTGTAGTAAGACGAGTGTTTGCTGTGATTATTTTACAGGGGAAAATCTGATTCAAAACTCTACTCCAGCATCAATAGGGCATATATCTATTTTTAACTCTACTATTGTATAAAAGTCACTTTGTGTGTGTGTGTGTGAGTTCATTCCTCATAGATTCCGAAACGGCTGGTCTATCTTTAGTAAATTTCACACAAAGCTGATTTATATGTCTGGCATTATTTTTAGATCTGTTTTGTACAGAAATTCATCCGATAAGTTTCGAAAATCGAAAAAACATCTGATCTTAAAAATACCCTTTTCTCTCTCATAGATAAAGAAAAGTATAATTTTTACAAGAGTATATTTTACGTTACACCGAAAAAGGGAGATAATAAAATCTTAGAACATCATTTCTTATGAAAAAACAGATTTATTATAATCTGGAGATATAACTTAGCGATAGAGCATTCAACTACAGATCGAATGGTTCCCTGTTTAAACCCAGATGTACCTCATTATTTTATTTTAATTGTTTCTCCTATAAGAATAGGAGAGGAAAAAAGAATATTAAAAAGTCGAAAGGTGGGGGACGGGGAGAGAGATTGACATAGGTGAGGTAGGAGACGAGGAAGAAAGGGGGAATAGGTCAGAAAAGGAAATCGTCTTTCAAAATCTATTTTAAAAAGATAAATATAGATCGGTTAAAGTCAATTTGACCCAGACAGAAATATAATTTAATTTAGAAAGAAGTCGAGCGGAGATTACTGATGACTTAATAAAATAATTCATGATTATAATTATAATTCACGCGTACACACACATACATATATAAATGTATGAATGCAGATACACACATACATAAGAAAAATAGAATAAAAAAGTGAAACTAAAGGAAAAATCTGACTTACAAGCAATAGGGAAACATACACATGTAATTATACAAAGGCATAGAAGCATACATAGATGCGCATACACATACGTACATGCAGATATAGACGCATATATATGCAAAAAAATAAATGAATATATACACATGCATAAAGTCACATATATATGCAAAAATAAACATACATATACGTGAATATAGCGCCAGAGTTAGTATCCAGAAACTCATTTAATCTTACAAAGAATAAAAATTGGAGAAATCTCTTGAATTTTTAGCCGCAAGTTTAAGAGATAAGCTAAGTAATTTCGAATTGGTTATATTAGAATTTTTTCTTATGTTTACACTGGGAAACACGTTCACTTTTGGAATTGATTAAGGTGATACTTTGGGGGAATGATTTTACTAATAACTTCAGATCTGCAGAGGTGACAAGACTTAGAACATGGGGTTTAAGACTTTGAATTTTTAAGAACAGCCCAATTTACAGAGGTGTTTTTCGATTTAAGTTTTTTAATTAATGTGGTTAGAGAAGTTCCCTAACTGTTATCAGTGATTTCATTATTAAATGAAAAATTGCGGTTAGATATTCTAACCTTTATCAATGTTGAAGTGGCGCCAATATAATTTTATATTTTAGCTGGCGTTCGTGTAGTGTTAATAGTGTTAATAGTATGTGAATTTCTGGTAGGATTTGGGGTGGGGTTATGGTATAATTTAGGGTTATATATATATATATGTATATATATTACCGTTTAGTAACACATGTTACTGCTTAGTAACACATGTTACTGCTTAGTAACACATGTTTCGGTTACTGAACAGTATCAATGACCCAGTAACACCATCAGACTGAAATGGTTATTATGATTAGAAAAACGATATTAGAAAAAGCATAAAAAATGGGAAAGAAATTCAACTGTAATTCGACAACAGTTAATTTTTCAGATTTAATAAACATTAGAAAGTGGTAAGGGGCGAGGGAGAGTTTCAAATATTCAGCTAGATACGGATAGGAATAGAGGGATCAGGGGCAGAGAGAGACAGAGAGAGAGAGAGAGAGAGAGAAAAGAGAGAGAAAAGGGCGTAAGATAGTAAAACTTTGAAGGCGGAGGTAGGGGAGAGAAAGAGAGCGATCAGAACTAAAGGATAAGGAAAAAGACAAGCAGTTAAGGATGTGGGGTTAACTTGTGGACCGCCGCGATTAGGTGTTGGATACATGTCATATTGAGTTTGACGCGTTAAATATCTATGTGGTTTGGGAGGGGGGCGTTGTTTGGAATAACTAAGATGCGTCCTCTCACAGCAAGCTTAGTTACCTCCAACTTAAGTACATTTATCTATTTAAACGCATTGACTATAAGATGTCTCTAAGAAATTAATATATATATATATATATATATATATATATATATATATATATATATATATATACTTCAGAATAGTTTTTATTTAACAATCAGTTGTTATGGAAACGTGAGATTATAGGTTTACAAAGGAGTAAAAATTCCCCATGGCAAGGTAATCTCCAGACCCGTACGTATAAACAAGAAAGAACTATACTTATTGATGCGTCATCCCTGAGTAATTCAATTCTATAACCATAGTTACGCAACCCCACTCTTTTCATCTTATTAATGTTAAATTAGCAGTGTAGGGGTTAAAAATTATCTATGATAAATTTAGGTAAGTTACCTACACTAATTATTGTTATAATTAATGGTGTTAAATAATGGTATACTTTCTTTATGTCTAAATATATTTTTTTGTATATATGAGGATATATATGGAACACGTGTTATGTGTGAGTATATATGGGCTTAGATGTAAGTATATATATAATAAGTGAGCGTATGTGTGTATAAACTGTATGGTTGCGTGTATGTAAAAATATATATTGTATGTGTGCATGCATGTGTACGTGTATATATATATATATATATATATATGTGTGTGTGTACGTGTGTGTGCGTGTGTGTATGTGTATATATATGTGCGTATGTGTTCATGTATTTATAGGTAACTTTGTGTATATTTGAATGCAGTTGTAGAAAATTTCCCCAGTTAAATATTATTAAATCGCATAATGTTATGGATAAACGTTTTTCAGTAAGGTATTATCATTACTGTATTACCTTTGTTTCAGCTTATTTAACATTGAACTATTATCGTAAGGATCATAAAACAAAGATAAAACGTTCCATCAATAATCTTAGGATTGGTTTCACAATTAGCTCATAAACATTAGTATATTCTAAACGTTATGTCAATCCTCCTTTCTAAGGGAAATATAGATACGTATAAAATTAATAATAATCAGCACCTCATGGGCAGTATATATAACTTGAGTTGACGGAACAAATACGATTTAAACTGACAATGAGATTTGAGATGCAACTAGGAAAAATCTGGAAAAAAACGAATTATTCCATTTACGTATTTGGCTCATCCTTTTATTTTATTTTTATCTTTATTTTTGTTTTTGTTCTTATCTCTATATTCTTCTTGTTCCTCCTCTTCCCTTTCCCGAACTAAGTCTCTATATCTAGTACACGACCTGGCCTCAATTAAGCGACCGGTCAAACTTTATGATTCTTTGAATTCTATTTGAAGAGATATCTATATATATATATATATATATATATATATATATATATATATATATATATATGTATGTGTGTATGTATATATATGTATATATATATATATATGTTTATACATATGCGTGTATATGTATATATATATATATATATATATATATATGTATCTGTGTATGTGTGTATGTATGTATGTATATGTGTGTTCATATGTATATGGGGATGAATATGCACATATGTTTCACCCCACTTCCTACCACTTACCACTACCTACTCTCCCTAACACTTCGCCCCACTAAAAATAATATAGACTTCTAATGAAAAGGTTTCCACCAGACTTTGAATTATTATCGCTGGAACCACAAACAAATTTATGCAAACACTTGCCCGATTCGGATATCTACACAGCTATGCGGATTACCCAATATATAACTTGAACATTATTACCAAACGGATGTAGAGAACGTATAACATGGATTTTACCAAGCAAGCTGGATCTAAAAAACATTCATATCATTTTTCTACAAATCTTCCTGATGCAGGACTTCTGATAAATGCATTATTTTCACTTTGACTTTCCATGTCTCACTGACTTTAGCAAATAGGGTGCATACCTTTATAACTATTTGCTAATATTTTCTCTCCTCTGATGAGATGGTAGACATTGAAACCCTATAGGTTAAGGAGATTAATTTTCTAAAGCATTCTTTTGTCTTGCTTAGAATAATAAAAATTCTTTGATATGAAACTCAACCACTTCATTTCATTTCAATGAGTTTTTTTTTAAATTCATTGAATTACAATTTAATTTATATATATATATATATATATACAAGGGGCGTACAATAAGTAATGCTCCTGACCCACTTCCATCTGTCTGATCTAGCTGAAATTTTGCATGTGCAATGATCTATATCTCTACAGATTATGGGGGCAAATTACAGCTCTGAACTAATTGTGGTTTCTGTTTTACAGGTGTTTGAACTGAGTCAGGTGTGAAATGGAACCTGTTGAATGTCGAGCAGTGATTTGGTTTTTGTATTTGAAAGGACGCACACCACAGGAGACTTTTGATGAAATGAAAGAAACTTATGGTGATAATGTCCCATCACATGACCTTGTAAAATGCTGGCATCGTGAATTCAAAAATGACCGGAAGTCTGTGAAAACAGCTCCCAGACCTGGTCGCCCCCTTCTGCCATTGATGAGGCATCTGTTCATCAAGTTAAGGCTGCCATTTTGGGAGATCGGCGCATTACTATTCTCCAAATAGCCCAAGATGTCAAGATTAGTACAGGGTGTGTGGAAACTATCATTCATGACCATTTGCATATGCATAAGGTGTCTGCCAGATGGATTCGTAGGTTGCTCACACCATTCCAGAAGCGAGAACGCGTCGAGTGCTCGAGGATGAATTTGGAGATGTACCAAGAAGATGAGTCAAAGTTTTTCAAAAGACTGATTACATCACTATGATCCAGAGACCAAAGCCCAGTCAATGCAGTGGAAACACTTGGACTCACCACCTCCAAAGGAGGCAAGGGCGCAGCCCTCTGCTGGCAAGGTCATGCTCACAGTCTTCTGG
The DNA here is from genome assembly GCF_053919585.1 of Euprymna scolopes. Taxonomy (NCBI): domain Eukaryota; kingdom Metazoa; phylum Mollusca; class Cephalopoda; order Sepiida; family Sepiolidae; genus Euprymna; species Euprymna scolopes. The sequence continues at coordinate 9,517,088 of NC_136494.1, forward strand.
GACCAGGACGGAGTAGTGATGACAGATTTCCTGGCAAAGGGTACCACAATTACAGGAGCATATTATGCTTCACTTTTGAGGAAATTAAGGAAGCTATCAAAATCAAGATTAGCAAAGGCGAGCGTAGACATTTAGGAAGACGGACAGTTTTTTTTTTCAAACAAGAACGATCATCGATAAAACAATCAAGATGTGTTGTTAAATCACTTTGAAAAATAAATAAATATTAAATAAACAAATAGGGGCAATCCTGCGTATTAACTGATTATTCTGAGGAAAGTAACTCTATATTACTAATTGAGTCATTCATTTTTTTCATACGAGAATTTTCGACGTTAAAATGTTGTTTAATGTAACAAACTTCTATAACATTAATAACAACAACAGCAAAAATATATAACAACAATAAAAATATATAACAACAAAAATAAAATATATAACAACAAAAATATATAACAACAACAAAAATATATACAACAACAACAAAAATATAAAACAACAACAAAAAAATATATAACAACAACAAAAATATATAACAACAACAACCAAAATATATAGCATCAACAAAAAGTTGTAACAACAACAACAAAAATATATAACAACAACAAAAATATATATATAACAAAAACAACAACCAAAATATATAACAACAAGAACAAAAATATATAACAACAACAAAAAAATATATAACAACAACAATAAAAATATATAACAACAACAAAAAATATATAACAACAACAACAAAAATATATAACAACAGAAATATATAACAACAACAACCAAAATATATAACAACAACAACCAAAATATATAACAACAACAACAAAAATATATAGCAAAAACAAAAAAAATATATAGCAACAACAAAAATATATAACAACAAAAATTATAAAACAACAACAACAAAAATATATAATAACAACAACAAAAATATATAACAACAACAACCAAAATATATAACAACAACAACAAAAATATAAAACAACAACAAAAATATATAACAACAACCAAAATATATAACAACTGCAACCAAAATATATAAAAACAACAACAAAAATATATAACAACAACAACAAAAAATATATAACAACAACAACGAAAATATGTAACAACAACAAAAATATATAACAACAACAAAAATATATAACAACAAAAATATATAACAACAAGAAAAAAATACATAACAACAACCAAAATATATAACAACAACAAAAATATTTAACAACAACAACCAAAATATATAACAACAACAACAACAAAAATATATACGACAACAACAAAAATATATAACAACAACAACAACCAAAATTTATAACAACAACAACTAAAAATATATAACAACAACAACCAAAATATATAACAACAACAACAAAAATATATAACAACAACAAACAAAATATATAACAACAACAACCAAAATATATAACAACAACAAAAATATATACCAGCAACAACAAAAATATATAACAACAACAACCAAAAATATATAACAATAACAACAAAAATATATAACAACAAAAACAAAAATATTTAATTACAACAAAAATATATAACAACAACAACAAAGATATACAACAACAACAAAAATATATAATAACAACAAAAATATATAACAACAACAACCAAAATATATAACAACAACAACCAAAATATATAACAACAAGAACAACAAAAATATATAACAACAACAACCAAAATATATACAACAACAACAAAAATATATAACAACAACAAAAAAAATATATAACAACAACAACAGCAAAAGCTTTCACGTAATAAAGAAGAAAGACAATGGAAAGATAACTGAGAATTATAAGGAAAAAAAGAATGTTCTTTTCTGTAATGTAAAAACTTGTATGTTTTACTATGAATGTTATAAAAATGTATTATCTAATTTAATCAATTCATATGCGTGTCATGTTGGAACAGTGTACTGTGATTAGCTTTCAATGCTACATTTCGGTTTCGCGCCTAGCTAATGACATACGAATCTTCTTTTTTACTTCTGAAATCGCGACTTACCATATTTAAGCGTATTTTACGCCCAAGAAAAGACCCACCCCACCCCACCCCACTAGTATTAAATAAAATAGTTGAAAAAAAAATTGGTTGAAAAAAATAGTAGCATTTTTCTTGTCTTACAATTTCTCGAATGCATATCTATATAAATAAAACAGTAGATGTATATAGGTTTGCATCAATGTGTTTATATTACACTAGAAAAATGCGAGCATGATAAGTAATATGGTTAAGCGTAAACATGGAAAAGTAAAGGACTAGTTGTTAAAAATGGAAAAGAAAAGGACAAGCTATTCCAGTAAAAACTATAATAAATTTATAACTTAAAATATTGCAGGATTAAGAAATGATTATATAATGTTATAAATTGAATTAAATATATATATATATATATATATATATATATATATATATATATATATATATATATATATATGTATCGTTCATGGATAACTATTTCGCTTATTGATTTTCTCTCTCTCTCTCTCTCTCTCTCTCTCTCTCTCTCTCTTTCAAACAAAAGAATATATGAATCTAGGAAAACTCGTCCCTGGAAAACTCGTACTCGGAAAACACGTACCCTGAAAAATACGTACCCGCAAAATATTTAAAAAAAATATTATGAGGGGTATAGTCTCTTTTAAAAAGAATATCTCATACTAGAACGGTGATAAAATGTTTATTCAGTCAATATTTATTCAATAAGGGACAAATTTTCCTACCTAGCAAAAAGGGATGAGTTTTCCGGATACGTGTTTTCCGGGAACCAAATATATGTATATATATAAATCCAACTCGGAACTTCCTTAAGTGCAAATAAAATACATTTATTCGTGGTTCTATTGTGTCTGTATTGAGCTTGTTTATTTGGTTGGGGGTTATTCATTAATACATAAATATTTATAATTATATTAAATTGAGATTTACCCCTGATTATATCAGGTAAATATTTCTTTTCCGCTGTATTAATTGAATATATATATATATATATATATATATATATATATATATATATATATATATATATATATATATATATATATATTGTGTATATTTAGGCAGCATTTTCTCATTTAGACAAATATTATTGACTAGCACGGAATTATTCTGTTTTATAATTTTTCTTTTTATCTTCTCTAATCTCCGAATAGTCCTTTTTGTGTTTTTCTCGAAATTGTATATGTTAGATCCATTATCGCGAGCGCTTTCGACAGAAGTACTTCTATCATCCTCAGGTATATTGTAGAAATAAATGTAGGGCTTGTTTTTTTAATTTACTTATATACACATTTTTTCCTAGTCACCTGGTAATTTGTTACAAGTTACAAGTTAAGTGGGCGAATTATTTTTTTTTTTACATATATTAAAAACATTTATATATACAAACACATACATACATTATTAAACATTTATCCCAAACATTTCAAAACGTTCCGGTTGCACTCATAATTAATCTTATTTATTTGAGGCTTCTTTGTTTTAATGTACAATGCTTGGAGTATTCTTAGCCTGTTTACATTTCTCTCACTCTACAATACTCTTGTATTTTCTACCATAATTCTTCGAAATTCCGAATGTTGGCAGCCATGTCCCTTCAAATGTTGTGATATGGAGCTAGAGTCAGAGAGGCGGAGAGTCAATCTTCGCAACTAAGAAAAAAAAAATAATATTTGTCTAAATATATATATATATATTCGTATTCCTGTCGTTTTATTTGTTTGTTTGTTCACAATTTTATTAATATATACGAAAGGTCCGTTAGTTTAGTATTTTATTTCTTACTATATATATATAGTATGATTCCTTAAAAATATATACGATTAAGAGGTCACCTCATTTGTTTATTATATTAAGGAAAATCAATTTTACTAAATAGCTGTATGTTAGTTTAAGGTTCTAGCGAAAGAGTTGGTTTAATTGTTCTATTTAAGATTGTTATTTTATCAACTCTAAATAACAATTATATTGATAATATATTTAATTTAATTTATTTGGAAGTATTACTTCCGAGATCGATTTTTTTTATAAACCGAGTAGAATTATTTCCCCTGATTAGTTTGTTTTATATGTTCCTAAGTTCGAAAGATAATAAAAAAAAAACTCTTCCCAAATAAATTAATTTGGCAATCGCAAGACGTTTCTAGCGTGGAAAAATAATTTCGTGTAGACAGAAACATGTTTTAATTTATTTTTAAATATTCGATACTCTTGCATAATTTGACCCGGATTCTCGGGAATTCCCGTCAAGCATGGATCGGGCGAGACCGGCAATCATCGGTTAAAGCGGAGCGTTGTAACAGACACTTTAAAAACAAACAGAAAAAATACAAATGTAAATAATAAAAAATAACAAAAAACTTACCTTTAAAAGACTGAAATATTTTTATTTATTGGTACTCCTTGGGGGTTGAGTTCCACGGCGACCATCAGAATTATTTAATGGTATGTCCTTAGTCAAGGCTAACGCATGCACACGTAACATTTTTTATTTACTGATGTTGGCTTCGTAACTAAACGATTTATTGATAATTTCGTAACCCTTAGAGGCATGCCGGAAGATTTAAATTGGTTCATTATTGTTGTAATGAAAAAAAAAGTTTCATTCAACACACAAAACCAAAAATACATACTAATGATAAATAATTTGAAATTTACTAATTTTTAAATGAAAAAAGTTAATAAAAAATAGTTGGTTATGTGCGCATTTCAAAATGTCTGTAAAAGTAAGAAATTATTTTAATGTTCCTTTTAAAAAATGGATATATTTTTTACATTATGTCCACTTTATAAACAAACCCAACCTTCCTAGGTAAAGAACAGCTTTTGGAATAAACACAATTTTGAGGAGGGGGTGAAAAAATTGGCAAAACTGATATTCGTTTTCAGCATACCCACCCGCAAATAATAATTAAAAAAACGAGGGGTCTAGTGTCCGTTACGGAGAAGTAGATTTATTTATCAATAAAACTCGTCATTTATAAAGAAAATTGTGGAGGTGGACTTAAATGTAAATATTTACCAAAAAGTTATCCGCTCATGTAAATTAAAAATGTTTCTAAAAGTGAAAAATTATCAATAAATTGTTTAGTTCTTTTTTTATTATTTATGAAAGGAGTTAATTCAACACAAATAAATAAATAAAATAAATAAAGGTTTGTAAAAGTGACTAATTATCAATAAATGGTTTAGTTCTTTTTTATAATTTATGAAAGGAGTTAATTCAACGCAAATAAATAAATAAAATAAATAAAGGTTTGTAAAAGTGACAAATTATCAATAAATGGTTTAGTTCTTTTTTTATTATTTATGAAAGGAGTTAATTCAACGCAAATAAATAAATAAAATAAATAAATAAATGTTTGTAAAAGTGACAAATTATCAATAAATGGTTTAGTTCTTTTTTTATTATTTATGAAAGGAGTTAATTCAACGCAAATAAATAAATAAAATAAATAAATAAATGTTTGTAAAAGTGACAAATTATCAATAAATGGTTTAGTTCTTTTTTATTATTTATGAAAGGAGTTAATTCAACGCAAATAAATAAATAAAATAAATAAAGGTTTGTAAAAGTGACAAATTATCAATAAATGGTTTAGTTCTTTTTTATAATTTATGAAAGGAGTTAAGTCAACGCAAAAAAATAAATAAAATAAATAAAGGTTTGTAAAAGTGACGAATTATCAATAAATGGTTTAGTTCTTTTTTTTATTATTTATGAAAGGAGTTAATTCAACGCAAATAAATAAATAAAATAAATAAATAAATGTTTGTAAAAGTGACAAATTATCAATAAATGGTTTAGTTCTTTTTTATTATTTATGAAAGGAGTTAATTCAACGCAAATAAATAAATAAAATAAATAAATAAATGTTTGTAAAAGTGACAAATTATCAATAAATGGTTTAGTTCTTTTTTATTATTTATGAAAGGAGTTAATTCAACGCAAATAAATAAATAAAATAAATAAAGGTTTGTAAAAGTGACAAATTATCAATAAATGGTTCAGTTCTTTTTTATAATTTATGAAAGGAGTTAATTCAACGCAAATAAATAAATAAAATAAATAAAGGTTTGTAAAAGTGACAAATTATCAATAAATTGTTTAGTTCTTTTTTATAATTTATGAAAGGAGTTAATTCAACGCAAATAAATAAATAAAATAAATAAAGGTTTGTAAAAGTGACAAATTATCAATAAATGGTTTAGTTCTTTTTTTATTATTTATGAAAGGAGTTAATTCAACGCAAATAAATAAATAGAATAAATAAATGTTTGTGAAAGTGACAAATTATAAATAAATGGTTTAGTTCTTTTTTATTATTTATGAAAGGAGTTAATTCAACGCAAATAAATAAATAAAATAAATAAAGGTTTGTAAAAGTGACAAATTATCAATAAATGGTTTAGTTCTTTTTTATTATTTATGAAAGGAGTTAATTCAACGCAAATAAATAAATAAAATAAATAAATGTTTGTAAAAGTGACAAATTATCAATAAATGGTTTAGTTCTTTGTTTATTATTTATGAAAGGAGTTAATTCAACGCAAATAAATAAATAGAATAAATAAATGTTTGTAAAAGTGACAAATTATCAATAAATGGTTTAGTTCTTTTTTTATTATTTATGAAAGGAGTTAATTCAACGCAAATAAATAAATAAAATAAATAAATGTTTGTAAAAGTGACAAATTATCAATAAATGGTTTAGTTCTTTTTTATTATTTATGAAAGGAGTTAATTCAACGCAAATAAATAAATAAAATAAATAAATGTTTGTAAAAGTGACAAATTATCAATAAATGGTTTAGTTCTTTTTTTATTATTTATGAAAGGAGTTAATTCAACGCAAATAAATAAATAAAATAAATAAATGTTTGTAAAAGTGACAAATTATCAATAAATGGTTTAGTTCTTTTTTATTATTTATGAAAGGAGTTAATTCAACGCAAATAAATAAATAAAATAAATAAAGGTTTGTAAAAGTGACAAATTATCAATAAATGGTTTAGTTCTTTTTTATTATTTATGAAAGGAGTTAATTCAACGCAAATAAATAAATAAAATAAATAAATGTTTGTAAAAGTGACAAATTATCAATAAATGGTTTAGTTCTTTTTTATTATTTATGAAAGGAGTTAATTCAACGCAAATAAATAAATAAAATAAATAAATGTTTGTAAAAGTGACAAATTATCAATAAATGGTTTAGTTCTTTTTTATTATTTATGAAAGGAGTTAATTCAACGCAAATAAATAAATAAAATAAATAAAGGTTTGTAAAAGTGACAAATTATCAATAAATGGTTTAGTTCTTTTTTATTATTTATGAAAGGAGTTAATTCAACGCAAATAAATAAATAAAATATATAAAGGTTTGTAAAAGTGACAAATTATCAATAAATGGTTTAGTTCTTTTTTTATTATTTATGAAAGGAGTTAATTCAACGCAAATAAATAAATAAAATAAATAAAGGTTTGTAAAAGTGACAAATTATCAATAAATGGTTTAGTTCTTTTTTATTATTTATGAAAGGAGTTAATTCAACGCAAATAAATAAATAAAATAAATAAAGGTTTGTAAAAGTGACAAATTATAAATAAATGGTTTAGTTCTTTTTTATTATTTATGAAAGGAGTTAATTCAACGCAAATAAATAAAGAAAATAAATAAAGGTTTGTAAAAGTGACAAATTATCAATAAATGGTTTAGTTCTTTTTTATTATTTATGAAAGGAGTTAATTCAACGCAAATAAATAAATAAAATAAATAAATGTTTGTGAAAGGGACAAATTATCAATAAATGGTTTAGTTCTTTTTTTATTATTTATGAAAGGAGTTAATTCAACGCAAATAAATAAATCAAATAAATAAATGTTTGTAAAAGTGACAAATTATCAATAAATGGTTTAGTTCTTTTTTATTGTTTATGAAAGGAGTTAATTCAACGCAAATAAATAAATAAAATAAATAAATGTTTGTAAAAGTGACAAATTATCAATAAATGGTTTAGTTCTTTATTTTATTATTTATGAAAGGAGATAATTCAACGCAAATAAATAAATAAAATAAATAAAGGTTTGTAAAAGTGACAAATTATCAATAAATGGTTTAGTTCTTTTTTATTATTTATGAAGGGAGTACATTCAACGCAAATAAATAAATAAAATAAATAAATGTTTGTAAAAGTGACAAATTATCAATAAATGGTTTAGTTCTTTATTTTATTATTTATGAAAGGAGTTAAGTAAACGCAAATAAACAAATAAAATAAATAAATGTTTGTAAAAGTGACAAATTATCAATAAATGGTTTAGTTCTTTTTTATTATTTATGAAAGGAGTTAATTCAACGCAAATAAATAAATAAAATAAATAAATGTTTGTAAAAGTGACAAATTATCAATAAATGGTTTAGTTCTTTATTTTATTATTTATGAAAGGAGTTAATTTAACGCAAATAAATAAATAAAATAAATAAAGGTTTGTAAAAGTGACAAATTATCAATAAATGGTTTAGTTCTTTTTTATTATTTATGAAAGGAGTTAATTCGACGCAAATAAATAAATCAAATAAATAAAGGTTTGTAAAAGTGACAAATTATCAATAAATGGTTTAGTTCTTTTTTATTATTTATGAAAGGAGTTAATTCAACGCAAATAAATAAATAAAATAAATAAAGGTTTGTAAAAGTGACAAATTATCAATAAATTGTTTAGTTCTTTTTTATTATTTATGAAAGGAGTTAATTCAACGCAAATAAATAAATAAAATAAATAAAGGTTTGTAAAAGTAGCAAATTATCAATAAATGGTTTAGTTCTTTTTTATTATTTATGAAAGGAGTTAATTCAACGCAAATAAATAAATAAAATAAATAAATGTTTGTAAAAGTGACAAATTATCAATAAATGGTTTAGTTCTTTTTTATTATTTATGAAAGGAGTTAATTCAACGCAAATAAATAAATAAAATAAATAAATGTTTGTAAAAGTGAAAAATTATCAATAAATGGTTTAGTTCTTTATTTTATTATTTATGAAAGGAGTTAATTCAACGCAAATAAATAAATAAAATAAATAAAGGTTTGTAAAAGTGACAAATTATCAATAAATGGTTTAGTTCTTTTTTATTATTTATGAAGGGAGTACATTCAACGCAAATAAATAAATAAAATAAATAAATGTGTGTAAAAGTGACAAATTATCAATAAATGGTTTAGTTCTTTATTTTATTATTTATGAAAGGAGTTAATTCAACGCAAATAAATAAATAAAATAAATAAAGGTTTGTAAAAGTGACAAATTATCAATAAATGGTTTAGTTCTTTATTTTATTATTTATGAAAGGAGTTAATTCAACGCAAATAAATAAATAAAATAAATAAATAAAGGTTTGTAAAAGTGACAAATTATCAATAAATGGTTTAGTTCTTTTTTATTGTTTATGAAAGGAGTTAACTCAACGCAAATAAATAAATAAAATAAATACAGGTTTGTAAAAGTGACAAATTATCAATAAATGGTTTAGTTCTTTTTTATTGTTTATGAAAGGAGTTAACTCAACGCAAATAAATAAATAAATAAAATAAATAAAGGTTTGTAAAAGTGACAAATTATCAATAAATGGTTTAGTTCTTTTTTATTATTTATGAAAGGAGTTAATTCAACGCAAATAAATAAATAAAATAAATAAAGGTTTGTAAAAGTGACAAATTATCAATAAATGGTTTAGTTCTTTATTTTATTATTTATGAAAGGAGTTAATTCAACGCAAATAAATAAATAAAATAAATAAAGGTTTGTAAAAGTGACAAATTATCAATAAATGGTTTAGTTCTTTTTTATTATTTATGAAAGGAGTTAATTCAACGCAAATAAATAAATAAAATAAATAAAGGTTTGTAAAAGTGACAAATTATCAATAAATGGTTTAGTTCTTTTTTATTGTTTATGAAAGGAGTTAATTCGACGCAAATAAATAAATAAAATAAATAAATAAAGGTTTGTAAAAGTGACAAATTATCAATAAAGGGCTTAGTTCTTTATTTTATTATTTATGAAAGGAGTTAATTCAACGTAAATAAATAAATAAAATAAATAAATGTTTGTAAAAGTGACAAATTATCAATAAATGGTTTAGTTCTTTTTTATTATTTATGAAAGGAGTTAATTCAACGCAAATAAATAAATAAAATAAATAAATAAATGTTTGTAAAAGTGACAAATTATCAATAAATGGTTTAGTTCTTTTTTATTATTTATGAAAGGAGTTAATTTAACGCAAATAAATAAATAAAATAAATAAAGGTTTGTAAAAGTGACAAATTATCAATAAATGGTTTAGTTCTTTTTTATAATTTATGAAAGGAGTTAAGTCAACGCAAAAAAATAAATAAAATAAATAAAGGTTTGTAAAAGTGACGAATTATCAATAAATGGTTTAGTTCTTTTTTTTATTATTTATGAAAGGAGTTAATTCAACGCAAATAAATAAATAAAATAAATAAATAAATGTTTGTAAAAGTGACAAATTATCAATAAATGGTTTAGTTCTTTTTTATTATTTATGAAAGGAGTTAATTCAACGCAAATAAATAAATAAAATAAATAAATAAATGTTTGTAAAAGTGACAAATTATCAATAAATGGTTTAGTTCTTTTTTATTATTTATGAAAGGAGTTAATTCAACGCAAATAAATAAATAAAATAAATAAAGGTTTGTAAAAGTGACAAATTATCAATAAATGGTTCAGTTCTTTTTTATAATTTATGAAAGGAGTTAATTCAACGCAAATAAATAAATAAAATAAATAAAGGTTTGTAAAAGTGACAAATTATCAATAAATTGTTTAGTTCTTTTTTATAATTTATGAAAGGAGTTAATTCAACGCAAATAAATAAATAAAATAAATAAAGGTTTGTAAAAGTGACAAATTATCAATAAATGGTTTAGTTCTTTTTTTATTATTTATGAAAGGAGTTAATTCAACGCAAATAAATAAATAGAATAAATAAATGTTTGTGAAAGTGACAAATTATAAATAAATGGTTTAGTTCTTTTTTATTATTTATGAAAGGAGTTAATTCAACGCAAATAAATAAATAAAATAAATAAAGGTTTGTAAAAGTGACAAATTATCAATAAATGGTTTAGTTCTTTTTTATTATTTATGAAAGGAGTTAATTCAACGCAAATAAATAAATAAAATAAATAAATGTTTGTAAAAGTGACAAATTATCAATAAATGGTTTAGTTCTTTGTTTATTATTTATGAAAGGAGTTAATTCAACGCAAATAAATAAATAGAATAAATAAATGTTTGTAAAAGTGACAAATTATCAATAAATGGTTTAGTTCTTTTTTTATTATTTATGAAAGGAGTTAATTCAACGCAAATAAATAAATAAAATAAATAAATGTTTGTAAAAGTGACAAATTATCAATAAATGGTTTAGTTCTTTTTTATTATTTATGAAAGGAGTTAATTCAACGCAAATAAATAAATAAAATAAATAAATGTTTGTAAAAGTGACAAATTATCAATAAATGGTTTAGTTCTTTTTTTATTATTTATGAAAGGAGTTAATTCAACGCAAATAAATAAATAAAATAAATAAATGTTTGTAAAAGTGACAAATTATCAATAAATGGTTTAGTTCTTTTTTATTATTTATGAAAGGAGTTAATTCAACGCAAATAAATAAATAAAATAAATAAAGGTTTGTAAAAGTGACAAATTATCAATAAATGGTTTAGTTCTTTTTTATTATTTATGAAAGGAGTTAATTCAACGCAAATAAATAAATAAAATAAATAAATGTTTGTAAAAGTGACAAATTATCAATAAATGGTTTAGTTCTTTTTTATTATTTATGAAAGGAGTTAATTCAACGCAAATAAATAAATAAAATAAATAAATGTTTGTAAAAGTGACAAATTATCAATAAATGGTTTAGTTCTTTTTTATTATTTATGAAAGGAGTTAATTCAACGCAAATAAATAAATAAAATAAATAAAGGTTTGTAAAAGTGACAAATTATCAATAAATGGTTTAGTTCTTTTTTATTATTTATGAAAGGAGTTTATTCAACGCAAATAAATAAATAAAATATATAAAGGTTTGTAAAAGTGACAAATTATCAATAAATGGTTTAGTTCTTTTTTTATTATTTATGAAAGGAGTTAATTCAACGCAAATAAATAAATAAAATAAATAAAGGTTTGTAAAAGTGACAAATTATCAATAAATGGTTTAGTTCTTTTTTATTATTTATGAAAGGAGTTAATTCAACGCAAATAAATAAATAAAATAAATAAAGGTTTGTAAAAGTGACAAATTATAAATAAATGGTTTAGTTCTTTTTTATTATTTATGAAAGGAGTTAATTCAACGCAAATAAATAAAGAAAATAAATAAAGGTTTGTAAAAGTGACAAATTATCAATAAATGGTTTAGTTCTTTTTTATTATTTATGAAAGGAGTTAATTCAACGCAAATAAATAAATAAAATAAATAAATGTTTGTGAAAGGGACAAATTATCAATAAATGGTTTAGTTCTTTTTTTATTATTTATGAAAGGAGTTAATTCAACGCAAATAAATAAATCAAATAAATAAATGTTTGTAAAAGTGACAAATTATCAATAAATGGTTTAGTTCTTTTTTATTGTTTATGAAAGGAGTTAATTCAACGCAAATAAATAAATAAAATAAATAAATGTTTGTAAAAGTGACAAATTATCAATAAATGGTTTAGTTCTTTATTTTATTATTTATGAAAGGAGATAATTCAACGCAAATAAATAAATAAAATAAATAAAGGTTTGTAAAAGTGACAAATTATCAATAAATGGTTTAGTTCTTTTTTATTATTTATGAAGGGAGTACATTCAACGCAAATAAATAAATAAAATAAATAAATGTTTGTAAAAGTGACAAATTATCAATAAATGGTTTAGTTCTTTATTTTATTATTTATGAAAGGAGTTAAGTAAACGCAAATAAACAAATAAAATAAATAAATGTTTGTAAAAGTGACAAATTATCAATAAATGGTTTAGTTCTTTTTTATTATTTATGAAAGGAGTTAATTCAACGCAAATAAATAAATAAAATAAATAAATGTTTGTAAAAGTGACAAATTATTAATAAATGGTTTAGTTCTTTATTTTATTATTTATGAAAGGAGTTAATTTAACGCAAATAAATAAATAAAATAAATAAAGGTTTGTAAAAGTGACAAATTATCAATAAATGGTTTAGTTCTTTTTTATTATTTATGAAAGGAGTTAATTCGACGCAAATAAATAAATCAAATAAATAAAGGTTTGTAAAAGTGACAAATTATCAATAAATGGTTTAGTTCTTTTTTATTATTTATGAAAGGAGTTAATTCAACGCAAATAAATAAATAAAATAAATAAAGGTTTGTAAAAGTGACAAATTATCAATAAATTGTTTAGTTCTTTTTTATTATTTATGAAAGGAGTTAATTCAACGCAAATAAATAAATAAAATAAATAAAGGTTTGTAAAAGTAGCAAATTATCAATAAATGGTTTAGTTCTTTTTTATTATTTATGAAAGGAGTTAATTCAACGCAAATAAATAAATAAAATAAATAAATGTTTGTAAAAGTGACAAATTATCAATAAATGGTTTAGTTCTTTTTTATTATTTATGAAAGGAGTTAATTCAACGCAAATAAATAAATAAAATAAATAAATGTTTGTAAAAGTGAAAAATTATCAATAAATGGTTTAGTTCTTTATTTTATTATTTATGAAAGGAGTTAATTCAACGCAAATAAATAAATAAAATAAATAAAGGTTTGTAAAAGTGACAAATTATCAATAAATGGTTTAGTTCTTTTTTATTATTTATGAAGGGAGTACATTCAACGCAAATAAATAAATAAAATAAATAAATGTGTGTAAAAGTGACAAATTATCAATAAATGGTTTAGTTCTTTATTTTATTATTTATGAAAGGAGTTAATTCAACGCAAATAAATAAATAAAATAAATAAAGGTTTGTAAAAGTGACAAATTATCAATAAATGGTTTAGTTCTTTATTTTATTATTTATGAAAGGAGTTAATTCAACGCAAATAAATAAATAAAATAAATAAATAAAGGTTTGTAAAAGTGACAAATTATCAATAAATGGTTTAGTTCTTTTTTATTGTTTATGAAAGGAGTTAACTCAACGCAAATAAATAAATAAAATAAATAAAGGTTTGTAAAAGTGACAAATTATCAATAAATGGTTTAGTTCTTTTTTATTGTTTATGAAAGGAGTTAACTCAACGCAAATAAATAAATAAATAAAATAAATAAAGGTTTGTAAAAGTGACAAATTATCAATAAATGGTTTAGTTCTTTTTTATTATTTATGAAAGGAGTTAATTCAACGCAAATAAATAAATAAAATAAATAAAGGTTTGTAAAAGTGACAAATTATCAATAAATGGTTTAGTTCTTTATTTTATTATTTATGAAAGGAGTTAATTCAACGCAAATAAATAAATAAAATAAATAAAGGTTTGTAAAAGTGACAAATTATCAATAAATGGTTTAGTTCTTTTTTATTATTTATGAAAGGAGTTAATTCAACGCAAATAAATAAATAAAATAAATAAAGGTTTGTAAAAGTGACAAATTATCAATAAATGGTTTAGTTCTTTTTTATTGTTTATGAAAGGAGTTAATTCGACGCAAATAAATAAATAAAATAAATAAATAAAGGTTTGTAAAAGTGACAAATTATCAATAAAGAGCTTAGTTCTTTATTTTATTATTTATGAAAGGAGTTAATTCAACGTAAATAAATAAATAAAATAAATAAATGTTTGTAAAAGTGACAAATTATCAATAAATGGTTTAGTTCTTTTTTATTATTTATGAAAGGAGTTAATTCAACGCAAATAAATAAATAAAATAAATAAATAAAGGTTTGTAAAAGTGACAAATTATCAATAAATGGTTTAGTTCTTTTTTATTGTTTATGAAAGGAGTTAATTCGACGCAAATAAATAAATAAAATAAATAAATAAAGGTTTGTAAAAGTGACAAATTATCAATAAAGGGCTTAGTTCTTTATTTTATTATTCATGAAAGGAGTTAATTCAACGCAAATAAACAAATAAAATAAATAAATGTTTGTAAAAGTGACAAATTATCAATAAATTGTTTAGTTCTTTTTTTATTATTTATGAAAGGAGTTAATTCAACGCAAATAAATAAATAAAATAAATAAAGGTTTGTAAAAGTGACAAATTATCAATAAATGGTTTAGTTCTTTTTTATTATTTATGAAAGGAGTTAATTCAACGCAAATAAATAAATAAAATAAATAAAGGTTTGTAAAAGTGACAAATTATCAATAAATGGTTTAGTTCTTTATTTTATTATTTATGAAAGGAGTTAATTCAACGCAAATAAATAAATAAAATAAATAAATGTTTGTAAAAGTGACAAATTATCAATAAATGGTTTAGTTCTTTTTTATTATTTATGAAAGGAGTTAATTCAACGCAAATAAATAAATAAAATAAATAAAGGTTTGTAAAAGTGACAAATTATCAATAAATGGTTTAGTTCTTTATTTTATTATTTATGAAAGGAGTTAATTCGACGCAAATAAATAAATAAAATAAATAAATAAATGTTTGTAAAAGTGACAAATTATCAATAAATTGTTTAGTTCTTTATTTTATTATTCATGAAAGGAGTTAATTCGACGCAAATAAATAAATAAAATAAATAAATAAATGTTTGTAAAAGTGACAAATTATCAATAAATTGTTTAGTTCTTTATTTTATTATTTATGAAAGGAGTTAATTCGACGCAAATAAATAAATAAAATAAATAAATAAATGTTTGTAAAAGTGACAAATTATCAATAAATTGTTTAGTTCTTTATTTTATTATTTATGAAAGGAGTTAATTCGACGCAAATAAATAAATAACATAAATAAATAAATGTTTGTAAAAGTGACAAATTATCAATAAATTGTTTAGTTCTTTATTTTATTATTTATGAAAGGAGTTAATTCGACGCAAATAAATAAATAAAATAAATAAATAAATGTTTGTAAAAGTGACAAATTATCAATAAATTGTTTAGTTCTTTATTTTATTATTTATGAAAGGAGTTAATTCAACGCAAATAAATAAATAAAATAAATAAATAAAGGTTTTTAAAAGTGACAAATTATCAATAAATGGTTTAGTTCTTTTTTATTGTTTATGAAAGGAGTTAATTCGATGCAAATAAATAAATAAAATAAATAAAGGTTTGTAGAAGTGACAAATTATCAATAAAGGGCTTAGTTCTTTATTTTATTATTTATGAAAGGAGTTAATTCAACGCAAATAAATAAATAAAATAAATAAAGGTTTGTAAAAGTGACAAATTATCAATAAATGGTTTAGTTCTTTATTTTATTATTTATGAAAGGAGTTAATTCAACACAAATAAATAAATAAAATAAATAAATGTTTGTAAAAGTGACAAATTATCAATAAATGGTTTAGTTCTTTTTTTATTATTTATGAAAGGAGTTAATTCAACGCAAATAAATAAATAAAATAAATAAAGGTTTGTAAAAGTGACAAATTATCAATAAATGGTTTAGTTCTTTATTTTAGTATTTATGAAAGGAGTTAATTCAACGCAAATAAATAAATAAAATAAATAAAGGTTTGTAAAAGTGACAAATTATCAATAAATGGTTTAGTTCTTTTTTTATTATTTATGAAAGGAGTTAATTCAACGCAAATAAATAAATAAAATAAATAAAGGTTTGTAAAAGTGACAAATTATCAATAAATGGTTTAGTTCTTTATTTTATTATTTATGAAAGGAGTTAATTCAACGCAAATAAATAAATAAAATAAATAAAGGTTTGTAAAAGTGACAAATTATCAATAAATGGTTTAGTTCTTTATTTTATTATTTATGAAAGGAGTTAATTCAACGCAAATAAATAAATAAAATAAATAAATGTTTGTAAAAGTGACAAATTATCAATAAATGGTTTAGTTCTTTTTTATTATTTATGAAAGGAGTTAATTCAACGCAAATAAATAAATAAAATAAATAAAGGTTTGTAAAAGTGACAAATTATCAATAAATGGTTTAGTTCTTTATTTTATTATTTATGAAAGGAGTTAATTCGACGCAAATAAATAAATAAAATAAATAAATAAATGTTTGTAAAAGTGACAAATTATCAATAAATTGTTTAGTTCTTTATTTTATTATTCATGAAAGGAGTTAATTCGACGCAAATAAATAAATAAAATAAATAAATAAATGTTTGTAAAAGTGACAAATTATCAATAAATTGTTTAGTTCTTTATTTTATTATTTATGAAAGGAGTTAATTCGACGCAAATAAATAAATAAAATAAATAAATAAATGTTTGTAAAAGTGACAAATTATCAATAAATTGTTTAGTTCTTTATTTTATTATTTATGAAAGGAGTTAATTCGACGCAAATAAATAAATAACATAAATAAATAAATGTTTGTAAAAGTGACAAATTATCAATAAATTGTTTAGTTCTTTATTTTATTATTTATGAAAGGAGTTAATTCGACGCAAATAAATAAATAAAATAAATAAATAAATGTTTGTAAAAGTGACAAATTATCAATAAATTGTTTAGTTCTTTATTTTATTATTTATGAAAGGAGTTAATTCAACGCAAATAAATAAATAAAATAAATAAATAAAGGTTTTTAAAAGTGACAAATTATCAATAAATGGTTTAGTTCTTTTTTATTGTTTATGAAAGGAGTTAATTCGATGCAAATAAATAAATAAAATAAATAAAGGTTTGTAGAAGTGACAAATTATCAATAAAGGGCTTAGTTCTTTATTTTATTATTTATGAAAGGAGTTAATTCAACGCAAATAAATAAATAAAATAAATAAAGGTTTGTAAAAGTGACAAATTATCAATAAATGGTTTAGTTCTTTATTTTATTATTTATGAAAGGAGTTAATTCAACACAAATAAATAAATAAAATAAATAAATGTTTGTAAAAGTGACAAATTATCAATAAATGGTTTAGTTCTTTTTTTATTATTTATGAAAGGAGTTAATTCAACGCAAATAAATAAATAAAATAAATAAAGGTTTGTAAAAGTGACAAATTATCAATAAATGGTTTAGTTCTTTATTTTAGTATTTATGAAAGGAGTTAATTCAACGCAAATAAATAAATAAAATAAATAAAGGTTTGTAAAAATGACAAATTATCAATAAATTGTTTAGTTCTTTATTTTATTATTTATGAAAGGAGTTAATTCAACGCAAATAAATAAATAAAATAAATAAATAAAGGTTTTTAAAAGTGACAAATTATCAATAAATGGTTTAGTTCTTTTTTATTGTTTATGAAAGGAGTTAATTCGATGCAAATAAATAAATAAAATAAATAAAGGTTTGTAGAAGTGACAAATTATCAATAAAGGGCTTAGTTCTTTATTTTATTATTTATGAAAGGAGTTAATTCAACGCAAATAAATAAATAAAATAAATAAAGGTTTGTAAAAGTGACAAATTATCAATAAATGGTTTAGTTCTTTATTTTATTATTTATGAAAGGAGTTAATTCAACACAAATAAATAAATAAAATAAATAAATGTTTGTAAAAGTGACAAATTATCAATAAATGGTTTAGTTCTTTTTTTATTATTTATGAAAGGAGTTAATTCAACGCAAATAAATAAATAAAATAAATAAAGGTTTGTAAAAGTGACAAATTATCAATAAATGGTTTAGTTCTTTATTTTAGTATTTATGAAAGGAGTTAATTCAACGCAAATAAATAAATAAAATAAATAAAGGTTTGTAAAAGTGACAAATTATCAATAAATGGTTTAGTTCTTTTTTTATTATTTATGAAAGGAGTTAATTCAACGCAAATAAATAAATAAAATAAATAAAGGTTTGTAAAAGTGACAAATTATCAATAAATGGTTTAGTTCTTTATTTTATTATTTATGAAAGGAGTTAATTCAACGCAAATAAATAAATAAAATAAATAAAGGTTTGTAAAAGTGACAAATTATCAATAAATGGTTTAGTTCTTTATTTTAGTATTTATGAAAGGAGTAAAGTAAACGCAAATAAATAAATAAAAAAGAAAATAAGTAAATAAATATTTTTAAAAGTGACAAATTGTCAATAAATTGTTTAGTTACTTTTTTATTCATGAAAAGAGTTAAGCCCACGTATATAAATAATGTGTGTAAAAGTGCGAAAGGCAACGTAAGTAAATAAATAAAAAATGTTTCGTGCGCATGCGTTAGCCTTGACTAAGGGGGGGACTAAAGGAGCGACCATTGAATAAGTCTGCTGGTTGCCATGGAATTACCTATTTATATTATTTGTATATTTTGTTTTGTTTTTTTTGCAAAATATTTATCAACAAAAGGTTTGTTTTTTTTCCTTCAAGAAAAAAATAAAAGTTTTCACCATAAATTCTTAGGTGTAGGTACAAGTTTTTGATTTTATTTTAGACTTTTTGTTCAGTTAAGTTTCAGAAATTTTTACGTATATATATATTTTTTAAAGAAAATATGTAAAAATATGTTTACGAAAAACGTAAGTAGAGGGAAAAAATTATTTTTTTTACAAGAAAACTTTTATTTCATTTATTTTACGGCTGTTAATTGTCGGTGGAAGAACTTTCTCGAGATAAGGATATTTCCTTAGGAACCTTTTACTTCGGTCGACTGTTCAACGTCCATTGACGGCAAAGAGGGAGAAGATAGGTTAAAAGAAATGTGTAAGTGTACTCCAATATAATACCGCATTCCCTTCGCATATTTTTAAGGGTAGCCATGACGGAGGCCCATAAATAAATGATTTTTACTATTGTAAGAATCTCACCTGGTGGAGAGGGTATCACGTACTTCTTTTTGTGGGCGGTTACATTTACATGTTTTTATCTGTTCTTTTATTGTTTCAATTGTTGTGTATGTGTGGGGGTAGCGACGTTACCTACGCTGAAAATGATTAATATCCTTAGTATAGTAGGGGTGTTCAAAACGGAAATTATGTCTATGTCGTCCCGGGCAACGCATGGTACCCATACTAGTATATATATATATATATATATATATATATATATATATATATATATATATATATATATAATACACAATAACTAAAGTAATCGTCAAAATTCCCGGAAGTTTACGTTTAGAATCCTGATATATTTAGCTGAGCTGATAAGCATGTGTACCTCTCCCCCCAGGACAGAGTTAGACACCAGGGTTGTTTTTTAACGTGGAGAAAAGGAACAACTCTCGCTCTCTCTCTTTAGTATTGGTACCGTCGCAGAAACAAACAAACAAAAAATAAAATATAAATCCAACTCGGCACTTCCTTAAGTGCAAAAAAATACATTTATTTGCGGTTCTTTTAAAACAACTCATTTTATTTCATTTCTAAAGTCTTTTCACACACACACATCAATAGCTCCATACGTCACGTAGCTTCATGTCTTGTCTTGAGCGTTTTCCGGGCACCACATATATATAAATCCAACTCGGCACTTCCTTAAGTGCAAGTAAAATACATTTATTCATGGTTCTATTGTATCTGCAGTGAGCTTGTTTATTTGGTTGGGAGTAATTCATTAATATATGAATATTAATATTTGTATCAAATTGAAGTTTACCTTTGATTATATCAGGTAAACATCTCTTTTCCGCTGTATTGATTAAATATATATATATATATATATATATATATATATATATATATATATATATATATATATATAGACTTGTTTGTAATATACTGAATTTTACTGGGTTCGTATGATTCAGTAAATTTTCATATACCAATAAATTTTAAGCCAAAGAGAGATGATTAATTTATTTTTTATTTCGGACTATTATTCTCGTCTTTATTAGTTGTTTTTTTCATCTTTATTGGTTGTTGTTTTTCACGACGTTTCGGCCAACTATTCCTCTGGCCTTCGTCAGGTGGCAACCGCGACGGATAGGAAGTTCGAATCTCCTAACGGCATTCTCAGCAATCACTGCCATCCATAGTTGTTGTCGTCTCACCGCTATCTTCAGTCCTCAATAAAAATAAAATTAATATATATAATGCTCATCTCAAAAATTTATTCCAATTAAAGAATAATATATATACCAATTGGTACGGACCCGACTATGGAAGATCAGATAATAAATAAACGTGGATTTATAAGATCAAATAATCCAATCTTGATCGCCCTTCGGGGCCCGTGGCGCAGTTGATAGAGACGTTGAATCTCCACGGTTCCAAATGGACATTGTCTGAAGATAGAGGAGGTTTACTTGGCCAAAACCTGGTGAGACGACAACAACTACGGATGGCAGTGATGGCTGAGAATGCAGTTAGGAGATTCGAAGTTCCTATCCGTCGCGGTTACCACCTGACGGAGGCCAGAGGAATAGTTGGCCGAAACGTCGTGAAAAAACAACAACCAATAAAGATGAAAACAACAACTAATAAAGATGAGAATAATAGACCGAAATAACAATAAAATTAATATATATCATCTCAAAAATGAATTCCAATTAAGGAATAATATATAAAGAGAGATCACTTAAAATGTAAGCTACAAAATTATCATATTCCATAATTGAGCATTAATATACTGTATTAACAAAACCAAGACTTCAAAAAAGGAATTGGTAGCAACAAAAAGTGTATAGAACATTGTTTAAAGAAATTTCTCTTAAAGGAAATGAACCGAAAACATTTACCCTGGACGCATGTCTTTAAACAATGTTCTATTATTAAAGAAGTCTGAAGAAAGGCTGGTTATGTAAAAATTTTCAAACGCCATAATGCTTGAAATCGTCCAACTGGTCTTGAAACAATTGTAACTTACAATGAAATACACTTTTTGTTGCTACCAATTCCTTTTTTGAAGTCTTGGTTTTGTTAATACAGTGTGTATATATATATATATATATATATATATATATATATATATATATATATATATTTATATATATATATATATATGTATATATGTATATATATATATATATAAATGGTTATTTTTGAAATATTGTTAATTTCAATCTATATCGTTTTCGTTTCGTTTATATATATATATATATATATACAATAACTAAAGAAGCCGTCAAAATTCGTGGAATTTTACATTTAGAATCCTGATATATTTATATAATGAGCTGAGCTGATAAACAACAGTAATGGTGAAACATATTTTCATAGATAACTATTTCGTCCATTGGTTCTCTGTCTGTCTGTCTGTCTGTCTGCCTCTCTCTTTAATATGGGTACCGTCGCAGAAACAAACAAACAAACAAACAAACAAACAAAATATATATATATAAATCCAACTCAGCACTTCCTTAAGTGTAAAAAAAAACCCATTTATTCGTGTTTCACTTAAAACAAGTCATTTCATTTTTTTTTCTAAAGTCTTATTACACACACATGTGCCTTTTAAAAGTCTCTGTCTCCGCCTTCGGCCTTAACCAGCAATATCTCGCCCTTAACATTACACTTCCATCTTTCCCGGTTCACACTTTATTCCCTTCTCGAACACGCAGTGTATTTTTCTCTCCTTTTCTTGTGACGCAAGCTCGCACACACTTGCTAATTTGCATACGTGCTTTAACAGCTGCTGCAGCTAATATTTTCGCTAGCCGGCTATCTTTCGGTTGCTGGTTTTGCTAATTTTCTCACACGCGCACATACGCATTCTGTTACAGCTCTCTCTCTCTCTCTCTCTCTCTCTCTCTCTCTCTCTCTCTCTCTATATATATATATATATATATATATATATATATATACATATATATATATATATACTAGCATTTCAGCCCGGCGTTGCGCGGGAGTTTGGAGGTGTATGCTGAGCAAAAAAAAAGGGGGTAATTTTTTTAACTTTGACCCCTATTATGACCCCTTAACATGTATTGTTTTGGGCTCAAATTAAATTATTAAGTTAGATCCATGTCCAAGGAACCTATATCTAAAATTTCAAGTGTTTAGACCCAAAATTTTCGGAGGAGTTTGGTAGAGTTCTTAACGGTCAAAGCGTTGAACTTTGACCCCTTAACAGCAAAATTTCTGGCCGAAAACCGATGACATTGATTTTCCCAAATCTCAGTACCCTGTATATCAAATTTCGAGTCTGTAGACTAAAAATTGACAGAGTTATTGCGAAGGAAAATATACACAGACACAAAGCCGTACCGCAAAGGTCGAAAAGAACGGGGTAAAACCTAACGTTTATGCTGTTACGACCACCACCAAACCGGAAGCGAAATTTTGTTAAATTAAGGCTAGACAATCTAAAGGAGAGGATAACTTTAAAAAATATCGGCGAAAAAAGTGACCCACCCCCTGTAGAAAAGTGCCTAGTTGACGGGGAAGATATTAATGTTTTTAGCCAATTTTTCAATATTTGTCGTATGAAAGGTCGAACTTTAAAACGATACTGATCTTCGTAAAATCCGTTTATGTAAAATTTCAAATATTTAGACCAGAAATTGTCTGAGTAATTTGGTAGAGACTGCAGAGATCAATTTTTTAAAACTTTTACCCCTGTTATGACCCCTTAAAATTTATTGTTGTGGGCTCAAATCAAGTTATTAAGTTATATCCATGTCCAAGGAACCTATATCTAAAATCTCAAGTGTGTAGACCAGAAATTGTCTGAGTAATTTGGTAGAGACCGCAGAGATCAATTTTTTAAAACTTTGACCCCTGTTATGACCCTTAAAATTTATTGTTGTGGGCTCAAATCAAGTTATTAAGTTATATCCATGTCCAAGGAACCTATATCTAAAATCTCAAGTGTGTAGACCCAAAATTGTCGGAGGAGTTTGGTAGAGTTCTAAAAGGTCAAATCGTTGAACTTTGACCCCTTAATTGCTAAATTTCTGGCCAAAAACCGATCACATCGATTTTCCCAAATCTTAGTACCCTGTATATCAAATTTCGTGTGTGTAGCCTAAAAATTGACAGCTATTGCGTAGGGAAATATACACAGACACAGCCACACACAGACACACACAGAGACACGTTCACTTATATATATATATATATATATATATATATATATATATATATATTAATTTTATAGATGAATTTAGACCTGGACTCTAAAGAGTAATGTGTCAATACTTTAAAATAATCTTGCTCATAATACTGTGGATATATAATAAGCTCAATAGGTATATTTCTCCTAGAGCTATATTAATATTGATAATAAAGATTTATAATTATAAATTATGAATCATTTCCAACAGTAAAAACAAACAAAATCTACTTGAGTGTACGATCGTTACAGAAACGATATTCATTTTATTTACAATTGAAAATAATCATTGAAAATAATTGTATTCGAATATTCACTTCTCATCGGCACAAAAAAGGGGGCGGGATTTAAGACAATAAGACTATTTATTGTGTGCTGATGAGGAGATGAATACTCGAATACAATTATTCCATAAGGTCCATATGTCACGTAGCTTCATGCCTTGTCTGGAGCGATTTCAATAAAAGGAAATTTGAAACTGATAGGCGAAATTCTCCTGTGAGTTTCAAATCAATAAGCAACATAATATTGTGAAAAAATGAACGCAACAGAGCAAATTGGAATATGCCAATAAAATGTGGCGGTATAACTAATTTCAAGTCGATATATATAAATATATATATTTATTTATTTATAGTTACACACACACACACACACACACACACACACACACACACACACACACACACACATATATATATATACATATATATATACATACATATATATATATATATATATATATATATATATCGCATTTTTTCTTTTAAAAACTGACACTCGTCCGTACCTTTTCCTTTAGTGATGTTGATGAGATACGTCTACTTTATCTCTAGCACGAAAGAAAAATATTTGTACCAGCGCGTAAGTAACCACGATGAATGTATTTACTTATTTTGGTAAATTGACCGACGGTTTACGATGGTCACATGACCCGTATTTATGTAAAAAACAAACAAAAACAAAAAAATAAAAACAAAACAAAAACAAATCAAACTGACTGAAATTGGAAGGAAATAAATTCTTTACAACAAAAATTAATTACGAACAATTAAAAACATAAAAATTTATATTTTAACGAAATAAAAAAATTGTCGAAATAATGTTGTCGCAATATTTTAAGATTAACATTTATTTTAAAACATTCTTCATGAAAACATAAACGATTCTTTAATTAAAATCGAGTTATATTTCTCAGATTTCGTTTCAGTTTCAGTTAGTTAAGTAGTTCGGTTTTTACATAAATGCTAGTAACATCACCGAAGAGGCAATCGGATACCCTCATTCAGCTTCATACTTATTTTTATTGACAAAACACACACACACACACACACACACACACACACACACACACACACACACACACACGGTTTATAGCCTTCGGACCAAGGTCACAGTATAGTATCTGTTCTGATGCTACATTTCACGTTTTCTGTCCTCAGTCAGCGGAGGAGAAATCTTTCATGACTGAGACAATTTTGATTTTTGTTCCGATTCAGAGTGCCCATTTTCGGGGAGCTGGATATTTCCCTCATTAAAACCTATCTTATGTCTAACTCTGCCCTCCTGGTGAGGCAAGTAAACATGAACATATTCGTAATTTATTTCAAACAAACATTATTTATAACTGCATGGTTTTGTGGATTTTAAAATAATGTGTTAAAAAAACTGATATGTAATTATTTAGTGCTAGTTAGTTTCGCTCTCTCTCTCTCTCTCTCTCTCTCTCTCTCTCTCTCTCTCTCTATATATATATATATATATATATATATATATATATATATATATATATATATATTCGTACATTTAAAGCTACAATCAACATCCAAATGAATGTATTGACGATAATTACGGTTTTAAACAGCAAACAATTAAAAGATACATCTGCCTTACTTATATATATATATATATATATATATATATATATATATATATATATATATAAATAAGGGAGTAGTCACCAACAATGTGTATTTTTTAACATTATTTTATTATCCCGTGTCTTGGTTTTTGATAGAGAATTATGTTTGTGTCATTGTAATAATGTTTTTAAGTCATTGAAAGCGTTTTCACACGCGTTTCAAACGTTTTGTGATGCGTCCTCGTCAGAAATTATTTTCAAATGTGTTGGAGATGTAAAAATGGCGATTTTCGTAGTTAATTTGAAGTTTTTCCAAGGGGTGGAGGCTTGTAAGTGTTTATTATTCATTGGCATGCTCAATTTTTATTACTCTTTTATTGGGCTTGTCGAGAGAGACCGTTGACCTGGCTGTAGTCGCTATCTCTTTCTGCTAATGTTTTTTTCTTTTCCTTTAGGATGGGGTAGGGTGTGTGTGTGTGTGTGTGTGTATACACCTTTCTTTCGTTGGAATTTCTTAACCCATTTTATATAAATGTATATATATATATATATATATATATATATATATATATATATATCATTCAACCACGGTAGTGGTTGAATATATGCTTAAGTCCGAAATTGAATGAATCGAGACACATGCAAACCCCCACCACTAATTCTGTTCACAACCAAATTTTAAACAGATTATATACTTGGATAGAACACCTCATTAGCTACATTTTGAAAAAAAAAATTCGAAAATTGGTTCAGTAGAAAAAAAGTTACAACAAAATATGTGGGTTCACAAACAGGAGAGTAAGTACATAAGTGACTAACGCTTTTTTTTTTATTTTGCATAACTTTTTTTGTATATAACTATTTTTTACTGCGATTTTGCCAATATGACATGTTAGCGCAACGGTTAGAGTAACGAGGGTTGGTGGAAAGATTTTAGGTTCAATCCCGTGTATCGTTTTTTTTTATAATTAAAAACCGAACTTTTTTTTTAATAACTATTTTTTTTTTAACTCTCCTTATGATTTTATAGCAAAAAATGGTGAATTTATCGATCAAAAATATTAGTGAATTCTATGATATATACATATTCTTTGAATGAACTCAAATTTTTCGTTATCACATTTGATGAAAAATGTAGTCCCATTTTGGCAATGCGTCTGACCAATGATGCCTTTGAACCCGCGACCAGCACTGCGATGTCATCAGCAGTAGCCTGGGCATAAATATTCCTATTTTTAAACTCCTTTAAAAGAGGATTCAGCATACAGTTCCATAGTAAAAGTGATAAAATCCCACTTTGGGGGTTTCATTTAACTACTTCCCTTTTAACAGTTGCCCTCAGTAGTTCTACTTGAACTGTTCTGTGCCTCACCATATACTCAATCCATCGGATGTGTACTGGTAGCACATTGAGTTCTTGTAGCGACTTGAACATACTACTGAAGGGTATGTTGTCAAAGCTCCAACGATATCTAAAAAGACACCGAGTGCCATCTTCTTTTTTGTTAGTTTACGCTCTATACAGATCACAAATTCATGAACCGCACTCTCGGTAGAGACCCTGGCTCGGAACTACTGTGATTGAATGATAAATATTGCATAAATGTGTGTTTGAGAGCTAATTTTTTTTGACAATCATTAATAAATATTATAAATTTATATATTAATACAATAGCAATGTCTGGAAAAATCATGGATTATATGGGAAATTTTTTTTATTTTGCATAACTTTTTTTGTATATAACTATTTTTTACTGCGATTTTGCCAATATGACATGTTAGCGTAACGGTTAGAGTAACGAGGGTTCGTGGAAAGATTTTAGGTTCAATCCCGTGTATCTTTTTTTTTTTAATTAAAAAACCGAACGCGCATGAAAAGTAATATTCTTAAGATTTTATTAAACCTGGAAAAGTAAAGGACAAGAAATTCAACCTGGAAAAGTAAAGAACAAGATATTCTAGTAAAGTAAAAAATAAGAATTTTTTAGACTTAAAATATTGCAGCTAAAAATAAAATTTGAATATTTATAAATATTTTATTTATTATTTGCATATGTTGTTGTTTATTGTTGAGTTAGAAAGAATAAAATGATCCTAATTATGATGTAATAAAATTATTAATTTTTATGTAAATTATAAAATTATTAATTCCATCTACTAACTAACTAATGAATTAATTTTATTCAAACAATTTTCACTACATAAATATATGCAAATAATAGGGGGGAAATAAGTTCAATCCAGCGACTGACACCCTTTCGAAATGATTTACGATGATTTTAAATGGTCGCTTCTTTTATCGTAAATTGAACTCATTAATAAGAACAAATTAAAATAAAATGGCAAGGTATATCACCCGGGATTGAACAGCATATCATTTGATCTTTAGTCGCATGGTCTATAACAGAGCTATATCTCCAGATGCCAAGAAACCTGTTTTTAGGAGAAATGATTTGCTGGAGATTTTATTTTCTTTGTCGGTGTAACGTAAAATGTTCCCCTGTAAAAATTTCTTCTTTTTTAACAATTAAACAAAAATTTATTTATCAAATAAAAATTTACCTATTAAATAAAAATTTATCTACTAAATAAAAAATATATCTATTCAATAAACATTTATCTATTCAATAAATATTTATCTATTAAATAAAAATTTATCTATAAAAATAAAAAAATTATCTATCAAATAAAATTTATCTATTAAATAAAATTTAGCTATTAAATAAAAATCTATCTATTAAAAATAAATTAATCTATTAAATAAAAATTGATCTATTAAATAAAAAATATGTCTATTAAATAAACATTATCTATCAAATAAAAAATTATCTACCAAATAAAAATTTATCTATTAAAAAACATTTATTTATTACATGAAAAATCTATCTATTAAATAAAAAAATCTATCTATTAAATAAAAATTTATCAATTAAATAAAAACTTTTCTATTAAAAATAAATTTATCTATTAAATAAACATTTATCTATTAAACAAAGATTTATCCATTAAATAAAAGATTATCTATCAAATATAAATTTATTTTATGAAATGAAAATTCATTTATGACATGAAAAATATATCTATTAAATAAAAAAATTATCTATTAAGTAAACATTTATCTATTAAATAAAAATATATCTATTAAATAAAAATTTATTTATTAAATAAATATTTATCTATTAAATAAAAATATATCTATTAAATAAAAATGTATCTATTACATAAAAATTTATCTATTAAATAAAAAATATATCTTTTAAATAAAAATTTATCGATTAAATAAAAATTTATCTATTAAATAAAAATGTATCCATTAAATTAAAAATTATCTATCAAATAAATAATTATCTATCAAATAAAGATATATCTATTAAATAAAAAAAATATATATGTTAAATAAAAATTTATCTATTAAATAAAAAAATTATCTTTTAAATAAAAAAAATATCTATCACATGAAAATTTACCTATCAAATAAAGATTTATTTATTAAATAAAAATATATCTATTAAAAATATATCTATTAAATAAAAATTATCTATTAAATAAAAATTATCTATTTAATACAAATTTATATATTAAATAAAAATTTATCTTTTTAATAAAAATTCATCGATTAAATAAAAAATTATCTATTAAATAAAAATTTATTTATAAAACAAAAACATTATCTATCAAAATATATTTATTGTATAAAAATTGATTTATTAAATAACAATTTTTCTATCAAATAAACACTTATCTAGCAAATAAAAATGTATCTAATAAATAAAAATTTATCTATCAAATAAAAATTTATCTATAAAATAAAAAATATCTATTAAAAAATATTTTTAAATAAAATATTTATCTATCAAATAAAAATTAATCTATTGCATAAAGATATATCTATTACATAAAAATATATCTATTAAATAAAAAATATATCTATTAAATAAAAAATTTATCAATTAAATAAAAATTTATCTATTAAATAAAAGATATATCTACTAAATAAAAATGTATCTATTAAAATGGATTTATTAATAAAAAATGTATATATTAAATAAAAATGTATCTATTAAATAAAAATATATCTATTAAATAAAAAAATATTTATTAAAATATTTATCTATTAAATAAAAAATTATCTGCCAAATAAAAATATATGTATTAAATAAAATTTTTTCTATTAAATCAAAATTTGTCTATTAAATAAAAATTAATCTATTAAATAAAAATTTATCTATTAAATAAAATTTGTCTATTAAATAAAAATTTAGCTATTAGATTAAAACAACAATTTTTAAGATCAGATTTTTCGATTTTTGATATTTATTGGATGAATTTCTGCATAAAACATATCTAAAAACACTACCAGACATATAAATTAACTTTGTGTGAAATTTGCAAAGGATAGGCTTAGTTGTTTCGGAACCTATGAGAAATGAGAAAGGGACCCACACACACGAAATGACTTTTATAATATATATATATATATATATATATATATATATATATATATATATATACATATATATATACATATATATATACATATATATATATATATATATATATGTGGGGGGTGTATGTATGCATTATGTACGTATGTATATATTTATATAAGAATTTATTGCAACACAATTACAAACATAAAAATAATTTATCTTTAAATAGAGCTTACCAACATCATAAAGAAGCTCGAAATACTAGATTTAAATTGTCCAATAAAAAAAATGGGGAAAAAATTAATGATGAAAATAATAAGTATTTCAATTAAAAAAAAACCCTACAACTAAAACAAAGAAAAGAATAAAAATCCAAATATTACAGATGTTTAGAGATAAAAATTCTCGGTTTGAATTTTGATGTATTAATACATATTGCAATTTATTCAATTCCATTTTTCTTCATCAATGTGTGTCCTAATATATATATATATATATATATATATATATATATATATATATATATATATATTTACACACACATATATATATATGTATGTATATATATATATATATATATATATATATATATATATATATAAATAAATAAAGACAGAGGTCATACAGTTTCACAGACTATCATTGCCGTTTGACGAACACCCATCTCGAACCAGAGTTTGAACCTACAACCATCAAATTGATAGTCGGTAGTTTTACCCTCTGTCCATGTTATCGATGCCTGCAAGCAATCTCCTCAAATGTCTCTTTATATATTTACACACACACACACACACACACACACACACACACACACACACACACACACACACACACACATATATATACTACCAGAAGTACCCGTCGTTGACTGGGTTCAAAAACAGCCTACAGAAAATGAAATGTGATTGATGAACCTATGATAGGTTATGAAAAGGAGGGGGTTGTAAAGAGATAGGTTTGGATACTCAAAAATTTTACCTTAAGCAAAATATGATGAAAGTCAAGATAATTTTCGCGAAAATATATTTCTTATATCAACTTTGTTTCCATTCGTAGCCAAGAGTGACCAACAAAATGACGTTTCTTTACAAAGAGAAAATGTTATATATATATATATATATATATATATATATATATATATATATATATATATATACAGGAAATAAATGATACCATAATCAATAGCAGTTATTTTTATGGTAGAAAATTCATTGGTTTGTAGTTTTAAGTAGTTTATAAAAAAACAAATTTTAATTCACGAACCGGTTTAAAAAAATCAAAATGGCAGCGACTTTGAAATGGAGAGCCCCATTTTCAATTTGAAGGAGGAGCACCTGAGCATTCTGTGTTAACAATTTAAGAGAGTTCCGTCAACGTAAGGAATATTTATAAGCATATTTTAATGTTTTCCGCTATTTTAGTTTATATAAAAATTCATTTAAGTAGTTATCACCTCAAATTTCGTTTTAATTTCGGTTCGCTGAAATTATTTCAAGTAAAGAGCATTAAAAACTATTTCAAAACAAAAAATAACATGGACTGAACTTTTATTGACAATGGTAACATTTATTGCTTGTATATTTATTTTTTCGGGTAGTCGTTCGTTGGCTTTTCTGCTAAACACTCTTACTAAATAATATCGACGAAATATGGAAAAACAAAGAAACAAAAACAGTTTTGAAAAATAATGAAGCTTTACTTACTTTAGTAAAATAATCTGAAACAGCAAAACGGGATATTAAAAAAAGTAAATACGTAATGACTTTAGTTTTTTAAAGCAAAGAATCGATATAAATATGAATAAGAAGAAAATGGCGACCTTTTCAAGCAGAAGAGCTTCGTTTCAGTTTTACAGTATTGAACGATGTAGTATTGCGCAGTTCAATACAGGGTTGTACTATTGTAATGTAAAGAACACGCAGAAAGGGTTGTAATCAACTGAATTCATTCTAGTACACTGACAAAAAAGCTTAAACAGATATATAAATAAAAATAAAAAGGTTATGTAAATGTTTTTAAAAAGACACGTAATCACGTGAGCAGTCTCCTCAAAGGTCCATTTATATATAAACATTTAAACACATACATAAACACATAAATTGATCAGTTACTTGAAACGTATTCGGTTTGTATATCACAATCGTAATGGATTAAAATATCTTTCTACTAAATAAAGTTTTTTTATGATGAAAATGATCTTTTTTTTATTAATTTTGTAAATTTAGAAAAAAATTCAAAGCTCAATGAATTACTTTTTACTGGGTTTCTAAGCATATATGATGTAGTATAATAATTCTCCAAGTTCAAAATATCAAGTTTTCTCAGTTTTTTTCTTTTTTACATAGGAGTCACCATTATCAAGGCCCGGAGGCCACTCGAGGATAAGGGTTAATGGATGTACAGTAGTCAATGTGATTATAGCGTAGAAAACATAGTGGGAATTTTGTAAATTGGATTCCTTATGGGGACAGTTCATTAAGAATTTGTTTACGTTGGACTTGAAGACAATCAAATTGTAGTCAGCTGGAAAGCAGGCAATCGGAAGACAGTTCCACAGGCGTGCAGTTCTAAGAAGGAAGCTTTGTTTATGAAATCTATGTTTAGGTTTAGGCAGAGATAAAGAGTGGGGGAAATTATTTAGTGGTTTTGCCTAGACGAGTGCTTTTCGTGAAAGTTGAGCGAGGGGGGACCATAGATTGGAGCTCAGACGAGCACTTTCCATACAAAATAACGATAAAGAAGGGACATGCTCGCAACATCTTTTCTGTAGGAAAGAGGTTGCAGGGAAGGGACAAGGGCATCATCCACTAAGCCACGAAGTCTATTTTAAACTCTGTCAAGGCAGAATAAGCTGCTTTTAGCAGGTCCTGCCCAGATGTGGCAACAGTACTCCATCATTGGACGTACCTGTCTTTTATATAGATAGAGAATTGCATCAGAAGTGAGATATCTACAGGAGCGGTAGGAAGATCCTACCATTCTTCCAGCGACCTTTCAGATTGCGAGAAAAGGTCAAGCCCAGAAGCTTGTCAAAACATGGAGCCCCCCCCCAAGACGAGAGCCATTTATTTCACTGGATGCGAGATGGAGATCAGACCGGTGATGATGGAAAGATAGGAGATGGTTATTTATTACTTTTCAAAAGATATCCATTACAATATTGTTTTCGTATTATGTTATTTCTGCATATTTAGTCATGTACTCTTCAGATGTTTCCCTTAAAAAAAACTTATAAAAACACCATTTTTGCCAATTTACATCGTTCCTGTAACCAACTCGCCTTATTGTTTCTCCTCGCATAAGCATACACACGTTTACTTAGGCTCATTGCTGACGCCTGTTAATGTGACGTTTTTTTCCAAGTTACCTGGTAACTGCAACACGAAACAATATTGTAATGGATACCTTTTGAAAAGTAATAAAATGCCAATTCAGGGAACTTGAGGTTTAGAACTTGGAGACTTATATATACACTATATATATATATATATATATATATATATATATATATATATATATAAACAGATTAGAAAGACAAGCAAATGATATGCCCACATCATTAAGCATAAAAGTACCAGAACTTATGCATAAACAAAGTATCTGACACAAAGCATTATATATATATATATATATATATATATATATATATATATATATATATATATATATATATATATAGTAAGTTATAAAATATATATGGCGGTGGATGAAACGCGAAATATTCAGTGTAGCTCAATCGTCATATATGTTTTATAACTTACTACCTAGCTCTACCTAGGTATTGAGCACTGTTGAAGTAAATACTTAAAGTTTACGCATAAAATTGTACTTTCGTATATTAATTCATGTTATTAAATCCAGTATTTATTATATATATATATATATATATATATATATATATATATATATATATATATATATTATTATTATTATTATTATTATTATTATTATTTTATGTATCCACGAATGATATTATAGGGAGATATAATTAATTAAAAAACGGAGAATTTATTGTAAATTTCCAACAAAACCGCGGATACCATATCCAAGAATCGAAACTGAAACCGCGTTTGAGCTTTTACCAACTGAGCTTTCTGAAATGTCGCATAATTAAAACTAAAACTATTATTGTAACAAAATAATAATAGTTTTAGCTGCTTCCATAGTTTTATGAGTCACGTCATGTTTCCAAATATGAATTTCAGCGTAAATAATGATTTAAAAATGAACGAGTGGGCTTGATGAACAATTTAATTTAATTACGTATTGAGCTTTGAAGCCGTTTATTATTTAATATATATTAGAATTTGAACCCGCATTGTTCTTAAAAAGTAAAAACAAATATAAAACTCGTATTTGCATAAATTTTGACGGAGAATATGATACATCAAATGACAGAATTTTCTTTTATTATAATGAAATTTATGCTGAATTTCCAATTTTTAATTAATATATCAGAGACAAATGCTACTGTATGCGTGCTTATAGATGTGTGTATGTGTACGACATAATCACGTTAACATACCTGTTCTCGTCAGATCACCGAAGTTAAGCAACGTTCAGTCTGGCTACTACCACATGGGTGATCATTTGGAAATTCTAAGCGCTGAATGCGCTTTCCGCTTATCTCGACATTGTTTCCAGTCATCGTGAACCTCAACTTACCACCGGTATTTAACAATGAGAGGTATGGTTGAGATTGCGCAACTCTTGCCACAAAAATTTCACGCACAGGCCCCTCACAGTGGTCATCCATAGTCTGTCAAAACTGAAAGAAGCGTTTTTGTATGCGTAGGTGTGTGTGTGTGTGTGTGTGTGTGTGTGTGTGTGTGTATAGATTTGTATTTATGTATAGGTTTGTGTTTATGTGTAGGTTTTTGTGTACGTGTAGGTTTTTGAGTATGGGTACGTGTATATGTCTGTATGTGTTTATATGTATGTTTGTCTGTATGTGTATGTGTGTATGTATATGTAGGTACGTGTTTATGTGTAGCTGTGTACCTGTAGGTTTGTAATTATGTGTATGTGTGTGTGTGTGTGTGTACGTGTAGATTGTTTTACGTGTAGGTTTGTGTTTATGTATGGTTCAGCAATAACAACAGCTGGTTTGACGGCAGATGAGCTTCTGTTAATATATAATTAGCTTAAGTTCAGAGCGTGGTGACATTGGGTTACACAAAAGGAAAACGTAGATAGGGAACAGACAGAGTTGGCTTGTTTCTGCATTAATGCAAATCGGTTTGAAAAATAAAGAAGTGAGTGTGTACATTTTCTTTTTTTCACCTTGAAATGATTTGGAGGACGAGGGCATGTTTAGATGGCAATGCATGGATAACGGACTTGCACCTTCTTGCAGCTGGTCTTATTGCTTGGAAAATAACATAATAGCCAAAAAATAATCGTTTCACATTTAGCGAATAAAAATTGCATAATATATTTTTATTTAATTATTTGGACTCTTATCCTCATCTGCTAGTTGTTGTTTTCACGACGTTTCAGCCAATTATTCCTCTGGCCTTCGTCAGGTTAATCGCAACGGGATAAATGCTCCAATTACATTCACAGCAATTACTGCCTTCCATAGTTGTTGTCATCTTACTGCTGTTTGACCAACTAATCCTTTTACCGGCTTTGGGTAAGATTGAAATCGCTACCTCCGGACAATGCTAGATATTCCGCATCTCTACCCACTGTGCCACGGGAACTGAAGGGCAATCAAGGTTGGATTTTTGGGTTTTATAAATCCACATTTTGTATATAACCTGACGAAGGCCAAAGAAATAATTGACCGAAACGTTGTAAAAAAAAACAACAACAGCGAAATAATGAGGATAATAGTCCAAACAGTAAAATAAAATAAATATACATATTTACTCATCTCAAAATAATTCCAAATTAATTAAATAAAAAAT
The DNA here is from genome assembly GCF_053919585.1 of Euprymna scolopes. Taxonomy (NCBI): domain Eukaryota; kingdom Metazoa; phylum Mollusca; class Cephalopoda; order Sepiida; family Sepiolidae; genus Euprymna; species Euprymna scolopes. The sequence continues at coordinate 9,553,421 of NC_136494.1, forward strand.
TACATCTTAAAGAAATGACTATTCAACATCTCACAGGAGGTGAGATGGTCATATGCCTAAAAAAAATCGTGAAAACTCTAAGAACTTAAATAAAAAAATGGGGTTTGTAATTCAATCATTAATAATGTTGGATCTCTCTCCCTTTCGATTTCTCACTACCTTTCTAGCTCTGTTTCGTGCTTATATATATATATATATATATATATATATATATATATATATATATATATATATATATATATATATATATATATATATATATATATATATGAAATAGCAGGGCGCCTGGCATTGTCCGGTGGTAAAATACGGTTAAATATTATATTTTGATTAATGCAGATTTCATATTTATTATTATACTAGCGGGACCTGTGGAAATTCCACAGAGGCTCTTTCATATGTAATATATTGATGTTGGTATTCTGTGGATGTCCAGCGTCAATGGAGACACTCTGATATTATTGTAGCTCTTTTGTTAAAACTGCAAAAGTATTTATCTAAGCTAGCAGGGACGCCCGGCGTAGCCCGCTCGTAAAATACGCTTAAATAGGTTTGCATATATTATAGTTAATTCGATTCTTATATATTATAAAGTTGTGATTAAAAAAAAAAATAAGATATACCCATATGATTTGGGCGCACTAGTTTTAATCGATACTGGAACCAAAACTTATGAAGAATATATATATATATATATATATATATATATATATATATATATATATATGTGTGTGTGTGTGTGTGCGTGTGTGTGTGTGTGTGTGTGTGTATAAAAAAACTGTAACGACCCGGATGTAAGTGTTACACACAAAAGAACACACACGCTATCGTATTATTATTATTATTATTATTATTATTATTATTATTATTATTATTATTATTATTATTATTATTGTCTCACATGGAGCTTTCACACAAGTCAACAAACGATCTGATTGGAAACCTGTGGTATTCTCTGGAAGCTGAGTGACAACAAGTCTTCCCAGACGTCCAGCCCTCTCTACCTCCTTCGCTAGCATTTGCAAATGAATTTGTATCATCGCAACAGCCGCTTACCATTGATTTCTCGCTGGTAGTGGCCATTGGTTTATACTGGAATTTGAGTGGCACTCAGCCTCCCCAAGGTTCCAGTTCTCTTTGCGCTTGTCTAGCCGAGGTCTGGTTGGCGCTCGCTCCTCGGTCTTTCAGTCCTTATTGGCCCTTCTCGGCCCTTTGGTGTCATTTTTTTGGGAGGGGAGGTCGGTCATAAAACAATAGGGGGAATGCATGATGGGTGGTGTAGAACTTGTAAATATGCAGTTTCGCTTATTCGTTATATTGTCTTGTTTTATTCTCCGCATTAAAGGGTTTTCCTTATTATTTCAGTTGTTTTCATTATCGTTAGTCGTTGTACTTTTGCAGTTATTCCTCTGATTCTAATGTCTGACATTCTTTTTTCGAAGTTTTTCCGGATTGTTCCTAGTGCTCCTACTATTATCGGTACTATTTGGACTTTCTTCATCATCCAAATCCCGTTTAACTCTCTGGCTAGCTCTGTGTATTTGCTTCGTTTCTCCTTTTCTTTCATACTCACCCTGTGATCAGCTGGGACTGCAAAGTCCACGATTTGACAGGATTTTTCTTTCTTGTTAATTATTACGACATCTGGTCTTCTTGCTGGGATGGATTTATCCGTCTGTATGTCCATGTCCCATAGGATTTTGTTGTCCTCGACGGTCGTACATCCAAACAATATGACATAAATGCGGGAGTACCTCAGGGGTCTATCCTTGGACCTCTATTATTCCTGATATTCATAAACGACCTCCCTGATAAAATTGTTTCGGAGATGGGTATATTTGCCGATGACACCACTCTCTATAACAGATATGAGGGGAAAACAAATGCACACATATCCAAGGAAATAGCAGAAACACTAGAGGATGACCTCCAATCCGTAGTGGAATGGGGACAAAAATGGTTGGTCACATTCAATAATGCTAAGGCTAAGCTTGTTTCCTTCAATAACTACAAGAAACCTTCTCTACCACCAATAGCAATGGCCAAGAACACATTACCTGAAAGTACTTCTTTTAAACTCTTCGGCCTAACGTTTACAGGGAATATGAACTGGAATAGATACATTGAGAGCATTGCCAAGGCTGCTGCAAGGAAGGTTGGCTCCCTCTACCGTGCTAGAAAACTACTTACGCCTGACAGTATCCTATACCTCTATAAGGCAACCATTCGCCCATGTATGGAGTACTGTTGTCACATCTGGGCTCGTGCATCTGCTTCTTGTCTCTCGCTCCTGGACAGGGTCTAAAAGAGAGTCGCCAACCTGATAGGTCCTGAACAGTCATCTAGGCTTCAGCCTCTGTCCCATCGACGAGATGTTGCATCCCTCTGCCTGTTCTACAAATACTTCAATGGTGAATGCTCTGACGAACTGCAAACACTTTTACCTCCCCGACGTAACTACCCCCGACAAACCCGACAAGCTACTAAGTCTCATCCCTTTACAGTAGAGATCCCTAGGTGCAAGAAAGCCTTTTACTCCAATAGTTTCTTCCCCAGAACTGCGGATCTTTGGAACTCCCTTCCGGGATTCTGCTTTCCAACTGCAACGATATGCAGAAGTTCAAGTGTAATGTCAACAAACATCTTTCTACTCATCTCCCTTCATAATGACCCCGCTAATTAAGTCCCTGATAGTAGCCCCCTGCTTCAAAGTGGCACTGTGCCTTGTTTGGGGTGAAAATTGAATAATAAAAAAAAAAAATTGTGGTTCTCGTTTTCGAGTGCTGTTGCAGGTTTATGCTTGTACCATTTGTCTGTACGCTCAAAATGCAGTCGTTTACACAATTCCCAGTGTACCGCCCTCCCCACTTGGTTATGCCTGTTTTTGTATTCCTTTTGGGCAAGTTTGCTGCATTCGCTTACTATATGGTTTATCGTTTCGTCTCTTTGTCCACAGAGTCTGCATTTGCTGTTTTCTTGTGTTTTATCGATCCTTGCTTTGATATGGTTGGTTCTTATCGAGTTATCTTGTGCTGCAGTTTTAAGAGATTCAGTTTCTCGGTTTATATGTCCTTTCCGCATCCATGTCCAGGTGTTTTCGTTATTCTCATCTATTATATTGGACCTAATATACAGTAACGATTTAAAAAATTTCGAGCATCAAACTAAAACGTTAAACTTATGATTTAATTTTTCCTTTGATCTTAATGCCTGAACTCATAGCTCTTCATAAGAGATTTTTGCCGCTAGGCTAAAAATGAAAACATCAACCAATAGTCATTACTTTACGCATGCATATTCGGAGTTCGCCGTGGTTTGCATGTTCTGCGTCAGTTAATACGCTTTCTTACGTGTGTGGCGTGTTTGCTTAGTTGGCCTCGCATGCAAGAGACTCGGGTTTATATATATATGATTAGTTTTTTGGAAAAAGAAATTCAGCAGAGTCCTCAATTAAAAGGAAATTCCGAAATATCAGAGCGTATTTATATTTTGTATTTTGTGTACAGAAAGTTGTTGGATGAGGCAAGTCACTGGTACCATCGGGTTAGAGCCCGATGATTACGACCGTTTAAGATATCCATATCAAGCTCTCTTCAGCCAATACTCATCTATTTTATAACCGGAAGTGGAAAATATATATACATCACGAGTTCACGTTTAACTCTCGTTTTCTACCCCCTGTTTATTTATCGGATGATGATTTCATTAACTTTAAAATTTGAATTATTTTGATATTAAAATCTAATTTCGATTGAAATGTTTTTTCCATAAATTTTTTTATGTATAAAATAATTTTGATTTAAACTAATTTAATTTAAAAATCCATTTTTTTATATAAAAATTCAAACTTAAAATTTATATCAATATCGATTAAAAACATAAAATTTAGTTGAATTATATCGAATTACGTTTAAAAATTTCGAATTACGTTTAAAAATTTCGAAATATGTTTAAAAATTTCTTTAAAAAATTCCAACTCTTTCAAGGTTTGGGGAATTGAGTATTTATCTAACCTAAGGGATTTTCCTAGCATATAAACAATATTATTGTTTTCCTACAGTTTTCAAATTGAAACAGATTATAAATTACATTTATAAAGTATGATTTTTAAAAGTTCATATATAATGCATTAATTTACAATCTATAATGCAATTACGATTAAAATCCAATTTTACAAATTTACGAGTTTACTAATTTTTTTAAATACATATATAATCAAATCTAAGTTTTATCTTTTTCACTGACCCAGTTTATTAGGAGTGCTTTCTCTCTCATATACAAGTTTTCAACGATTCACTACTCACATTTAAAAATCTTATTTTTGGGTCATGAATTGTCCGGAGGATGTGATATTTTTCTGTATTACGGAGCGAGCATTGACTTTATTCCGGGGCGTATGCTGGTTTGTGCTTTATTTTTCTACATTTTATGGAAAAAGTGTATTTTTTCTTTAAGCCCCCACAGCCGTGTAGCTAATGCTGTATTTATCCTAGTTTTTGCTCTAAAGAAGCTCATATGTGCATAGTATCTTTGCTTAAATTGGCCTTTTGTCATGCCTATATATTTTTCCGGTATGTTTGTAGATTGGTCCGTTATTGTGGCCTCATAAACAGGTGATTCAGCTCTACAATTGCCCTCCAATGGGCAACTATTTTTGGTCCTACAAGAGCAGCCTGCGTTATCTATCTTTTTTTGGTTCCTTAGATATGATCGACTTGATTGATGGAGCTGTTGAGTAACTAACTTTCACAGTGTTTCTATTAAAAATTTTATGCAGTTTGTGTTTTTCCGGAAAATGCTTATCTAGAAGTCTAAGAAAAAAATGTTCTACTCTAGTTTTTATATTCAATGAGAACGGGGGTCAGAACCAAATTATCTTCCATCTCCTATTTCATTTTTTTATTTTCTTTTTTATCCTGGGTCTGTTGAAATTTTATGTTTTCTCTGAACCCATTTTTATGTAGTGCTTCGTTATAATATGGTGCTGCTTGTTCGAATATTCAGCGTTCAAAGAAAGTCGGAAAAATTGAATTTTAATCGTAATTGTATTATAGATTTTAAATTAATGCATTATAAATTTAAAAAAAAATCATACTTTATAAATGTAATTTATAATCCGTTTCAATTTGAAAACTATAGGAAAAATATAATAGCGTTAATATACTAGGAAAATCCCTTAGGCTAGATAAATACTCAATTCCCCCAAACTGTAAACAGTTGAAATTTTTAAAAGAAATTTTTAAACGTAATTCGATATAATTCAACGAAATTTTAAGTTTTCAATCGATATTGATATAACTTTTAAGTTGGAATTTTTATATAAAAAAATTAGATTTTTAAATTAAATAGGTTTAAATTAAAATCGTTTTATATATAAAAAAATTTTATAGAAAAAAAATTTCAATCGAAAATAGATTTTAACATTAAAATAATTCAAATTTTAAAGTCAATGAAATTATCATCCGATAAATAAACGGGGGTGGAGGGTTTAACAAAACGAGAGTTAAACGTGAACTCGTGATGTATATATATTTTCCACTTCCGGTTATAAAACAGATGCGTATTGGCTGAAGAGAGCTTGATATGGATATCTTAAACGGTCCTAATTATCGGGTTTGAAACCGACGATATCAATGACTTGTCTCATCTAACAACTTTCTGTAGACAAAATATAATATAATATAACATATATATATATATATATATATATATATATATATATATATATATATATATATATATAAATTACAATAAGTTTACTAAGGTAATCAAAATGGTAAACTTAAAATAAATTATAAATATTAAAGAGTTAATATTTACAAGTAAAGTAATCTCAACCAGATGTAAAAGCTCAATAAAACCGAAAAGGAAATAGAACTTATAATATGAAGAAATGATTAATAAAACATGTTAAAAAACATCTTGAAAAAGTTTAAAACATATTTAATTTTAAAAAGGAAGCACAAGATAAGTGGATAGTCCTTAATCCGCGGAGTTTCGAAGAAATACTCTCCTTCTATTCAGAGGGCAGGAATTAGCAAAATGCGGGATCGGATTTTGCATGTAAAAGTATTTAATGAAACCACAAGTAAGTCACAGATCTTACTTGGTTAAAAAAAGGGTGAGGTAAGGGGAATAGGAGGTAAAAGGAAAATGATATATATATGTGTATATATATATATAATTATGTATATATATATATAATATAATATAATATATATATATATATATATATATATATATATATATATATTAAAAACGCAGAAATCTAGAATCAACACTATTAACCATCAAACGAGTAATAATTTGGCAAGTCGCCTTAGTGAACAAGAGTTAAACGTGCACTCGTTGTGTATATATATTTTCCACTTCCGGTTATAAGATAGATAAGTATTGGCTGAAAGAGCTTGATATGAATATCTTAAACCCGACGGTACCAATGACTTGTCTCATCTAACAACGTTCTGTACACAAAATATAATATAATATAATATATATATATATATATATATATATATATATATATATATATATATATATATATATATATATATATATCATTACAAACTGATGATCCCTTAAACAAGGGTTCGTGATCACATACAATTTGAAGGTTATTACAGAATTGCTAGCATAACTTTTATTACTGGCCTTATTTGTCAGGTCTGGCACTTATTGAGTGATGCTTTTTTATTGCATACAACACATTTAACACTGTTTTTTTTTCATTTTGTTTTTACACAGTTCTTGAAAGAAAAACGTGAGGATTGCAAACGTAAATTGCATGCGTGAATGTTCGTTAAAGATATGTAATAGACGTGTTTTATATGTTGATGTCAATTCCAGCTGAGTTATATTTCTCATCGTTTGAGTTAAGGATTGATAATTCGTATTATTTGGATTATTCGGATGCAACGATAAAATAGTCGCCATAGAAAAGACGATATGGTTGTTTTCCTTAGCTTTTTCCACGTCTTAAGAGTAATAATGGACTGGTCTGATCCGGAATCCAATTGTAGATGCACAGTTTTATTTGCGATATTAAAATAGTCGCCATAGAAAAGACGATATGATTCCATTTCAGTTTGATGAAAACCGTTTTTGTTTTATGCTGCAGACCATCTACTAGTTTGCAAGTTGTGTATAAATCCCAAAGGCGATATGAGCCTTCTATTATGTCTGAAAGTGACACAATTTTCAGTGTACGAGATCAGAGATGCACCGACGTGCAATTCATGTTCTCTACTGATGAAAGTTATAACAACAGGACCATTACCAGCACCCTCAAAATGCAAATCCGGACAGTCCAGCATTTGAGGACACAGCCCAACGAAGTTTTCGAGCACGTTTATAGTCTTTGGTGTGGTTTCAAGTGAGGGCCACATCATGCCACCTCACATTTTCGAAGTCGGCTTTAAAGTCAACACCAAAATGTACCTAGATGTGCTGAAGAGTGTAATAAGAGCCTTGGTGTGACAGCAGGAATCAGCGCCGGTCCACAAGTCCAAAGAGACCCAGGCTTGGATTCAGAAGTAGTGCCACGACTTTGTACCCTTCTCTAACTGACCCCCTCCTCCCTCAACCTGAACCCGCTGGACTACTTTGCTTGATCATACGTCGAAAACATCGCCAACATGGCCTCCTACAACATCAAAGCCAACCTGATTGCTGCAATCCGCCAAGTATTCGACAAGCTTTCGCCAGTGCTTGTGGAAAAGGCATGCTCCCAGTTCCGGACCGAGGTCGTGATTGAGGTTGAAGGCGGCTAAGTTGAATAGATATGCATTTGTAAACTAATGATCCAATTGGGTTCAACATTTAACACATACAATTTAAAGCTTAGTAAGGAATAACTGTCATATTGACTTTTTATAAGTGGCCCTATCTGTCAAGGCTGGAACTTACTGACATATGTGCTTGCTCAGAAAGATTTCTGAATTCGACAAGATACACCCGAAAAAGGTCGGAGGTTAGATCGACCGAAACTGTGTGCAAATAACACTCTAGATTAAAACAGTCCTCCGAATAATCTAAATGATATGAATTTCAAATGTGTTGAACATTAGTAAAACAGGAAAGACTCGCCTTGTTTTTTTATGAACTAAATGACTAAAAAAAGAAAAAAATTCTAATAATTTTTATTGGATAATTTATATTATTATATATTAGTAATGCATTACATCATTTTGTAAACTAATGATCCAATTGGGTTCAACATTTGACACATACAATTTAAAGCTTAGTAATGAATGACTAACATATTGATTTTTTTTTTATTAATGGCCCTATCTGTCATGTCTGACACTTATTGACTGATGCTTTTTTTATTGCGTACAACACAATTAAACGCTGTTTCTTTTTTACATTTTGTTTTTACTCAGTTCTTGAAAAGGTGCGAGGATTGGAAACGTAGGTAGCGCATGCGTGAATGCCATTTAAGGTATAGAATAGACGTATTTTATACGCCGGTGTCAATTATATTTCTCATCGTTTGAGTTAAGGATTGATAATTCGTATTATTTGGATTTTACAGACTGATACAGAGTTCAACGATAAAATTGTCGCCATAGAAAAGACATTATTCGATTTCCGTTTGATGAAAACCGTTTTTATTTATTTATTTATTTTTGCAGACAATCTACTAGTTTGCAAGTTGTGTATAAATCCCAAGAGCGATATGAGCCTTCTATTATGTCTGAAAGTGACACAATTTTCAGCGAGCGAGATCGTACATGCGCCGCTGAGAATTCTACCGATTAAAGTTATAATAACAGGACCATTACCAGCACCCTCAAAATGCAAATCCGGACAGTCCAGCATTTGAGGGCACAGCCCAACGAAGTTTTCGAGCACGTTTATAGTCTTTGGTGTGGTTTCAAGTGAGGGCCACATCATGCCACCTCACATCTTCGGCTTGAAAGTCAACACCAACGTGTACCTAGATGTACTGAAGAGTGCGGTGATACAGATGGACAATGGCGAGAGATTTTTTAAGTGGTGTCGTAAGTAACGGCAATTAAATGTTTGTGTTGTCGACTCGGATTTTTAGATATTTCTATTTCCATTTTGTTTATCTACATTACATTTATTTTATAAATTAAATACTAAAAATGGGTTAATACGCCGCAAAAAAAAAACACACACACACACACAAAATATTCTAATAATTTTGTTGGCTAATTTATTGTGTTTTTCAGAACATGAAGGGTAAAGTTAAGAAGCTGGTGTCATCGAGAAAATGTAAGTACATTCGTCTTCGTACCAACTGACTCGAGCTTGCCAATAATTCACTATTCATGATGAAGTAATATTTCGTAGTAGTTGTATATACCCGGCGTTGCCAGGTACAAAAACATATTACCAGACGGAGGATTTAGTCACATAATATTTAAGATACACAAAATATCATGTCCTAAACTGTCATCTAAGTTTCAGCCTCTGTCCCATCGACGAAATATAGCATCCCTCTGCCTGTTCTACAAGTATTTTAACGGTGAATGCTTCGATGAACTGCAAGCACTTGTACTCCCTCTACGTAAATACCCCCGACAAACCCGACAAGCAGTACAATCCCACCCCTTCATAGAAGAGATCCCTAGATGTAAGAGAGCCTTCTACTCCAGTAGTTTCTACCCCAGAACCGCTAGACTTTGGAATTCCCTTCCGGCTTCCTGCTTTCCCAACTGTACAGACATGCAGAAGTTCAAGTGTAACGTGAACCGACATCTTGTTGCCCAACTCCCGACATAGTACCCCTGTAGCTTATGTTCTTGATAGTAGCCCCCTACATCAAAGTGGTAATGTGCCTTGTTTGGAGTTAAAATGTAATAATAAAAAAAAGTTCTTACGATTAGAAAGTTAAACAGATTTTGGATTTTTGGAAGTATAGCACATAGCCATCTTCATCTATGAAATTCAAACAGGGAAATAAAGTCTCATATATTAAAGGTAAACAACTCAGAGGTTAAAGGAAAACTTACTTCCGTTTTTAAACGCATCTAATCTTTGTTATAATAATGATTAAAAATAAATTAAATTAAATGTAAATTAAATAAAAACAACTTAAATAAATCAACTGTATACAGTGTTTCCAAGTAAAATATTTAACACTTTTCTATTACTAATTTCTATTAAAAATGCAAAGTTAATCATTAAAACAGATTTTCTTTACTGTAATATGCAAATAAAATAACTTCCTGATTCCTTAACAAACGTGTGTCAAATTTTACTTGCTTGGGGAAGAAAACAAATACATATATAACCAATATATGAAAGTGCGTGAAAGTCTATGAAACAGTGTACGTTAACAAGATTGTGAACAAACAAACAAACAAACAAACAAACAAACAGGGTTACGACTTTGTTATAATATATAAAGTGTACTTATGCAGCATAAGGACCGTGTTATCGTTGGAATCGTTCGGGCAGTTTACGGAAAATGTCACTACATTAATGAAAAATGAACTATTTTTGTCAGTATGAAAAATTAATTGAAAAATGGAAAAAAATTCTTGATAATTATTGAACATCTCAAAAAAACAAAATATAAAATTTGTGCGGACAAAAAATTCCATAGCTTAAAGGGAAATAACTCATAGGTTAAATGGAAACTAATTCATACGAATATAAAATGACTCTTCATTGATTAAATAAGGATTTTGGCTTGAAATCCCATGTTGTTTTACGAATTCGACAAAAAGATTCCCGAGTCCGACAATTTTCAGGCTGCGGGTGAAACAGACGTTCATTATCATATCGTCTTAATCTGAAGATTTTATTGTTGGCATTTGTTTGCCCGACATTTTTATACTCAGAATTCTTTCTCGAAAGATATCGCACACTTATAGGAGAGACCATGTGAAGGTTTCCAACATCCTAAGTGAAAAGTGATTTTTGTGGAACGAACTGAATTCGAACTTGGAACTACCAGATCATTTGTCACTATCACCTGCCAAAACAGGCCTTGCAACATAAGGTTCTAAGCATATTTTAAATACGAAATGTGACTTACATTTTTATTGACTAAACAGATGTTACACTGTTGTCTGTAAGGCTTTAAGGGGGATTATCTCTTAAGATTATCAAACAGTGGTTTGTGGTCGATAAAATATTTCTGTCTTCCACATGATGTTTACAATGTAATATTGATAAATTATAACAAGAATCGGTTAAATATTGATCTTCTGATGTCGTGCCTTTCCCAAGAGTATAATTATTAAGACCTGTTACAAGCAGATAGGTATTTTGATTTAGAGCAAACGAGAATAATTATAATTGATAATTATAGTTTTACACTTTGAAAATATTTTATCTCCTTTGCTATGAAAAATATTGGACCACATCTGATGGAAAGTGCACTACTGATATACAAAGTTGCATATTTATTGTATTTCATTTTCCTTCGTTGTAATTAATACATCATAATGTTCTTTTCTTTTCAGCGTTTTAAAATTTGATCAGCACGCGACATATTTCGACGGTTTACGTAAGCTGCCGAGGTATACCGAGGAAACATCACGAGATTTCGGGCCAGTAAGTGCAGACGTACTGACTGCATTAAAGAATCCCAAATGTTAGATCTGTCGGCCTATAATAGGGATGGTTCTTGGTTCATCAGAATCAAATTCATATTCCTCTCTTTATTTGTTTGGCAACTATTAAAAAAAAATACGGCCATTTTACTATGACAGAAAAAGTCTCGGATAACTGAGAGCACACAATGGCGATCGCTTAAAAACGTGTTGTCTAAATATATCTATGAAATACAACATGATCTTATATCAGGTTGGTGTAAAGTTTTTGCCAGTTAGTTGAAGAGACATTTCACAGTAATACAACTTATGTAATGTACACTGATATTACTTTAAAAAATCTCCATTATTAATTTAATTGCAGATTAAGTAAGATACGTTTAAATATGTGTTATGGTGTTACATCGCAATAAAACTTTTAGAAACAAACATGTATTCACATATATTACAGGCAAGGCTGGTTGAGCAATACCATTCCTCAACTGTTGGGCGTTTGCACACGACCTCCTTGGCTGCGTACCAATCTCTTACTGCCGGGCACCGGTACTCGTTACCGGAAATTACCTTACCAGAGGAAGTGACTTCATGAGATAGTCCATTAATCCCATGGAGGGGCGTCTCCAACACGCTTCTCCTAAGTTTTTTGTTCGTAAAAGCTTTCAGTACCTCTTATTTTTAGGGTTTACCATAATGGCTTAGTAAACTTTCTCTTACTGAACGACTGCCGTAGTTTAAGTGTTGGTGGAGGAGGTTCAAGATCAAGAGTTTCGAAGACAGTGTCTATCGGCTCATCATCCAATGGTGGACTGTCGATGGTTTGAACTGATCGACATCTTCTTAGTTGGTTCTGGTGACGTTTGTGGGTATATGTTGGTCCTTGGACGATATGTAGCATTCCACCGACTCTCTTAGTAATTTTACCTCCCTTCCAGAATGATGTGTTGTTTTTATAACTTTTGAAAAACAGTCTTTCACCTGACCTGAGACGTTTACTGGGTACACAAGTGGTAACTAGTGGCCTTGACTGTTTGTGTAAGAGCTTGTCAAAAACGCATCTCGGTTTCCGCGCAAACATTGTTTCTGCAGGTGAGACTGCTGTTGGCGTGTTCGGGTTGGGTGTAATCCTATACACATGTAGAAATTGTTGAAGTGCTTCATTTGAGCCTTCTTCATTGCTCTTTTAAGAGTGTCCACAAAGCATTCCGCTTGCCCATTCGACTTCGGATGGTATTGGGACGTGGTGATATGATTAACTTGAAACGTATCACAAAATCTTTTGAACCCAGCAGACCTAAACTCGTTCCATTATCACTTACGATGTAATCGACTACACCGAAACGTGCTAACAGTTCATGTAAGAAATTTATAGTCGCTCCAGTTGTCGGTCTTCTGCACCTCAATACCTCAGGCCATTGCTGTAACTATCGACTACGATTAAGTAATAATTGTTCTCGAGCAGACCCGCAAAATCGATGTGCACCCTAGACCATAACTGGTCAATCTTCGGCCAAGGTTTAAACGTAGTAGGTGGTGATTTAGTTGCATTTTAGGCCAGTAGACATCCTCATCAAACTCTTCATACGATTATTCCAAGATGTCCTATGTGAAAATCCCGTAGAATTCGTTTTTGGAGTCATTTGGTAATCAACACTCTTTCGTCATATAATAAAACCTCATTGCAAAGCGAAAATATTTCCGTAACATCGCCCTTTATGGCGATCTTATTTTTTTATGTCACAGATGAAGTCATCCTTGTCAGCTTCCCTTTTAATCTCGGTAAAGACACCGGGAGTTTTCTGATTGTGTTGCCCATCATCGGTTTATTTCTCCGTCCGTCCGAAGAGTGGCAATGATAGAATCTTCAAACGAATTCCTTTTCAATGGTATCCGACTAGATAGGCTATCCGCATGGCTAATTTGTTTCGAAGACAAGTACTCCAGGGTGAAATCATAATTAAGTAATAATGTACCCCATCTCAACAGTCTATTAGCCGTATATGTTGGTAAGCTTTTTTTTGGAACCAAAAATCGTAAGTAACGGCTTATGATCCGTCTGAAATGTAAATTTTCTGCCATGTAAATTTTCTGCCATGTAAATACCTATGAAACTTTGTCACAGCGAATGTAATACTCAAGGCTTTTTTTTCAATTTGAGACCACTGTCTTTCGGTCGTTCGTAGCGGTCTAGGTGCATGTGCGATCGGTTTCCTGGTATCGTCATGAATTATATGTAGTATGACAGCTCCCAAACTAAATGAGCCTGCGTCACACGCTAATATCATTGTCAACCTCGGATCATAGTGTGTCAAAAAAAGATCTAAAGTTAACGTCTCTTTGATCTTCTCAAACGCCTTCTGACATTCTGGCATCCAGTCCAAGGTTTTCTCTTTCTTCAGCAGTTCATTTAGTGGAGCGAAATAAGCCAGGCCCAGAAAGCTTTGTAGTGCTCGCACGTTATTGGGAGCCGGCTTGTTCTTTATGGCTTCTACCCTCTCAGGATCGGGGTGTCTACCATCTTCATCAATAATGTGACCTAAGGATGGAATACTGTTGCCATATCTGGGCAGGAGCTGCTAAAAACAGCCTATCCTGCCTTGACAGAATACAAAATAGACTTCGTGGCTTAGTGGAGGATGCCCTTTTCTCTACCCTGCAACCTCTCTCCCACAGAAGAGACGTTGCGAGCCTATCCTTGTTTTATCGTTATTTCCATGGCAGGTGCTCGTCTGAACTCCAATCTCTGGTCCCCCCTCGCCAATCTTTCGCAAAAAAACACCCGTCTAGCTGAATCCACTGTGAAAAATTTCCCCCACTCTATATCTGTGCCTAAATCAAAACGCTGATTCCATGAACAAGGTTTCTTTCTTAGAACTGCACGCCTGTGGAACTCTGTTCCGTCTGCCTGCTTCCCACCGGACTACAACTTGGATGTCTTCAAGTCCAACGTTAACAAATTCCTAATGAACCGCCCCCTTAAGTAAACACTTCATCATATCTCCACACTAACGTAATGTACTTGCAATAACCGTTATCCCTGAATGGCTTCCGGGCCTTGATAAGTGGTGATCACTGTGTAAAAAAAAAAAAGTAACGGATTCCCTTCATCAGGAAGTCACACTTTGCTTCTTTTACTTTCAACCCGAAACTTTGAATTCTTTCAAAAACTTCATGCATGTGTTTTCGGTGCTCGTCTGTGGATTTACTGGCTATGACTATATCATACAAGTAGGCGAAAGCGAAATCCAGGCCACCCAGCATGATGTCAATGCCCTGTTGGAAAATCGCAGGCGCGACCTTGACTCCGAAAGCTAACCTTTCAAACTTGTAGAGTCCTCTGTGTGTATTTATACAGAGGAGTTTTGAACATTCCGCCTCGACGGGGATCTGCAAATATGCGTCGCTTAAATCCATTTTAGAAAATACTTTATCACCGTTTAATTTGTTGAATATCTCCTCTGGTGTGGGGAGTGGATAGTGGTAATATTTGAGGGCTGCGTTAAGACTCGTGGACAAATCCGCGCATACACAAATGTGTTTGTTTTTTTGGTCACATATACGGTAGAGGCTGTCCAATCACTGCTGCTTACTTTCGATAGTATTCCGGCCTCTTCTAGCCAGTCCAATTCCTTGTCGATTTTCTCTGTTGCTTCAAATAGGACGTTTCGTTTCTTTTTGAAAACGGGCAGAGTGGTTTCTTTTAGTTCGAATCTTGCTATAGCCTTTGTATATTTTTCTAGTCCTGGTGAGAATACTTCTGGAAATTCCACTTTTAACTCGTCCTTCAGTTGTTGTGCTTCTGTAGACGAGTTTTCTACCCTATGACAGGATTTACTCATAGGTTGGTTCCA
Organism: Euprymna scolopes; assembly: GCF_053919585.1. Taxonomy (NCBI): domain Eukaryota; kingdom Metazoa; phylum Mollusca; class Cephalopoda; order Sepiida; family Sepiolidae; genus Euprymna; species Euprymna scolopes. The sequence continues at coordinate 9,568,800 of NC_136494.1, forward strand.
CGATTCAAATCGCTCCATCCAGTCAGTACCGAAGAGGTTTTCGGATGTCCTATGTACATACACTTTCACTTTTTTAGTAACACCATTTAAGGTCACCGGGAGTGTGAGCTCTCCCTCAGCTCGAGGTGCTTTGTTTGTCTTCCGCATGGGGTTTTTCCTTAGCTTTTTCCACGTCTTAAGAGTAATGATCCGGAATCGAATTGTAAATGAACGGTTTCATTTGCGATGTTAACTGTGACATATTTGCGCCGGTTTTTATCCGAATCCAAGTCGAATCTAATCTATCTGACGCTGTTCTTGACCTTGGATCGCTCTGTGACCCTTCCTGCCACATTGGTTGCAGTACTTATCTTTGTAAAAACATTGACTTGACCAATGTTTCCCGCCGAAGCGATAGCACGGGCTTGTAGGGGATCAGCGTCTTGTGACTGGGTCGTACTTATTAGGTGTAGCCTGAGTTTTCTTACTTTCAGCTTTGCTTTTTCGGGGTGAGTATTTTTCCAGTCTGAAGGTAGTCCTTCTTATGAATGTTGCGCCTGACTTCTCGACGTGTATCGAGTTGTTCCTTACGCAGACTACCCATTGACAATCCTCGACCGATTTCTGGAGAGTGAGCCCCTGTTCGATCTCAAGTCTAAAGAGAACACGTCGTCTAATCTCGCAAAAATTAAACACTTGAAGTCATCTGCCGATAAGTCAGACAGACGAAAATCATCGCAATGTTTATTTACCACGGACTCGAAGGTAAGGTAATCGTCGTCGTCGCTTTTTTGCAGGGTAAAGAACTTCCATCTTCTATAAAAGAGTGTAGTATTCGGACTGAATAATTCAGATAAAAGTATGACTGCTTCAGAAAATTCCAATTCACTCGTCTTTCTGGGGAGAATATAACCCACGGACATGCTATATTCTGTGGTCCCTAATTTCCTCAAAAGTAGGCGAACTTTTTTAGCGTTGCTCCAATCTTGACAGTCCACGGTGAATAGGTCCTCATATCTCCGATAGACAGCGTCAAACGTCCCATCCAACTCCGGTTAGTAGTTGAACTTTTCTATAGCGTTCCATATTGTACTTTAGATAAAAAGCAAAACTGTCGTCCCTGTGTTCCGTTCTATCGAACATTTTTAACAATAGCTCTTCTTGTCTCTGTTATTGAAGTAACATTCTCTCCTCCAACGCTTGTTGCCTCTCGTGAAAATGTAAGTTGGAGCTGTTTATCACGTTCTTTTAAATTTTCCTCAGCTTCTGCTGCTGGTCCATCTAGGCCTTTATTAGATGAATTGTTACTGCTTTAACCACCTCAATCTTGTAATGGATTTTCTAAGCGCACGGAAAAAACATTTCCGTTTTTGACTGGAGAAGAGAGATAAAATAATAATAAAAAACGAAAATGTCCTTTCATTGAGTGTGCGCGTATGAAGAGGGAGCAATGTATCCCTTGTTTCTTGGTAAGAACCTTAGAGATAATCCAGAGGGTGGACAAAAAAAATTTTACTTGCGAAACGAAAACAAAAAAATATATACTGTGATACAATACAGTTGCAAAAGAATAAAAATAATTGTCCGGAAGTTAACCAAAATGCCTAGGTTTTTATGTGTGTGTGTGTGGGGGGGGTCCTCACGAGGGAGAAGAACATTTTTTTCACTATAGAACCGACTGTTAAAAATAGAATATTTCAGAAAATTTTCTATGAAAAAATATTTCCTTTAGTATAAGTAAAACGAAATGGAAAAACATTTCCCTCCCGTTAAAAATTTACATGAAGTCAGCAGCAAAAAGCAAAGGCAAAAAAAAAACAAACACATTTTCTCTTCAAGTTATAATTGTTTCGCGGGGAATTTGGGTCAACATTTTTCTCTTTTTTCTTTCTTTCAATAAGCAACAAAATTAATTTTTACGGCATTAACAAAAATGTGTTTGGTACAGTTCTTTTCAATTTATATATGGAGACAAAAAGATTACTTACAATTGAGTCGAGAGCTTTGCCTTGCATTCGTTTTTTTTTTTAGAATTTTATTTTTAGAAAGTAATTGCCAGCCAAATTCTTAGCTTGTAAATCCGATATTCTTTTGAAGTCAAATTAATTTCGTTTTTTTCCTTTTTTGAGTTAACCTTTGTGAAAGTCGAATCCGTACGTCGCCAGTTGTTATGGTGTTAAATGGTAATAAAACGAAAGGAACACAGGACATTTTTAAAAATCAATTTCCACCCCACAAAAGGCACAGTGCCACTTTGAAGTAAGGGGGCTACTATCGGGGACATAATTTGCTGGGGCATTATGAAAGGAGATGAATAGAAAGATGTTTGTTAACATTACACTTAAACTTCTGCATATCAGTACAGTTGGGAAAGCAGAATTCCGGAAGGGAGTTTCAAAGACTTGCAGTTTTGGGGAAGAAACTATTGGAGTAAAAAGCTTTCTTACACCTCATGATCTCTACTGTAAAGGAGTGGGATTTAGTTGCTTGTCGGGTTTGTCGGGGGTAGTCACGTCGAGGAGGTAGAAGTGCTTGTAGGTAGTAACAACATTCATCATTAAAGTATTTGTAGAACAGGCAGAGGGATGCAACATTTCGTCGATGGGACAGAGGCTTAAACCTAAATGACAGTTCAGTACCTATAAGGTTGGCGACTCTCTTTTGAACCCTGTCTAGGAGTTAGAGAAAAGCAGCAGATGCACCAGCCCAAATGTGACAACAGTACTCCATACATTAGCGAATGGTGGCCTTATAGAGGTACAGGATACTCCCAGGCGTAAGTAATTTTCTAGCACGGTAGAGAGAGCCCACCTTCTTTGCAGCAGCCTTGGCAACGCTCTCAATGTATCTATTCCAGTTCATGTTCCCTGTAAACGTAAGGCCGAGGAGTTTAAACGAAGTACTTTTAGGTAATGTGTTCTTGGCCATTGCTATTGGTGATAAAGAAGGTTTCTTGTAGTTATTGAAATAAACAAGCTTAGTCTTGGCAGCATTGAATGTTACCATCCATTTTTGTCCCCATTCCACTACAGATTAGATGTAATCCTCTAGTGTTTCTGCCATGTCCTTAGATATGTGTTCATTTGTTTTCCCCTCATGCCTGTTATAGAGATTGGTATCATCGGTAAATATACCCATCTCCGAAACAATTTTATCAGGGAGGTCATTTATGAATATCAAGCTAATCTAAAACCTAGCTTCCAGTAAAGCAACTGTCCCTGATGGGATCCCAATTATTGTGTTAAAAAAGCTTCAACCAGAACTTGCTCCCATACTTACGAAACTATTTAAGCGCTGCCTTAAAGAGAAGTGCTTTCCGACTCCCTGGAAGACCTCATCAGTTTGCCCTGTATTTAAGAATTCAGGTGATAAGTCATCTTCCTCTCAGTACAGACCAATAAGTCTCCTGTGTGCTATGAGTAAGTTGCTGGAATCCATATTAAATAGAGAAATAGTCAACCACCTCAGCAGGAACAACCTTCTTAGTGACACACAATATGGTTTCCGCTCTGCAAGATCTACCGCAGATGTGCTGACGGTTATATCCCACAGGATTAGTGAATCTCTTGACAAAGGCTCCCCTTCTAGGGCAATTGCTTCTGACATATCAAAGGCCTTCGACAAGGTATGGCATAAGGGTCTACTTCACAAGATTTCCAGCTACGGTATAACTGGAAATGTTTTCTCAATCATTAAATCATTTCTCTCCGATAGGCTCATAAGACTAGTGGTAGATGGACAAAAATCGGAGG
>NC_136494.1:9577530-9647530 GCF_053919585.1 Euprymna scolopes
GAAGCATCGGTATCCTGAGCGGAACAAATGTCATCGGATCCCACTTGATCAGCAGAATACGCGCAACATTAATGAGAGGCGCAACTTGGGATATGACGTTTTACAAAAACTGGTTAAAGGGAGATAAACAAAATGCAACAACGCCAAGAATTAATTTTAAACAAAAAATAACAACAGATAATAAAAGGACAACTGCAATGATAAATGCGACAACGCCACGGACAAGAGAACTGTCGTCGATATCATATAAAATTGTTAAAATGACTACCGTTCGTCCCGACTCAACTAAGAAACCGAAGCATTTTATGTGTTTAAGACCAATAATAGGTCGCTTAGGTAATTTAATGTTTCAATACGCCTCAACGTATGGGATTGCCCGCTCAAAGGGCATGGAGGTAATTGTTCCTTCAAAACAACGTCTTGTCAATATATTCCATTTGCATCTTGGTAGCCGGGTTTTAAATAATACTTCCATGTGCAAGAATGTGAGAACAAAAAGGGAAATTCGGATCTGCGCGTTTGACAAGGAAGTTATGCATTTTGACAACAATAAAAACACAGCTTTGGAGGGATATCTACAGTCGTACAAGTACTTTGAGAATGTCACAGATGAGGTACGTCGTCAGTTCAAGTTTCAGGATCCAATCCAAAACAAAGCCGATCAAGTTATCCGAGACATATACAAGAGACATTTGGAAAATGAGAACAATAAGAACCGATCTTGGACGTTTGTTTCTATCCACGTCCGACGTGGAGATATAGTCAACCATCCAAACGGCTACAAAGTCGCCCCTCGGGAATATTTTAATCGAACTCAAAATATGTTTCGGAGTTTATATAAAAATGTTTTATTTATCGTCTGCTCGAATGACATAAAATGGTGCAAAGGCAATCTTCAAACTGAAAATACTTATTTTGTTGAGGGCAACAGTGCGGAAGTCGACATGGCCATCATCGCATCATGTAACCATACGATTACCTCTGTAGGAACTTACAGTTGGTGGTCAGGCTGGTTATCGAAAGGGTTGGTCACTTATTATTTCCCGCCAGCAAAAGAGGGATCCGTAATTAGAACTCAATATAGCAAAGACTACAGCGATTATTTCCTCCCAAATTGGACCAGGGTAACATTATAAATGATATCACGAAAAGGGGGAAAAACATTATTGTTTTCGACAAAATACCATGGATTTTTTAATACATTCATTGAATAATTAATTATAGATATAACGTTATACAAACTAAATAGCATACACACACGAACACACACACACACACACACACACACACACACACACGCAAACCTACATATATATAGGGTGTCTCAAAAGAATGCGCTCACACTTCGAATTTTGGAAGATACGTTTGGTAGAGTCTGCAAAGGTTAACTCGTTCAACTTTGACCTCTTGGTAGGCATATTTTCGTCCAAAATCTGAATTAAAAGCCAACTTCATGTCTGAATACCCTTTATGTAAAATTTCAAATGTTTAGACCAAACATTGACTGAGAGGTCAATTTTTAAAAACTTTGACCCCAATTTTGACTCACAATTCTTTTGGGCTCAAATCAAATTATAAACTTTGATCAATGTCCAAGGAAACTACATCTTAAATTTACAGTGTTTACACCCGAAATTGTCGGAGGAGTTTGGTAGAGTTTTCAAAAGTTAAATCATTGAACTTTGGCCCATTGACAGCCAAATTTCTGGCCAAAACCTTATTACAAAGATTTTCCCAAATCTCAATACCTGTTATGTCAAATCCCGAGTCTGTAGACGGAAAACTCACAGAGTAATTTAATAGAGAAATGTACACACAGAGACAGACAGACAGACAGACACACACACACACACACACACACACACACACACACACACACACACACACACAGAAAATTTCACTTCCCACATTGAACACTCGCAGTCTCACACGCTTTAACCGTTCCTACTATAACATACCTACCAGCCCTCCCCGCAATAATATTTACACATCCATCCTGAGGATGTCTTCTTGAGTAGACAGAAAGCACCACCGCGGTTAATTTTGAACTACACATTGGATATATATTAATTCTTTTGATCTACACACACAAAAAAATCATCAAAATAATTCAAAAAAATTAAAAAGGATAATTAAATAGAAGTTTTCTGTTATCTTTAACAGTTTTTGTTTAAATGTAAGAACGCTGGCTTAATACACACACATTCTACTGGGATATAATTTATCATACAGTACCGCTGAACAATAGAATTTATCCAGACTGATGCCTTATGACGAATAATCAGAACGCAGCCAGTTCCAAATGACGATACGGTCATCGCTGCCATCAGCGTCGATGAAGATTTTCAATGCAAGCTTACAGATTGTACCCGGACGATCCTCGTGGCAAGGATTGACATAAAAAATGGAGTACAAAAAATCCAATAATACAAAAAGTGTGTAGATTTCTCCAACATTCATGGCCCCCTAACCTCAAACAGTTAAAACGCCGTAGTGACTCTTTTCCTGTCATTAATGGTTGTGTGATGTTTTCAAATTGTGTTGTTCTCACTTAGTTCAGTCAATTTAGAATTAAATCATTAGCCCGTAGTGTGGTTTTTGGCCTAAAATATTCACAGATATCGAAACACTGTCAAACGTTGTATCCAGAATATCGAAGCGCAGAAGAATCCACATCGGATTGTGGATTCCCGCTAGGCATGGTCCAGAATACACGTAAAATTTATCGGTTCGATCTATGATGTTAGTTTCCTTGTGGTTGTGGATGCCTATTCAAAATGGCTAGAAATTTTTCCAACGTGACGGACTAACACTCAGTCTACAATAACAGTGCGCAGTATTTAGTCAACACGGCTAGTCCGAAACTTTAGTCTCGGACAACGGATCAGGATTCACGTCCGAATAATCCCAACAATTCTGTAAATCGCATAACGTACGTACAGTCATCGCACTATCATCCTCAACCTAATGGACAAGCTGGATGATTTGTTCACATATTTAAACCAGCATTACTCAAAACAAGAGAAAAGGGAAAACAGATAAGATTTTACATATCGAATGTCTGTCACAATACTTTCCTTCTTTTCTTATCGAATAACACCAAATGGTCTGTCACAATACTTTCCTTCCAGTGTTTTTTCGGAACTACAGATGTGGCTAGGAAAATTGGGTACCTGGCATTATTTGCCAAACAAGGGTACAATTTCTCTATGATTTTAAAGTCGGGGTCCAATTCTGAGTAAGGCAGAAACACCAAATACGTCTTTAATACCATGGAGGAAACCTAGTTGACAGCATGCCAACGATTCTGTTCGAATCAGTAATGGACACATCCGAGATTCCATTTCCATCACCTCCCATGCAAACAAACGTAAATTACAAGACTTGGCCAAAGTGCAATCCCGCTCGAGTAAAGAACCTCAAAGTTTACCCAACGCGTGCTCACTTAAACGGAGTGATGTTAGAATCAACCTAAAAATAGAGTTATTTCCCTTGGACTGACAATGGCGTTATCGCCCTTGGATGCAGTAGAAGGGTGTAGGAGTTCGATCATTACACTCTGAAGACGAAACAAACACAGCGCATAACAAGAAGAATAAATCGTTGCACATCCAGTGGCTGAACTATTATAATTTCATGCATAAGTTCTTGAATGAATTTGTCCTCATATAATTTTACGTGGTTATTTTAAAATCTGTAACATCTACCTTTTATTTTCTTTTTATTTAAATCACATTTTCCTGTTAGGTTTTACTGAATTATGGTATCGTTCCGTCATTGTAATGATTAGCTAAAATTGTTTCAAATTAAAAGATGTCTTAAATTATTGAACAAAAATGAACTTGTGTAATAAGTTGTTTTCCGACTCATGTAATGTTATCTGATTATGATATGCTATAGTTAAAAAATTTTTTGAATGAATCCTCTCTCTTACACATAGTTTCAGTCATTTCTGTTAATAATGATAGCAATAATGACACGCGTTCTTTAGAATTGTCGGATTTGTTCATTTATTACATATATTCCAGCTCGTTTGACTCATTGGCGACACAACGTCTGCAGTAAACTGTCCCAGATAAAAATATATTCTATTTTTCTAAAATAAATAAATATTTCATGAAGTGATATATTATACTAACAACAAATTAAAAAAGTGAAACAATGTTTCATTTATTATTTTCTGTAATAAAGATATAAGTCTAATGCGAATTATTCTGAGTCACCTATTCTTCTAATTCACCGAAATATCTTCTCTTTAATCATGACATGTCAAGAGCAACAGCTATGTTTATTTTTATTGTAGTAGCTGTTCGCTGGAATTTATGTCGATTGTTTAAATAATTGATCTCAACTATGTAAGATGGCTCATATTAAACGAAACAGTTGTCAATATAGTTATGATATAAACGTGTTTATTGTTTAACATTTACATCGCGTTTATCTATAAAAAAAACTCGTATATATATATATATATATATATATATATATATATATATATATATATATATAAACAACAGAAGCCTAGAGTGAGCAAGACGGTGTTGTAGAGTTGCACTGCACGCGTTATGAAAATCATACATCTTAAGTATGGAAGGTCGTAATATCTATGTGTAAACTTATTTTGTCACACACACACACACACATATATCATGGATGTGTTGCTATATATATATATATATATATATATATATATATATATATATATATATATATATATCATTAAATATCATTCTAAAACCAGAAAATTTATTTGATTCACACACACAAGCTTGTATCTATTTTTATGCAGTACTTCTTACTCGTGTCTTATTGAATATCGGATAACCACTAAAAAACTTACCAAAGATTAATTTATACCTCTCCAACAAACTTCGAAGGTTTTATTTTATATGAAGCTGATTTGGAGAAACAATATAGATGAAAAAAATAGATATTGCTTATAATTTGTTAAAAATAAATTATTATTAAAATAATAATCTTTGTACTTCATTCGATTGACTTATTGGCGACTTAACGTCCGCAGTAAACCATCTCAGATAAAATATATTGTATTTTTCTAAAATAAATAAATATTTTATGAAGTGATATATTTTGTTTTCATAATACTAACAACAAATTCAAACAGTGAAACTATATGTTATTTATTATTTTCTGCAATAAAATATACGCGTAATGCAACTTACTCCGAGTCACCTCTTCTTCCAATTCAACGAAATATCTTCTTTGTTGTCATGTACGTCAAATGTTTTAAATAATTGATCTCAACCACGGAAGGTGACACATGTGAGCGAGACATATGACGATTTAGGTATGATATAAACGTGTTTTTATTGTTTTAAAATTTACAATGCATTTATGTATAAACAAACTCGTGTATGAAAACGGATGCCTAAAGTGAGCGAATCGATATTGTCACTGTTGCACTGCACGCGTTATGAAAATCATACTCGTTAAGTATGGAAGGTCATAAGATTATGTGTTCATCAACGTTTCGTCTTTATTTCGAGACTTCCTCGAAATAAAGACGAAACGTTGATGAACACATAATACGGTTTGTTCCTTGTATATATATATATATATATATATATATATATATATATATATATATATATATATATCAGGAATTTGTGTGTCTGTGTGTCTATGAGTTTTCTCCCTATGGATTCGAAAACGGCTGGGCCAATTTTTATAAAATTTCTCACGAAAGTACATTATATAGCTGGCATTGCTCTTAGATTGATTTTGTATCTGGATATCTTCGATAAGTATTGGTATCGATAATCGAAATGATCCAATGAAAGAAGGAAGAGGCGATTTTGACAAAAGTTAGCATCTTACAAATACTAACATCACAAGTGCATTTGAGAAGTTTTATTACCACACAAGCCGAAAAGCCGAATGTATAAAATCAACAGTAGGTTCTTTGATATCATAGGGACGCGTTCGAAGAGAATATTTCTGTTTAAAGCACAATTTCACCATGATACTTAACTTTTTTATTTTAAACTAAAACTCAAGACATTATTACTGCACAACCAGTAATACCAAGGTTCTTTGATATGACGGAGGCCCGTTCGAAATAGAATACTTCTGTTTAGAGCACAATTTAAGTATAATACTTGACTTTTGCATTTTTATTCAAGCCAGTATTTCCTCTCCTATATTATAAAATGACCACAGAAATACCCTTTTGGATCAAATTATCGTAGGTTTTCAGCAACAAATGCCACATAAACATTTAATGATTCTAGCCTAATAACCAATATCATATGTAGCTTTAGAACATCATTTTAGACACATTCAGTCGTGATAATAAAATGCGACGAGCAACACAATTACAATCGCACCATCTTAAGACAAAGGACTTCCTACTTTTCCCCCTAATGATTTAGTCCCAACACTACTACCAGTAGTCAACGGGACCAATTCTACATTTTCCACGAATACTCTGATTACACCTATTGTAATTGGCTCATAGACATATAGACATAACATAATATTTCCGATTTTCGATCTATGAATAATAACAGTTCCCTTGTCAAAGTCCGTACATTTCGATTGGCTGCGCGCTGAAAATTCTCATATTCCGAATTCAATTCTTATAAATAAACGAACAGTTACTAAAATTAAAACACGGCTTCACTAAGAGACACTTTATTTTTTTTGTACGGCGTCAAGTTCATTACATGCTTAGATTATTACAGTCGTGTTTGTGTGTGCGTTTGTGCGTGTGTGCGTGTGTGTGTGTGTGTGTGTGTGCGTGTGATACAAAATACTTGCTTTAACAAAACTGAATCACATCAACGCATGGCCGGGTACAGCTATTTAAATAAAAAAAATAGTATCCTCACTTTCAGTACACTAATGGAAGTGAATCAGAGCGAACAAAACATCTTTAGTCGAATGGAAAGCTAAAAAATGTAGTTCATTAACTTCACCCTTTTACCTATGTTTAGCAGAGAAACATGAGATTATTTGTTATTAGGACCGTGATAAATAATTATATATAAAAATAGAATCAGCTATAAGAAGCAAACGGTTTGAGTAGAATCAGCTATAAGAAGCAAACAGTTTGAGTGTATATATATATATATATATATATATATATATATATATATATATATATATATATATGCTAATTCCTACCTTCTGATGAAAAGGAAAGTATTTCTTCGAAACTCCGCGGATTAAGGACTATCCATTTATCTAGTGTTTCCTTTTCAAATCAAATATGTTTTTAACTCATTTCAAAGTGTTTTTTAACATACTTTATTAACTGGTTGGTCATATATATATATATATATATATATATATATATATATATATATATATATATATTAGAGGGGAGACCCGACGTTGCTCGAGATTGAATGAGGAAGTTTGTCAGGTCCTGTCAACTCCGTTGTTCGGGATCATATCGGGTGGTATCAACGGAATTGTTCAAGTTGTGTACACGGAAGCGTTTGGTTAACATTTGTTGTTCAATAAACTGGACCGTTGTAAGAGTTGTACTGCCGCATGTAATAACAATATATATATATATATGCATATATATACATATATATATATACACACACACACACACACACACATATATATATATATATATATATATATATATATATATATATATATATATAGTAAGTTATAAAATGTATATGGCGATTAAGCTACACTGAATATTCCGCGTTTCATCCACTTTAGGATTCTTCAGGCTTATGCGCAAATTTTGTGGATGAAACGCGTAATATTCAGTGTAGCTTAATCGCCATATACATTTTATAACTTACTAACTAGCTCTACCTACGTATTGAGCACTTTTGAAGTAAATACTTAAAGCTTACGCATAAATCTATACTTTCGTATATTAATTTATGTGAGTAAATTAAGTAGTTATATATATGTATGTATATATATATATAGTCATCCACATACAGTACTGTTTCGCTGTATCACGGCTCAGCAGTGCGGCTAGACAGGCAACTGCCTCATTGAATTGAGTTCGTCTCTTCCCTCATGAAGGTGCACACAAATACACTCTTCACAAAATCTCCAGCTACGGTATAACTGGAAATGTCTTCTCAATTATTAAATAATTTCTCTCTGATAGATTCATAAGAGTAGTGGTTGATGGGCAGAAATCAGAAGCTCACAGTATTCATGCTAGAATCCCTCAGGTGTCCAACCTGGGCCTAACTCTCTTCCTGATCTACATTAATGATCTTGCAAATCACATTCTTACATCTTTCGTAAACATTTATGCTGATGACACTACTATCTATGGTAGCACATCTAAGACTTTAAACGACCAAGTTTTCTCCGATTCTCTCTCCTCTAATCTTGAGCAAGTCGTACAATGGGAAAGAGATGGCTTGTTACTTTTAATGCATCTAAATCTTTTATCTTTACATCATCAACGCTCTGATCCCGATATGGCATCAATTGAAATGAATGGCTTTCGTCTTGGGGAGACCTCATGTTTTGACAAGCTTCTGGGCTTTACCTTTACTCCTGATCTGAAATGGAAAACACATTAAATCCGTTGCCAAGACCGCTGGAAAAATGACGGGACCCTTCTCTCGATCCAGTAGATATCTCGCTGCTTATGCAACTCTCTATCTATATGAGAGCCAGGTACGTCCAAGTATGGAGTACTGTTGCCACATCTGGGCAGGAGCTGCCAGAAAGGACTTGTCTTTCCTTAATAGAGTTCAAAATAGACTTCATAGCCTCGTAAGAGATGTCCTTTTCTCTTTTCTCTTCCCTGCACCCTCTATCTCACAGAAGAGATGTTGCGAGTTTGTCTCTGCTTTATCGTTATTTTCATGGCAAGTGCTCGACTGAGATCCAATCTATGGTCCCCCCTCGCCAAACTGTCACAAGAAACACCCGTTTAGCAGAAAACTATCAATAATTTCCCCCACTCGTTATCTGTGCCTAAACCTAAACGTAGATTCCATGCACAAAGCTTCTTTCTTGGAACTGCACGCCCAGGGAATTGTCTTCCGTTTTCCTGCTTTCCAGCTGACTACAATAGGTTGTCCTCAAGTCTAATGTAAACAAGTTTTTGATGAGCCGTTCCATATAAGTTAACAAATTTACCGAATCTCCATTACTAACGGTTACTATATTGTCTAATTTCTACTGTACACTCTTTAACCCTTATCCTCGATAGGCCTGTTGACCTTGATAATTTGTGATGCATTTGTAAAGAAAAAACAAAAAAAAACACATATGTGTATATAGGTGTGATACAACGGTTCTTGCCAGATCACCTAAATTAATCAACGATGTGCTCAGCCAGTACCAGATGGGTGACCATTTCTGAAGGCTAGGCGCTGTATGTAGCGCGCTGAATCGTATAAAATTCTAGGTTAATATCTGGGGGAGCATTAATTTACTGGGAGCGATGCCCCCCCTCTCAGTCTTCGTTAAGACATTCATCTAGGAGAAGGTAAATTCTGATGTAAAATCTGAGGTTAACTGCATGCTCTGTTTTGTGGTAATCATCTGCGCCGACAAAGATTAGCAGTAATAACAATCAGTGTGGTTGGTTTTACACAACGCCTTCATCGCCATAAACAAATCATCTGTGTGGATTTTCGAACAACTTAGTTGTTGTGGTGGACTTCATACGTCGAAACCGACATGGAGAGTCCATTATATGTATATATATATATATATATATATATATATATATATATATATATATATATATATATATATACGTTTTATTTTTATTACCGTATTTTCTGTTAAGTTATATTATTTTTTCAGCTACCCGGTCGTTTTTTTGGCCGTCTGTAGCTTCCTCAGACTTTTATAGAAAAAAACAGAAAGATGCGGTAATAAAAAATAAAACGCATATTTGCTCTACAAATATGCGTTTTATTTTTTATTACCGCATCTTTCTGTTTTTTTCTGTAAAAGTCCGAGGAAGCTACAGGCGGCCAAAAAACTACACACACACACACACACACACACACACACACACACACACACACACACACACACACACACACACACACATATATATATTGTTAGGATTATGAAAGTATATATACTCTTGAGATATATGTTCCATAAATTATATTTCGAATTGCGCAAATATAAAGCTCATTGCAGCTCTATTACCACCACAGAGCATGTATACCATTAGTATACTTATGAAGAGAGGTACTATTTTAAAATAATAACGTTATTAATTCAAAAGCCATTCATAACATCGGGAAGGGTGTTACTTTCACGTAATAATTTAATAAACAAAATATATTATAACACTTGAATTAAACTGGAACAAAATATATAAAAATAGCACGTTAAGCTCTTTGCGTAACTATCACCATAAGTTATTATTACAAATGCCAACAAAATGGAATCAATTCATCTTCATAAATTTTTATTAATTTTTTTTTATTTTGTTGCTTTAAACAAACGCCTCAATTTTCATTATATTGCGTCTTACACGTGTTTCGTTGGATAGCGAAAAAATACTTAGGAGCTAAATGTATATCCCACAAAACAACTGCTAATAAGTTTAATATACGGAATTAAAATTTGGAGAAGAAAAAAAAAACGGAGAGATATTTTAAATCTGTAAATATATGAATACAAGCTTACTTAATTTTATGTTGATAGTGTCTACATCCACCAAAAATAATAGAATAAAAAAAAATAATAGAATAAAAATGCTATTATTTGTTGCACGTAATATCTTTAAGTGACGTTAACTCTCGGTAAATAATGCTCCAATACTATGAAAAATAGAGTTGCGACTGGTACCTTTTGCAGTGTAGCTGAAGTTTTCGTGTCCGGTGAAAAATCGCCTGCAGTTGCAAAAACATTTACGAATGGGTTGGTTGAAAAGCGTGTCATCACTTTAGGACTAGCCTGATTTTGGTTTCTTGGTTTGTGGCCAGACACTGTTCTTGTTAGGGGAGAGCTACTTTTGTTCAGTCTAAAACAGTATCGGTTTGTTTGAGCATTCTGTTTGTGCTTTTCGTGACTTAGATCAAGAAAAGTTTCCTTTTAATTTGTTCTTGAAGGTATGGGCGTCTGTTGTACTTTTTATTTTTGTATGTTGATAGTGTTTACGCCCACCAAAAATAATAGAATAAAAAAAAAATTCTGTGTAATGTTTCACGCCGCCATTTTTAAAAAAGAAAAAATGTTAATATTGCTAACCGTTATCTGCTCTATTAATATCTAGATGAGCAGATTGCATGACTTGTAATACTCATGTGTAAGATATGTATTAATGTATTGATAAATTGATTAATTTATATCTAATTCAACTTAATCCCGATCCTTTGAAACTGGAAAATTGTTTTACACACATTTTGGCCACCTCTTGTAATATTTGCCAATCCTGGCTGGGGTACCAGACAATTCATCGAACAGAAGCCCCAACCCTAACTTCTGGTTTAGAACTTGTAATATCGTGGGGTATCCGTTCGCGTCGATCCTCCACAGAATTAAAATATTTGAAAAGAATAGCGGCGATATAACATAGATAAATATACAACTGCAATTTCAACTCGTTTCGCTAGTTTGAATATTCCTTACAACAATCCGGTATACACATCTAGCTATTAGCGTTTTCTCTCTTTATATACAGTAAAGCATGTACACTTTTTTTTTTAATAGAAATCACTCCACACAAAGAAATGATGCCTCTTGATGTAAGTATTTAAAAAATACTATTAGGTTGGTGCAAAAATAATGTCGTTTTTTGACTTGAAGTTGAAATCAAAAAATGATATTATTTTTGCACCAACCCAATACTTCAATGTCAAAAACTTGTCAATGCTAACTGTTAGATGGAATAAGTCTTGATCCAGAAAAGAACACTTGTTCTCTCTTTTTCAGAAACAGAATGTGAGAAATAAAGGACAAAATAAGGGAAGCGAGATTTAGAGACTTTCGCGGTTGTATAAGTAAGCCGAATATTTACTTTCTACTCCTCTTCTCTCTCTCTCTCTCTATCTCTCTCTCTCTCTCTCTCTCTCTCTATATATATATATATATATATATATATATATATATATATATATATATATATATATTAGATTTGTAGGGAAATGTACACACACAGACACACAGTCACACGCAGACAATTCCACTTATATATATATATATATATAAGTGAAATTTTCTCTGTGTGTTTGTTTGTGTGTGTACATTTCCCTACCAAACTACTCTGTCAATTTTCAGTCTACAGACTCGAGATTTGACATAAGGGGTATTAAGAACTGGAAAATTCTTTTTAATCGGCTTTCGACCAGAAATTTGGCTGTCAAGAGATCAAATTTCAATGATTTGACTTTTGGAAACTCTACCAAACTCCTCCGTCAATTTTGATTCTCAACACTTGAAATTTTAGATGCAGATTACTTGGACATGGATCAACTTTTTTTTACTTTTATTTGAGCCCCAAAAGTAAATGTTAAAGGGTAAAAATTGGGGTAAAAATAAAATTGACCTCTGCGGTCTCTACCAAATTACTTAGCCAATATTTAGTCTAAACACTTGAAATCTTACATAAAGTGTATTCAGACATAGGACAATCGTTTTAATCGGTTTTTGGCCGAAATTTTTGCTACCAAGGGGTCAAAGTTCAAAAGATTTGACTTTTGCTGTCTCTAGCATGTTATTCAGCCAATTTTGTCTAAACATTTGGAATTTTACATAAAGCTTATTCAGACATGCAGCAAGATTTTAAATCAGTTTTTGGACGAAAATTTGGCTGCGAAGAGGTCAAAGTTGAAATAGTTGACCTTTGCAGACTCTATCAAACTCTTCCGCCAGTTTTGGGTCTAAACACTTGAAATTTTAGATGTAGGTTTCCTGGACTTAAGGCAAACTTTTAATATATATATATATATATATATATATATATATATATATATATATATATATATATATATATATAGTCATCCACATACAGTACTGTTTCGCTGTTTCACAGCTCATCAGTGCGGCTAGACAGGCAACTACCTCAAGCCAGGATTGAAACCCGACCGTTTATACGGCAGTCAAGGCTTCTAACCATTATGCTATTGGCGGCTGCTTGAACGAGTAGTGAGTTTAACGATGTTTTGATATCGTCCGAAATACCTCCGCTCGATTTGTTTACACAAAGAGCGTCGCTTATATGCTAATGGTAATTCGTTTTTCACTTCTCAATATATATATATATATACATATGCACATAGTTATGAACACTATATAGAGCCCGAGCAACGCAGGACTGAACTGTTGTATGTATATATATATATATATATATATATATGTATATATATATATATATATATGTATATATATATATGTATATATGTATATATATATGTATATAAATATATGTTTGATTTGAAGAAGAAATAGACGTACAATATTTAATCAATCAGTCACAGGAAGTCAGTGAAATAAAGACGAAATGTTGGTAAACGTATCAGGTTGACAAGAAGTTTTTGCAGTTTTTAACTTTTAAATTCAGATGAACATATAACGGATCAAACAAAAACTTATTAATTAAAATAAACACCATCAGAATCAACAAACTTTTGCTCGCACAAAAAACGTATGTTTTTGCTAGTAACGTTAAAAATCTTCTGTTCTCGTGGAATTTTAAGGTTTTTGAAGTATTTCACACGCAGAAAGCTGTCGAAATGCTTGAAAAAGTGGTAGTTGGTAGGTGCCAGGTCTAGAGAGTATAGCGGATGGTGCAGAGCTCCATAGCCAAATTCTTTCAACTTCTGCTGGGTCGGGCATTGTCGGGAAGGTGATTTGGGCCTTTTCTGTTGGCTAATGCTGGTTGTTGTCTAAGGTTCTGATGGATTACACCCATTTGTTGACAGTAATTTTCCGTCGTAATCGGTTCGCCTGCATTAAATGTAATGGATGAAACCGGCGTTTCTTTTTGGTTGTCGTTCAATTTGTGAGGTACCCATTTATCAAGTATATATATGCATGATAAATATATATATATATATATATATATATATGAGATAGATAGAGATTGATCACGAACCCACCCCTGTGTCCGATACTACTGGTCAGTATGCAAGCCTTCTAGACCTTTTTCTCACAGCTTCCCCTGAGCTATGCTCTTGTTCTGTTCTATCTCCCCTGGGATCCTCCGATCATACAGTTGTATCAGTTAAGATAAAAATGATATACAATAAGTCTTCAGATGTACCTTTCCACCGTACTCTATATCGATACTCTATGGCTGACTGGAATAGCTTCTGTACATTCATATCTGATCTACCTCTCCATTCCATGTTTAAAAGGATTATCCTCTCTAGTGTCAGACTTGAACGAATGGTTAATTGTAGGTATAGACGATTTATACCATCCAAAAAATTCCAACAAAAACCTAACAGCCAGCTATGGTTCTCCCCAGAATGTGCTGCTGCCATTGCGCAAAGAAATCACTTTTTCCATAGCTACCAACGTAATAGATGTACTGAGACTAAAGCTGCCTTCAGGACTGCCAGCAACCACTGTAAAAGAGTAATAAAAATGCAAGAGAGCTATATGCTCAGTCTGACAAATCCAAACTAGCTGAGCAGCGGCTGGGTTCCCACCAGTTTTGGCAAATAGCAAACAGGATCCCGAACAGATGCGTGCATTCTATACCAACCATCAACAATGGACCTGAGGTCATCTCGTCAGCATCAGACAAGGCCAAACTATTTACCAAGAACTTTGCAGCTAACTCTACCCTATGCGACGAAGGTCATCAACTCCCCGTATTTTCCCCTACAACAGACAACACACTATCCAACATACAAACATACAAATATCTGTGCACGAGGTCGCCAAGCTAATCAAGAACCTTGATTCCAGTAAAGCAACTGGCCCTGACGGCATCCCAATTATAGTGTTGAAAAAGCTTCGATCAGAACTTGCCCCCATACTTACAAAACTGTTTAAGCATTGCCTTAAGAAAAAGTGCTTTCCAATACCCTGGAAAACCTCGTACGTATGTCCTGTATTTAAGAACTCAGGTGATAAGTCATCTCCCTCTCAGTACAGACCAATAAGTCTCTTGTGTGTCATGAGTAAGTTACTGGAATCCATATTAACTAAAGAAATAGTCAACCACCTCAGCAGAAATAACCTCCTTAGTGACATGCAATATGGTTCCCGTTCTGCTAGATCTACAGCTGATTTGCTAAAAGTTATATCCCATAGGATTAGTGAATCTCTTGGCAAAGTTTTCCTTTCTAGAGCAATTGCTCTTGACATATCAAAGGCCTTCGATAAGGTTTGGCATAATGGCCTACTTCACAAGATTTCCAGCTACGGTATAACTGGAAATGTTTTCTCAATAATTAAGTCATTTCTCTCTGATAGATTCATAAGAGTAGTGGTTGATGGGCAGCAATCAGAAGCGCACAGTATTAATGCTGGAGCCCCCCAGGAGTCCATCCCGGGCCCAACTCTCTTCCTGATTTTCATCAATGATCTCCCAAAACCTATACTTAAATCATTCATTGACATCTATGCTGATGACACGACCATCTACGGCAACACATCAAAGGCTGTAAATGACAAAGCTCTCTCTGATTCCCTCTCTTCTGATCTTGAGCGTGTCGTTCAGTGGGGGAAGAGATGGCTGGTTACTTTTAATGCATCTAAACCCAAGCTTGTAACTTTACATCATCAACACTCTGTTACTTATCTAGCATCAATTGAAATGGATGGCTGTCGTATTGGGGAGGCTTCATGTTTTGACAAGTTCCTGGGCTTGACCTTTACTCCTGATCTGAAATGGAACATGTATATCAAGTCTGTTGCTCGGACCACCGGGAAAATGGTGGGATCCTTCTACCGCTCCAGAAGATATCTCAATACTGATGCAATTCTCTATCTCTATAAAAGCCAAGTACGTCCAAAGATGGAGTACTGCTGCCACATCTGGACTGGAGCTTCAAAAGAAAAACAGCCTATCCTGCCTTGACAAAGTACAAAATAGACCGTGGCTTAGTGGGGGATGCTCTCTCTCTCTCTCTCTTCCCTGAAACCTCTCTCCCACAGAAGAGACGTTGCGAGTTTGTCTTTGTTTTATCGTTATTTCCATGGCAAGTGCTCGTCCGAGCTCCAATCTCTGGTCCCCCCTCACCAATCCTTCATGATAAACACCCATCTAGCTAAAACCACTGTCATTAATTTCCCCCACTCTTTATCTGTGCCTAAATCAAAACGTGGATTCCATGAACATAGTTTTTTTTCTGAGAAGTGCACGCCTGTGGAACTCTCTTCCGTTTGTCTGTTTCCCACCTGGCTACAACTTGGATGTCTTCAAGTCCAACATAAACAAATTCCTGATTAATCGCCCCCTTAAGTAAGACACTTTATCAAATCTACAATACCAACTATTACTACAATATTATCCCATTGATTATTGTATACAAAATAACCCTTATCCCCGAGTGGCTTCCGGGCCTTGATGAGGGATGATCCCCATGTAAAAAAAAAAAATTTGATATTGTAAAAAAAAAAAAAGACGGAAAAAAGACATTATTATTTTATTATTATAAAAAAAAGACGGAAAAAGACATTATTATTATTATTATTTTAATTATTATTTTTTTTTTTTGCGAATAATTCCACCGGCAAATTATTCCTCGTAATATATACTCTTCAATAGAGGATTGATTCTATAATAATACATACGCAATCTTCATAAGTTAAAATATCATGTTTAAACGTATTGTACGACCGAGCAACGCCGGGTATCCAGCTAGTATATATATATATATATATATATATATATATATATATATATATATATATATATGTATATGTGTGTGCGTGTGTGTGTGTGTGTGTGTGTGCATGTTGTCTTAAAATTAACCATCTAAGATGAAGTCGGTCAGTTTTTTGAAACGATACTGGTAGAACATTACATTTTCGTATACTTAGTGACATTCATTGAATATACTTCTACCAATATTTTGCTTAAGTTTCGATTTTTGAGCGATTATTAAGCATTCTTCAATGCTCATGGCAGCTATGATTCTTTTTCGTTTTTACTAAAGAGAATCGACATTCAGTTTCGTTTGGACCGTGAAATGCTTTAAAATATATTAAAACACAAACTAACCTAACCAGGTAGGTAGAAGAGTAACTTATCTCGTCTTTTGTAACACTTATTTTTTTTTTTTGTATATTCGTTTTTGTAACCCGTTTTTGTTTTGTTGGTTTTTGTTAAAAAAAAAAAAAAACTACCTATAAAATTCTTCGTCTCTCTCTGAGTTTTTTGCAGGTTTTGTTAAAAGATAAGTTATCTCCTTCAACTTCGTATATCCAAGAGAGTAGCGCCGTAAGATTTGGGTCATTCATATCTATAATCAGTACGTGTAGATTAATGATCTTTTAAAACACCGCATTTCAGGTGAACACATTATTACGTGTTATGTCGAAATTAGTATAAATTCAAAGAATTACGAAAATGATCCAGTAGAAGAGATGCTAGATGTGTTAACAGAACACCCATCCGCAATTACGTTCTAACATATTATGGTATAAAAATAACAGGCCCTTAATTAAGTAAATTTAAATCAAGGGAGATAAGTCAATTTGTTATACTGAATTAGTCGCACAACTCTTCCATATTAAAAGGTATGATAAAACTCGATTGTTCGATACATTCTATTTTTACTTGTAATTATTTTTCTAATGGATTATTTTCCGTATTTTCTTTTCAATCGATACAAATTTCAGCATAACAGGCAAGTACGTAATAATGGTTTCATATGAAACGCATTAGTTTAAAAAAATCACTGATCTACATCTTCGTTTCACCGTGGAATGATCGTAAATATATAAATAGTGTTAATCAAATTCCTTCGTATGATTTCTTTTTCCAAACATTACTCGTTGCATATAAAAAAAAACATTGTTTACATCGCTAATAATGCGATCAAAATTGACAATCACGAATACCATACATAATTGTGTAGTATTTAAAATCAAAATAAAGTTAAAAAATAAATAAATAACGACACAACGAGTAGTTCAGCGTTTGACAAATAAAAGGACTCATACCGGACTTGTGATTTCTCTATGCGATGCAAACACGGAATAAGTAATTTAATTTCTTCCACTTAAATGTGTATTATATACAAATAGGGTAGGTACAATTCATTATAATTATTATTATTATTATTATTATTATTATTATTATTATTATTATTGTTATTATTATTATTATCATTATTATCATTATTGTTATCATTATCATTAGTATCCTTATTATTATTATTATTATTATTATTATTATTATTATTATTATTATTATTGGCTCACCTGTTAGCTTTCACATGAGTCAGCAAACGATCTGATTGGAGACCTGTGGTGTTCTCTTGAAGCTGAGTGACAACAAGTCTCCTCAGACGTCCAGCTCTCTCCTCCTCCTACGATAGCATTTGCAAATAAATTTGCATCATCGCAACAGCCTCTTACCATTGATTTCTCGCTGGCAGTGGCCATTGGTTTATACTGGAATTTGAGTGGCACCAAGCCTCCCCAAGATCCCAGTTCTCTACGCACTTGTCCGGCGGAGGTCTGGCCAGTGCTTCCTCCTCGGTCTTTTCATCCTCCTTGACCCTTCTCGGCTCTTTGTTATCACTTTTTCTTGGGGGGGGGCGGTGGTGAAACAATGGAGAGATGCATGATGGGGGGGGTGTAGAACATGTAGATCTGAAGCTTCGGTGTTCCTCATCCCCTGTAACGCTTCTTCGTTATTATTATTATTATTATTATTATTATTATTATTATTATTATTATTATTATTATTATTATGTTCGTCGTTCAGTATTATTGGTCCCCCAATTTATATATGTCTGACTAGGTAGGCGTATACACAAGGTTAAAACACAAATAATGCCGGTCGTAGTTAGTACACTAGGAGTAGTATTAAGTTGTCTGGAAGGACAATTAAAAAAAAAAAACTACGAATCCCTGATGTTTTAGGCGACCTTCAGACCTGTGCTATTATAGGTACCACCAGCATCCTTAGGAAAACCCTTGCTCTTTGTAGCTCCTGGTTTTGAGCCGGGATTGAGGGAAGTTCTCTAGAAATCCATCCCATCTCTTTTAGGGAGACGTTGATAAACGAAATTAAAATTATTATTGCTATTGTTGTTGTTGTAGGTACCACCAATATCATTAGGTAAACCCTTGATCTATGAAGTTCTTTGTTTGAAACCGAGATTGAGGGAAATCCCCCGAGAAGAAATCCCATCTCTTTTCACGGAAACGTTATGAAATGAAATCAGGGTTGTTATCCTTGTGTTTATTATTATTATTATTATTATTATTATTATTATTATTATTATTATTATTATTATTATTATTATTATTATTTATTATTATTATTATTATTATTATTTATTATTATGATTATTATTATTATTTATTATGATTATTTATTATTATTATTATTATTATTGTTGTTGTTGTTATTATTTATTATTATTATTTATTATTATTATTATTTATTATTATTATTATTTATTATTATTATTATTATTTATTATTATGATTATTTATTATTATTATTATTATTATTGTTATTATTATTATTATTATTATGATTATTATTTATTATTATTATTTATTATGATTATTATTATTATTTATTATTATTATTATTTATTATTATTATTATTATTATTATTGTTATTATTATTATTATTGTTATTGTTATTATTATTATTATTATTATTATTATTATTATGATTATTATTATTATTTATTATTCTGATTATTATTATTTATTATGATTATTTATTATTATTATTATTATTATTTATTATTATTATTATTATTGTTGTTGTTGTTATTATTTATTATTATTATTTATTATTATTATTATTATTATTTATTATTATGATTATTTATTATTATTATTATTATTATTCATTATTATTATTATTATTATTATTCATTATTATTATTTATTTATTATTATTATTATTATTATTCATTATTATTATTATTTATTTATTATTATTATTATTTATTATTATTATTATTATTATTTATTATTATTATTATTTATTATTATGATTATTTATTATTATTATTATTATTATTATTCATTATTATTATTATTTATTTATTATTATTATTATTATTATTTATTATGATTATTATTATTATTCATTATTATTATTATTTATTATTATTATTATTATTATTATTATTATTATTATTATTATTATTATTATTATTATTATTATTGGCTCACATGGAGCTTTCACACAAGTCAACAAACGATCTGATTGGAAACCTGTGGTGTTCTCTGGAAGCTGAGTGACAACAAGTCTCCCCAGACGTCCAGCTCTCTCCACCTCTTTCGATAGCATTTTCAAATGAATTTGCATCATCGCAACAACCATTGATTTCTCGCCGGCAGTGGCCGTTGGTTTATACTGGAATTTGAGTGGCACTCCGCCTTCTCAAGGTCCCAGTTCTCTTTTGCGCTTGTCCAGCCGAGGTCTGGTTAGCACTCTCCCCTTGATTTTTCAGTCCTTCTTGACCCTGCTCGGCCCTTTTGTATTACTATTTATTGGGGGGGAATGGTGATGAAACAATGGGGGGATGCATGATGGGGGTGTAGAACTTGTAGATATGCAGCTTCGGTGTTCTTCATTCCCTGTAACGCTTATTCGTTATATTGTCTTCTTGTATTATTCTCCGCATTCAAGGGTTTTCCTTAATATTTCAGTCGTTTTCATTATCGTTAGTCGTTATACTTTTGAAGTTATTCCTCTCATTCCAAATTCTGACATTCCTTTTTCAAAGTTTTTCGGAATTGTTTCTAGTGCTCCTACTATTATCGGTACTATTTTGATTTTTTTCATCATCCAAATCCCTTTAACTCTCTGGCTAGCTCGGTGTATTTGCTTCGTTTCTCCTTTTCTTTCATGCTCACCCTGTGGTCAGCTGGGACAGCAAAGTCTACGATTTGACAGGATTTGTCTTTCTTGTTAATTATTACGACATCTGGTCTTCTTGCTTGGATGAGCTTGTCCGTCTGTATGTCCATTTTGTGGTTCTCGTTTTCGAGTGCTGTTGTGGGTTTATGCTTGTATCATTTGTCTGTACGCTCAAAATACAGTCGTTTGCACAATTCCCAGTGCACCGCCCTCCCCACTTGGTCATGCCTGTTTTTGTATTCTTTTTCGGCCAGTTTGCTGCATTCACTTACTATATGGTTTACTGTTTCGTCTCTTTGTCCACATAGTCTGCATTTGCTGTTTTCTTGTGTTTTATCGATTCTTGCTTTGATATGGTTGGTTCTCATCGAGTTATCTGGTGCTGCAGTTATTAGAGATTCAGTTTCTCGGTTTATATGTCCTTTTCGCATCCATGTCCAGGTGTTTTCGTTATTCTCATCTTTTGTCATTCTTATGAATCTTCCGTGGAGTTGTTTCTCTTCCCATTTCTATTTCCTCGTTTTGTCATTTTTCTTCTCTGTTTTCTGTTCTGTTGTTTTTTTTCGGTGTCTCTCGTGTTTTTCATTATGTATTTTTCTAGTTCCTTTTTCGTGTCCTTCACACAGTCTTCTATAGAGATCAGTCCTCTCCCGCCGTCTTTCCTTTTCACGTAGACTCTTTCAATATCGTCATTTGGGTGTAGTGCATTATGCATGGTCACGAGTTTCCTGGTTTTCTAGTCGAGTTGTCTCAGTTCTTCCTTTGTCCACCCTATAAACCACACAGAGTATCTAATAGTGATACTGCCCATGTATTAATACCTTTTATTAGGTTTCTACTATATAATTTCGTTTCCAAGAGTTGTCTTGTTTTCCTGAGGTATTCCTTTCAATTTTCTCTTTCATTTCTGTTGCTCTGATGGTGTCTGCTTCCAGAATACCCAAGTATTTATAGTCGTCTTGTTCCCCTAGTGCCCTCATTTCTGTTTGCTTGGATATTTCCATACCTTCTGTCGTTTCCAGTTTTCCCTTTCTTATAACTAGTAGTGCGCACTTTTTCATTCCAAATTCCATTTGGATATTTTGGCTGAAGATCCTGGTAGTGTTAATTAGTGTATCTAGCTCCTTTTCGGTCATTGAAAAAAGTTTCAGATCGTCCATGTACATCATGTGGTTCATTTTTTCATCAGTATTGGAGAACTTGTATCCGGCTTGGCACTTTCTCAGAATACTGTTCAAGGGCATCATGGCTATGATGAACAGTAGTGGTGATAGTGAGTCTCCTTGGAAGATGCCTCTTTGTATGTTAATTTCTGTTATTATTATTATTATTATTATTATTATTATTATTATTATTATTATTATTGTGATGACGATTATGTCACTTGGAGCCACACATAAGTTATCATCATCATTGCTCACCGACAATATCTGGTAGTGTTCCCTGGACGATGGGCAACCACCTCTCCAGAATTCCAACCGTCTTCATCCTTTTTTATTATCATTGCAGATGACTTCATGTCATCGCAAAAGCTGCTTACCATTGATTACTCACTGGTAACCTGTATTCGTCTTTTCTAGGATTTGGGTAGCAATAAGCCTCCACCAAATCCCAGTTCTAGCTAGTCTTTTCTCGTGGAGGTTAGTGCTTTCCCTCTTCAATCTTTGCATCCTAATTGACCATCAATGGGCATTGTGTGTGGCATAAGCCGATGCTTGTTCCATAAAACTGTTTTTTTTTCTTGATTTTCCGACTTTGTTCACGAAATTGATTGCATTTGAAGCTTGTATTCTTTCAACGTTTTAGTTTTATTTCAATCTTAACTTCCTTAAGGTTCAAAGAGTATATATGTTGGTTTCCACATTCGAGTGTTTTTCTTATTTTAACCATTTTCGTTATTAACAGCCATTGTATAGTCTTAATATTCCGCTGATCCCAGTCTATCCAAGTTTTCCGTTTAATAATTTTTTTTTTCGGAAATTCACGATTGACTATAAAAAGAATTCGCACGTGACAGAGCCTATCACTTCACTGATCTTAACATCTGAGCCATGAATCTTTATTTATATATAAAAGGCACATTGTCTGTGTTAGCTTATGTGTGTGTGACTTCGTTCCCTACTGTCTCCGAAACGGCTGGGCCGATTTTTCTTTGAAATTTCAAACAAATGTGCTGTATATGTCTGGGGTGTTCTTACGTAGGTTTTATATCGGAATGCCTCCAATAAGTATCAATATTGAAAATTGAAACACACACACACACACACACACACACACATACACACACACACACACACACATATATCATGGATGTGTGGCTATTTATATATATATATATATATATATATATATATATATTCAAACAAATGTGCTGTATATGTCTGGGGTGTTCTTACGTAGGTTTTATATCGGAATGCCTCCAATAAGTATCAATATTGAAAATTGAAACACACACACACACACATACACACACACACACACATATATCATGGATGTGTGGCTATTTATATATATATATATATATATTCAAACAAATGTGCTGTATATGTCTGGGATGTTCTTACGTAGGTTTTATATCGGAATGCCTCCAATAAGTATCAATATTGAAAATTGAAACACACACACACACACACACACACACACACACAAAAGAAAAACAGCCCAATTCTGATTACAGTTTACGCAATGCAACCTACCATCACAATTGTATTTGAGAAGTTTTATCATCGCAAGTACAGAAGAACCCGGCGTATAAAATCAATAATAGATTCTCTGATAAGACAGGAGCGCATTTGAAAAGAATGTTTCTGTTTAGAACAATCTTTTTATTTAGCACATATATTGATAAACTAAAAGCGTTCTAGTTTTTCAATCTACGCGCTAAACAGCAAAAGTTTTAACTCGCTATAAACATTATTTTGCTTACAAAAAACATATTTCCACTGGTGAAGTGAACCATTTATTGAAAATTAATGGATTAAGAAAAGAAATTTTTTTATTCCTTGTCGAATAACAATTTCTTTTTAATTTACTAAATTTAATTCCAAATTTTCACTTACTTGCACTGTGCTTTTGTATATGACTGGGATTGTCTTAAAATTGTTGATAGCTACACTACCCAACCATCACTTTATATATATATATATATATATATATATATATATATATATATATATATATATATATATATATATATGTGTGTGTGTGTGTGTGTGTGTGTGTGTGTGTCTACATAAGCAGTAGTTTGTTGCTACACAGTCATGAGCATGTTTCGGTCAACTAGTATTTAGTAACTAGAGACCTCATCAAGAAACAACTCTTATTTTCGAAAACGGAATTCCGCTTTTGAAAATAAGGGTTGTTGCCTGATGAGGTCTCTAGTTACTAAATACTAGAAGACCGAAACATGCTCATGACTGTGTAGCAACAAACTACTGCTTATGTAAAGACAAATGTAACCAGCTCTACTTCTGTATTGAGCACTCTTGTATGAACCTCGTTATATTTCACTGGTTACCCTACCTTTGGAAAATAGCAACCTCAAATTATATATATATATATATATATATATATATATATATATATATATATATATATATATATATATATATATAACGTGAAAGTGACAAAAAACGTAAAATTTGATGATGTCCAGCAAAAAATTAGTTTATTTAAAGTAAAAAATAATTAAGCAGATAAGTAGAAAAGTAACTTCTATTGCCTTTGGTAGCAGTTATTTGTTGGCTATTCATTTTTCACCTCATCCACTGCAAATCGACAAAGAAGAAAAATATTAAAATCATTTAGTACCTGTGTATGGTTAAGGGTCTGTTTTACTTATGTCCAAAACAGATTTTTGACGGATTGGTAGAATGAGTAGCACGTAAATCTTGTTTTGAGAACTACAAGGTGTAACGATAAAATTGTCGCCTTAGCAAACACGACATGATTTCATTTCCCTTTGGGGAAAACTGGTTTTCTTTTTTTTTTGTTCAGCCTATCTACTAGTTGGCCAGTTTTGTACAAATCTTAAGAGCGATAGAAGCCTGCTATTATGTCTGAAATGACATAATGGTCAACAAGAAAGATTGGAGATGCGCCGCTGTACAATCCATGCTCTCTATCGATCAAAGTTATGATAACAGGACCATTGCCAGCACCATCAAAATGCAAATCCGAACGGCTCAACGCTTACTGGTATAGCTCAACACATCAAACAACTCACGATTATGGTCTTTAGTATGGTTTCAGGTGAGGGCCACATCATGCCACGTCACATCGTCGAAGTTAGCTTAAGAGTCAATACCTAAGTTTATTTCGATGTGGTAAAGAGTGTGATGATCCCCTGGTGCAGTTAGCTTGCCGCTGGTAAACTTTGGCCGTGACAAAAGGACTCGGCGCCGGCCCATAAGTCCAAAGAGATCCTGGCTTGTCTTAAGAAAGAGTGCTACGACTTTGCATCCCTTTCTCACTGCCCCCTACTCCTCCGGCCTAAACCCTTCGACTACTTCGTTGTGTCATGCATCGAGAACATCACCAAATTGACCTCCCACAACATCAAAGCCAGCCTGATCACCGCCATCCGCCGAGTGTTCGCAAAGCTACCGCCAATGCTTGTGGAAAAGTCATGCTCCCAGTTCCGACTCGTATCAAGGTGGTGATTGAGGTTGAAAGCGGCTATATTGAATAGATGTTAGCTCTACTACATAATCAAATGACCTAAATTTACTTTTGTTTACAAACGTTTTTAAATAAAGCTGTAGCATTGTTTGTTTTACGGCAGTAATTTTTGTTCGTTCAACCCTGTATTGTGGCAAGTTCGAATTTTCTTTTCTTTCATAGTTATGTAATTTAATTGCTCACGGTTTCTCTCAAGTTGTGTTTCGTTTTTATGCTATGCTTATTTAACTTATATATGTTATATTATTATTATTATTATCATTATTATTATTATTATTATTATTATTATTAAACATTTTAGTCCCTTAAAAACGGGGAAAAGGTCTAACCCTTTGAATTAGAAATAGTGGCTTATGCCAAATTTATGATTGAATGCTTAATTCGTGCTCGTTTTTACATTAAATACTAATCCCCATGTGCTCATCAAACGAATAACATAATACTAAGTTCGCTGCACATGCAAAAGACCATACACATTTCCAGCCAGTTCGGCCTCGTAGTTTCTGAGAAAACTTCTACAGTATTTGTAGTATTGTGGTAACTAATCCCTATTGATCCCTAGTTGTGCATCTAACCGGATTTAAAGGATTTAGTTCGAAATTCCGTACAGATTCCCAAGTTCGATAAAAAGATTGCTGAGTTCGGAATAGGAATGCTGAGTTCGGAATAGGAATGCTGAGCCTCTTTAAGTAATTACTGCCTTTTATAGTTGTTGTCGCCTTACCATGTTTTGGGCCAACTAATCATCTGGCCTGCTTTGAATAAGATTGAAACCGCTATCTTCAGACAATGCTCACCTGGAACCATAAAGATTCAACGCGTCTATTCACTGCATCATAAATAATATATATATATATATATATATATATATATATATATATATATATATATATATATATATACATATATACATATATATATATATATATATATATATACACATATACATATATATACATATATATATATATATATATATATATATATATACATACAAACTACTCATCTCAAATGATTCCGTTAATAAAAAAATATAAATCAAGAGGTCAAGTACTACTCTTAGATCGAGGTTTGAACCCAGCTCCCTCGACCCATCAACAAACCATTATACCAGAATTTTTAGACTAATGTAATATCTTTCAGTAATGCTATTTTCTTTTGTTTACAGAAGGGAATATGGGGCATGAAGAAAACTGCAGTGCTTCCAATAATTATAGGAGCACTATGAACAGTTCAGATAAAATTACAGAAAGACTAGAAGGAACTGGAACCAAAGAGATGCTCGGCCATATACAACCGGCACCACTGACACATACAGCCGAAAAATTAATAAACATGCAAGATTCTGACCAACCACAGGTAAGTTGAAGATGCCATTTTGTAAACGCAGTTAGAAATATAGATAGAACATTCTAAGACGAAACCAGAAAAAACAAAACTGAAACTAAAGTAGATATATGTCGCGGACATTATCGTAATAAAATAAAAAATTAGGTCGCCTAGAAAGTCCACCCGATTTATAGCATTTCATGTTTCGACACATTTGAACGCGTCAAACTATTTACAGATATACTATAATATAGGGTGGCCCACTTAAAAATTTCCCGATCCCTCTAATCTTTCTCTTATCGACCAACTGACACCACAAGACAAAATGCATTTCTTTTTCCAACAAGATGGCGCTACATGCCACACGTCTCACGTCTCACTGACACGAGTTCATGACATGTTTATGGAAGAGAGAACAATAAGCAAAGGGTTATGGCCACCACGTCCCCCGGACTTGTTATCATGTGATTTTGATCGTTGGAGGATTTTAAAACAAAAAGTTTATGCAAATAATCCTCACAATCTAGGCAAATTACTGTTTGTTTGTTATATCTCCGCAGAAATGAATGAAACGCTTAAAAATAAATGTTAAAAAATTGCTTCTTTGTCCGCTTGAATCAGTCCGAAACGAATTAATGTTAAAGTTAAGATTGTCCGCTTATTCTGACTTCCGGAAACCCGATGATAAGCAAAATATGGTTCCGTTTGATTCATCTTTTTCTCAGATTACGTGCAAGCACTCTTTTTTTTATTACATTTTCCCTCCAAACAAGGCACATTGCCACTTTGGTGTAGGGGGCTAATATCAAAGGCAGCAACTACTAGGGCACTATGTTGGGATTTGGGCAGCAAGATGTCGGTTCACGTTACACTTGAGCTTCTGTATGTCAGTACAGTTAGGAAAGCAGTACCTGGAATGGAATTCCAGAGTCTAGCGGTTCTGGGGAAGAAACTACTGGAGTAGAAAGATCTTTTACATCTAGGGATCTCTACTGTGTGGGGGTGGGATTTAGCTACCCGTCGGGTTTGTCGAGGGTGTCTACGTCGTGAGGGCACAAGTGTCTGCAGTTCGTCAGAGCATTCACCATTAAAATACTTGTAGAACAGGCAGAAGGATGCAACGTTTCGTCGATGGGACAGAGGCTGAAGCTTAGATGCCAGTTCAGGGTCTATCAGATTGGCGACTCTTCTTTGAATCTTGTCTAGGAGCGAGAGACTAGCAGCAGATGCACCAGCCCAAATGTCTTTCCCTTTGCTGATGTAAAAAATGACTATCTTGCCAAGTTGACTATGTTTTATTATCCAGCCAAACGAACACCAGAAACCGGAAGTCAAAAAAGGCAGACAATCTTGACTATAACCGCATTTCTTCGTGTTATTATTTTGTGTGTTATTATTTTATCACGTTGTGTGGAAGACAATGAAATAAAAGGTTGTTATACATCAATTCGATTGCTACATGCGAATGGAGATTTAATACAACAAGATATATTTTAGTTATACGTCAATTCCACTGCTATTGCGACTAATAAGTTAACAAATTGTGTTATTGCTGCATATTTAGTCATGTAGTTATCAGATGTTTAATTAAAAAACTTATAAAAACACCATTTTGGACAACTTATATTGTACATGTAACTGAGACTCTCTTTCTTTCCTTCTCAGTTACGAAGATTATGGTAATGCTGAATTTATTTTATTATTTTCGAATTTTTCGTATTATTATTATTATTATTGTTCTATTTTTATTTCATGCAAATTTTTTATTTTTTTATTTTAACATACTTTTTGAAAAGTAATAAATGACAAACTTAGAAAACTTGATACTTGGAACTTGGAGAATTATTATATTACATTATACATACATACATACATATATATATATATATATATATATAGAGAGAGAGAGAGAGAGAGAGAGAGAGATAGAGGGATAGAGATTGAAAGAACGAGAAAGGAGAAAAGACAAGTAAACATGTGAAGACATTCTTGTTGCAATGGGCTTTATATTTATATATATTTCGTATGAAAAAAAAGAAGTCGGAGCAGAGATGACGAATATAAAAATTAAACGAACAATTAGAAAACAGGAAGAAGATTGGGCAGAGGAAATATAGATGGAGAGAGAGAGGGAGAGAGAAAAAAGAGAGAGATAGAGAGAGATAAAGAGAGGGAGAAAGAGAGAGAGAAAGGGAGAGATATATAGATAGATAGAGAGAGAGATAGGGGGAGAGAAAAGAGGCAGAGATAGAGAGAGATAAAGAGAGGGAGAGATATATAGATAGATAGAGAGATAAAGAGAGAGAGATATATAGATAGATAGAGAGAGAGATAGGGGGAGAGAAAAGAGACAGAGATAGAGAGAAAGAGAGAGAGAGGGAGAGAGAAAAAGAGAGAGATATATAGCTAGCTAGCTAGTTAGATAGATAGATAGATAGATAGAGAGAGAGAGAGAGAGAGAGAGAGAGAGAGAGAGAGAGAGAGAGAGAGAGAAGGAACGGTTGTTAAAAAGAAATCCTTTCCTTCGTTGAATAAAAATATTGGAACTCTATCTCGACTTAAACTTCATAAAGCAATAAAGCGAAATCCAACAGATGATGTCATTGTATAATTAACCAGTTTTTGATATTTTCGCTGGTCACTTGCTGTGAGGTCAACACTAAACAGAGTGGGACGATAAAAATGTCGCCCTAAAGAAAACAACACTACAGCTTTAAATTAAAAAAAAATTATTGAAAAAATCAATTCAGCTTACTTAATTATGTAGTGGAGCCGATATCTATTTAGCCTTCATCCTCCAATCACCGTCTCGATACGGGTCGGAACTGGGAGCATTCCTTTTCCACAAGAACACGCGGGAGCTTGGTGAATACACGGTGGATAGCGGTGACGTTCTCAACGTATGATCAAACGAAGTTGTCCAGCGGGTTTGGGTCGGGTGAGAAGGAAGACCAGAGTGAGAAGAGTACAAAGTCGTAGCGCTCCTTCTGAAATCAAGCCAGGGTCTCTTTGGACTTGTGGGCCGGCGCCGAGTCCTACTACAAAACCTAGCGTTTGTCAGCAGCCACCTGATTGCATCAGGCCGTTACACTACTCTTCAGCACATCCAGGTATACTTTAGTGTTAACTTTCAAGCCGACTTCGAAGATGTGAGGTGGCATGATGAAACCACACCATGACCGTGACCGGAAACTTCATCACAATGGACACGTTCCTGTTAGCCATGGCAATCCAGCGATGCATTTTGAAGGTGCTTGAGAGACCACGAGTTGTACAACGGCGATCTCCAATCTTGCTCGATGAACATTGTGTTACTTTCAGATATTATAGAAGACTCCTATCGCTCTTGGGATTTGAACACAGCTAGCCAACTAGTAGATGGTCTGCAGCAGCAGCAGCAGCAGCAGCAGCAGCAGCAGCAGCAGCAGCAGCAACAACAACAACAAGAACAACAACAAAAAGAAAACCGTTTTCATGAAACGGAAATGGAATCATGTCCTCTTTTCTAGGGCGACGATAGTATCGATCCACCCTATAAAGGTGAAACGAACAATGAGAAAAACAGAAAGAAGGCCGGCAGAGGAAATATTGACAGAGAGAAAGATAGAGAACGAGAGATAGAGAGGGAGAGAAAGAGAGAGAGAGAGAGAGAATGAGAGAGAGACAGAAACAAAGAACTGTTATTAAAAAGAAATTAGACAGAACGTTGAAATGTCAATCATTAAAAATCCTTTCCATCGTTGAAAACAATAAATTGGAACTCTATCTTGACTTAAACTTCATAAAGCAACATGAAAGCTAACTCCAACAGTTGGGCGTCATTGAGTAATTAACCATTTTTTTGTATTTTCCCTGGTCACTTGCTGCACGGTCAAAATTTATGAAGTTTTCTAGATTCGTGCAAAAGAAATATATATATATATATATATATATATATATATATATATATATATATATATATATATATATAGATAGATAGATAGATAGATAGATAGATATAGATAGATAGATAGATAGACAAACACAAAGAAATACAGAAAAAAAAGGGGAAGAGGAAGGAAGAGAGAGGAAGAGAAAGAGATACAGAGAGAGAGAAAGAGAGAGAAAAGGAAGAATGTGAACGTATTCCTGTTGTGGTATGCTTTTTCGTATGAAAAAGAGGTACGAGCAGGCAGCACAAATATAAAATAAAACCAACAACAAGGAAGACAGAAGGAAGGTAGTCAGAGAGGAGAGAGAGATACGAAAGAGAGAGACAGAGGTAGAAATAAGAAATGGAATTTGCTCTGATGAACTCGTTGCACTTGTGCCCCTTCGACGTACATATATCTGACAAACCCGCTTAACAACAAAATCTCACCTCTTCACGGTTGAGGTCCCTAAATGCCAGAAAGCTTTCTACTCTAATAGTTTCTTCCCCCGAACAGCTAGACATTGAAATTTCCTTCCTGCTCCCTGTTTTCCTGACTCTACTAATATGCTGAATTTTAAATGTAACGTAAACTAACATCTTGTTAATCTTTCCTAGGCATAGTCCCAAATAGTAGTCCCTTCCATCTAGCTGGCGACATGTCTTGTTAGGGATGAACGGGAGTAAAAATAAATAAATAAATAAATAAAATAAGTCGTAAAGAACAGAGAGGAAGGAATGTTGAAATGTCAATCATTAAGGCAATGCCTTTCCTCGTTGAAAAACAAAATCCGGAAAGCCATCTTTAAATTTCATAAAGCAAGAGGAAAGCGAACCCCAACAGTTGACGTTCAGTAAACTAGTGCACATGAGCCTGTGGGAAAGATAATCAGATCGATAGAATAATTAAAATATAAGTCACTGTTTCTGACAGGCAGAATGTCTCAATTATTTTATCCAGCGACATTGGGAACAAATTTGATTCAAGTTTTCCATTCCAGGTTAGGAATAAAGGTGAGTCCTATAAGATTGTGGACGCAGGGTGCTTTGTCGAGATGCGAGATATTCATTTCAATTGCAACAAAGTGGGGAGTAGGAATAGTGTTCTTCCAAAGGGAGATAATTGGGTAACGTATGACCAATAAGGATAAAGTGATTAAATGTAAAAGATGTACGTGTTCATATTTATCAATCTCTAGAACATCACCGGTTCACGCACACCCACCATCATGAAAATTTATTTCGTTTTCCACTTCTATTCGTTTTTTTATGTTTATATATATATATATATATATATATATATATATATATATATATATATATATATATATATATATATATATATATAGTGAGTAAAATGATTCATAATTCTGAATTAAAATCAGTTTCTTTAGGAAAAGAAAAACAAACAAAATCAACTCGAGTGTACGATCGTTTCGGAAACGATGTTTTTTTTATTGAAATAGACAATATGTCTTGAACAACATTTTGATAAAAGTTTTATCTAAGATGGGATGGACTACGAGGTGGGGAAAATTCAATATGACGGCAATCATCTGGAAGGATGCATCAATCATCAAATATATATATATATATATATATACATATATATATATATATATATATATATAGCTTAGTACGTTAGAAGAAAAGAGTGAGCTCAATTCTATAAGAGGAGACTTACAGGGACAATATAAAGCTCTAGTATCATTGGAGCTTATATAGGAGAACAATTGGGAAATGAGGACACAAAAACTATATATTGGTATATATAGATTGGTTCATTTATTCAATCGTCTCAGTTGCATCTGTCAATAAAATGCTACCGATAAAATAGAATTACCACCCATCCACACTATATGTCCCTTTTAACCTTAAAACATATACTACATACATTTAAGACTATTATAAAGACCCTATACACCTTTCTACATTGCACTATATATAATACGCTCCTTCTTTATTTAGAATTCGATAACCCCCCCAACATCATCTATAATTTTATTTGATCTATTTCGTTCCTAATGAATCCCACGCTAGACGCCGCATTCCCACAATGTTAACTGGCATCTTCTCTACTCTTCTGATGAGAAGCATTAGGCTTCAAAATGAACCAATCTATATTTACCAATATATAGTTTTTGTGTCTTCATTTCCCATTCCTATTGTTCTCTTATATATATATATATATATATATATATATATATATATATATATATATATATATATATATATATATAACACGGAAATTACATAATTGTCGATGCAATAATTTATTTCAACCTTATGGCATTTTCAAGCATCTAAACTAGACAACTACAGTTTTGATACTCAAAAATGTAATTGTCTAGCATCTAAACTAAATTGTCTAGCATCTACACGAGACAATTACATTTTTGATACTCAAAAATGTAATTGTCTAGTTTAGATGCTTGAAAATACCATAAGGTTGAAATAAATTATTTTCCCCACCTCGTAGTACATGCCATCTTTTGATACTCAAAAATGTAATTGTCTAGTTTAGACATAAGGTTGAAATAAATTATTGCATCGACAATTATGTAATTTCCGTGTTATATTTTTATGTTATTGCTCTGTTTACCACATTGAGCTCTCATACCCGGATTTCCTCTGGAATTATTCCATTATAACACTATATATATATATATATATATATATATATATATATATATATATATATATATATATATATATACTAGACTACCCGTGACCCGTTGGGTCAGTATGTTATATTAGCTATGGAATTCATGCATGAGCGTGACACTTGTGACGTAAAGAAAATAGTTTTTTATTGTCATAACAGAATCATTTCTATGAAAGTATATTAAAATGAAAAGTCACGGACGGATCACTCAAACACGAAAAAAAATCCTCTCTATGCGTGTAAAGTTACCTATTTTTCCGAATAATCGCTCAAAAAATCGAAAATTAAACATGATTTTCCTACGAATCCGACGCCGATGAAAGTCATTTAGAAAAAACGCACATGAACCTATCGATGAGAAATATAAGAATGAAAAACCCATATTGGAATCCTTCAACCAAGTTACAGAAACTTAAAATCTAAAAAAAAAAAATTAATAAAACCTGAAGCAAAAAACAAAACCTAAATAAACAAAATTAAACAAAACTAGTATTGAAACAGATTAGTAAATGTGTCAACAAATTCACCGTTCTCACACAACTATTTTGTATCTGGAAATGTAAACAAAAAATAAAAAAGAAGGAAGGAAGGAAGGAAAAGGGACGGAGAGAGTAGTAGTATTAGTAGTATTATTATTAGCAGTAGTCTTGGCTTTACTACAATTGTTCTTATGTTTGTCAACGGGTTAAAGTTGTTTAGTTGTAAGAAAATAGCGACAGTATAGTTGTAATAAAGAATAGTTGCAAAACATCCACCACTCTTCCCATGTTAATTAATAATTTCGAAATAATAACGTTAATATTTCAGTGCGTAGGTCCAAATATGCAAAAGAAGCGATTTGGGTTTATTTGTTTACGTTGTTATGGATTAATGTTTATGCGCGCATGCGCAACCGGATGTCTAAACCGGAAAGTGGGTTACATCACTCGTTACAAGGTCATTCGAATTTTATAATTATATATATATATATATAAGGCATTACGATGTTTTGAAATTGGATTAATAAAGTGCTCGATCGCAAATGTGAACTATGCATATAAAAACTATATGTTACATATTTTGTGGTCTCATTGCAGAGGTTCTGCCTTGTGAAAGACTTTTTCAGAATCCAAACAAATCATTAGCGACTCACGAAATGAAAAAAAAAAACAATTTATTTTTTCTATTTCCTTAGTCACTAATGAAAGATCTGAAGTCTTATCGTTACTCCATGACGCGACCGGAAGTTCGGAACGTTAAAATTAGGCAAAGTCAATCCAACCGATACGA
Source organism: Euprymna scolopes (assembly GCF_053919585.1). NCBI lineage: Eukaryota > Metazoa > Mollusca > Cephalopoda > Sepiida > Sepiolidae > Euprymna > Euprymna scolopes. The sequence goes on from NC_136494.1 coordinate 9,612,338, forward strand.
TAACTTGCAAAAATAACTCGAAAAATATCGAAACCAGTGTTGCGGACCAGGATATAAATATCCTAACTCGCTACAAAAGAAAATAATGAAACGAATGGAAAGAAGGAAACAGAACTCAACTGCTGAATAAAATAAACATGTCGTTTATTTTCTGTTGAAAAAAGAATGTTTTAGGTGTAACTCGTGTTCATGTCCGCGCGTGGAAAAAGGAATGAGTAATGTAGTGGAACGAGAAATGGCAGTCCAGCGTGTAGACAAAGAAAAAGATAGAGGGTTGACATCAGTAAAGCTGTGCACACATGTTGGTACTTGTTCATGTGGAAATGTCTTCAGGCGACTAGCTGTGGACGCGAACTTGTCTAGTTGATGGACCAAAGCAAAAGGGGAAAAAGAGTGAGAAAGTCAATCCAGTTCCTGGAGAGAGAAAGCGTATAAAGTGTACGTACTGTCTGTTAGCTCTTGCCCCACATACAGTAGCAGGGGACGTGACGTGCGCGAGTCCACGCGCCTTGAAAGGGCGCACGGTTGGTCCGTCGACCGTTCAGGTCGGAAGCTGATTCGAAAAGAAAGAAGCATCTTATTGCTCTTGCTGTTATAGTTGTTTCCGGTGGTCTTTTGCGCGTGTGTGGATTTCCTTCAAAAGGAAGTGACGTTGTCCATGTGTGCGTACGTGTGCGCATATGTGTGCGTACATGTGTGTACGTTAGCGTGTGTGTGTATGCACGTGAATGTGAGTGTATGTACGCGAACGTGAATATATGTACGTGTGTGTACGTGCGCGCGTATGTTTGTGTGCGCGCATGTGTATGACAAGAAAAAAGGGCTGAGATGTGAACGCGTGTTTTTGTGCGAGACTAGAAAGGGCTCGTACACCAGTAATTTTATCATAATTTTTGTTATAATGAACAAAGATTGAAAGTGGGGTGTTTCTATAACTTCACAATGACATATATTACGCTAAAGTTTGATTAGAGACATGGCAGAGAATTAAAACCAACAAAATTGGTTACATGTCTTTGAAACACTGTCTGCTCGAAAAGCGAGATCATTTTATGTTATATTTATATGCGAAACTGGTTTTTTGTTTTTGTTACCATTTTAGTTTTTCAGGTTGTTTACATTCAATTGCTGTTGAATTAACATGAAGTTCAGAGATGTAATAATACAAGCATAAAAAAGAAAAAAAAAAGAAAGTGCGAATAATTACATAAGAAAGTAGTATTTACAAAAATACTGGGAAAATGTTTAAAATGAGATAAAAAAAAAACTTTTGTTCTGAAAAAGAAATACTGATTGACATTTATTGATAATTATAAAGAAATTAAATATAAATCTATTTCTGTGAGAATCGGAAGTGGGAGATCAGTTTTACACACAAATTAAATGTAAAATGAACTCCTGTTTCCTAGATATTCTAGCGTTTTAGAGCAGTTAATCATTGTTTCTATGGGAGTAAAAATTATGAGCGTTTTTCAGGGTTAGGTTTTTTTTTTTTACACAGTGATCACCACTTATCAAGGCCCGGAAGCCACTCAGGGATAAGGGTTATTGCAAGTACATTACGTTAGTGTGGAGATTTGATGAAGTGTTTACTTAAGGGGGCGGTTCATTAGGAATTTGTTAACGTTGGACTTGAAGACATCCAAGTTGTAGTCCGATGGGAAGCAGGCAGACGGAACAGAGTTCCACAGGCGTGCAGTTCTAAGAAAGAAGCTTTATTCATGGAATCCACGTTTTGATTTAGGCACAGATATAGACTGGGGGAAATTTTTCACAGTGGATTCAGCTAGACGGGTGTTTTTCGTGAAAGATTGGCAAGGGGGGACCAGATTGGAGTTCAGACGAGCACCTACCATAGAAATAACGATAAAACAAGGATAGGCTCGCAACGTTTCTTCTGTGGGAGAGAGGTTGCAGGGTAGAGAAAAGGGTATACCCCACTAAGCCACGAAGTCTATTTTGTACTCTGTCAAGGCAGGATAGGCTGTTTTTAGCAGCTCCTACCCAGATATGGCCACAGTATTCCATCCTTGGACGTACTTGGCTTTTATATAGATAGGTTAAATGATCAAATATGGTTTTATGGACTTGTCAGATGGACTTAGGGTTAGTCGTAAAATAATTAAAAAACATCCCTGAATCGTTTTAATAAGTTGAAATGATAATAATTTGATGTTAAATTTATATATGAAACCGATCTCCCACTGTAAATTCTGAAATAATTTTGGGAAATTTACAATATATACAACAAAACGAAATAGTGGTAAGCAAACAAATATATAACCAACAAGTAAATGTTACCAAAGGCAAGAAAATTTACTTTTCTACCTACCTGGAAAAGTTTTCTGTGGTATAACTGTTGTGGTAGAATCTACCTAATTAGCATACGTGGAGTGTCAACTACATAAATACGTTTGGTACCGTAAAGACGAGAGAGGTCCAACGAGAGATTAAGCGAGAGACTCAGAGAGACACGAGATCAAGAGTCAACGACCACACAGCCGACATCTTCTTCAGGGACGGTCTCCCCATGACTATAACAATGGACTCTATGTAAATATTGTATATGCATTCTTGCTTTGAATATATATTTTGTATTTTACTTTGTGTTGTAGTTATTTATTCCATGTGTTCAGTTGAGCTTCAACAATAATATAGTTTAAAGCGTCTATTTAATTATAAACACAAGTAGTGCCAAATTAGTAAGTTAGAACGATAAGATAGTCGACATAAAAATTTATGGCAAAGTCTCGATAATCACTTAAATCCTGAAAATAAAACAAAACACTGATAGTAATTCACCTAATGAATTATTGGGGGGGGGGGGTTCTAGCAGTATTTCGTTTATTTTTCGAGTTTTCAGCTGGTTCTGACACTCCAAAACGACATGGTTATGTTCGGCCATCTTGTTATCTGTTTAATTTACCAACTCGGCACAACTTGTTTTTTTTTTTATTTTTAAACCAAATGAAAGTTTAAAATACGTTCAAAACACACAAGACTTATCCAGTTAAGTAGAAGAGTAAGTTATCTCGCATTTGATAACATTTATTTGTTATATATTTGTTTGTTTAGCACTTTTTCATTTTGTTGAATATAATGCAAAATCCCCATAATTTTTTCTTTCCGCAAATGTTTTCACAGTGTTTACATGCAATCACTTATAAATTAGAATCTCTTATTGTTTTTTCTGCAGGGAGATGGATATTTAGCTTAAGTTGTTAATCTACACATTTGCCATTTCTGAATTTTTGAGATGAGGATTGGTTATTCGTATTATATTTATCGGACTACTGTTCTGATCTTGATTGTGATTTTCACAACGTTTCGATTGATGTAACCTCCGACCTTCTTCAGGTGTATCTTAGCGAACTCAGGAAGAGCACGCTACCCTCGTGAAGTATATAAAGGGTTCCGCTCAAAATTTCGTCCGAATTCCCGAGTTCCACAAGATACACCTGAAGAAGGTCGGAGGTTATATCGGCCGAAACGTTGTGAAAATCATACTCAAGATGAGAATAGTAGTCAGATGAATAATACTCTGACACATTTGCCATTATTGTTATTGGTAGGATTACTATTATCTTGATTTTTCGAATCAGTTTAATAGCCGATCAAATCTGTATAATTATAAGAGACACGGATATTCTTCGATAAAGAGAAGGTACAGACTAGGTTTTAAAAAAAGACTCCCTTTCCATGTTAAGAATGGTTTTCTAATTTAGAAACTTATTCTTAATCAGAGAGAGGGCGTTGTTCACTATTCTGTTCCTACACCAATTTTGATTTTTGCATATCAATCGTCGACTATTTCCCATTTGTAATGAAAACATTCAAATAACATTTCGTACACTAGCAATAAATGAATAAAATATTGTTTTAATAGAAAATAAATTGCGAGGAAAATATTTAAATAAAAACAAATATGCATGTAATATACACAACTATTAAGTTTATTTTGTACTGTTACAAAACATATGTATTTATTTAGGGATTTTTGAACAAACTACGGATGTAATCATAATGTAGAAACCACTGGATTCGTTTGATTAAAGTCTGATGAAAGGAACGTGTTTATCTCCCAAACTGTCATGACCGAATTTTGACCTTTATTAGAAGAAAAAAAAAAACTCGTAATTTTTATTTTAGGCTTTGCCTTACACCATTACACACAAGTGAAAGAAATGAGTAGAGAACATCCATAGTTCTTAGGTGTCAAACTGAATAATATATAAATATAAAGCCATTTATTAAAACTGAATAATATATAAATATAAAGCCATTTATTAAAAATGAATAATATATAAATATAAAGCCATTTATTAAAACTGAATAATATATAAATATAAAGCCATTTATTAAAACTGAATAATATATAAATATAAAGCCATTTATTAAAAATGAATAATATATAAATATAAAGCCATTTATTAAAAATGAATAATATATAAATATAAAGCCATTTATTAAAAATGAATAATATATAAATATAAAGCCATTTATTAAAACTGAATAATATATAAATATAAAGCCATTTATTAAAAATGAATAATATATAAATATAAAGCCATTTATTAAAAATGAATAATATATAAATATAAAATGATTTATTAAAACTGAATAATATAAAAATATAAAGTCATTAAAACTGAATTATATACAAATATAAAGTCATTTATAAAAACTGAATAATATAAAAATATAAAGTCATTTAATAAAACTGAATAATATAAAAATATAAAGTCATTTATTAAAACTGAATAATATATGAATATAAAGTCAGTTATTCAAACTGAATAATATAAAAATATAAAGTCATTATTTAAAACTGAATAATATAAAAATATAAAGTCATTTATGAAAACTGAATAATATAAAAAGATAAAGTCATTTATAAAAACTGAATTATATAAAAATATAAAGTCATTTAATAAAACTGAATAATATATAAATATAAAGTCAGTTATTCAAACTGAATAATATAAAAATATAAAGTAATTTATTAAAACTGAATAATATAAAAATATAAAGTCATTTATTAAAACTGAATAATATAAAAATATAAAGTCATTTATAAAAACTGAATAATATAAAAATATAAAGTCATTTATGAAAATGCATAATATAAAAAGATAAAGTCATTTATTAAAACTGAATAATATAAAAATATAAAGTCATTTATTAAAACTGAATAATATATAAATATAAAGTCAGTTATTCAAACTGAATAATATAAAAATATAAAGTCATTTATTAAACCTAAATAATATATAAATATAAACTATTTAAATAAAACTAAAAAATATATAAATATAAAGCCATTTATTAAAACTGAATAATATATAAATATAAAGTCAGTTATTATAACTGGATAATATATAATTATATATAATTTATTACAACTGGATAATATATAAATATAACGTCATTTATTTAAACCAAATTATATACACATATAAAGTCATTTATTAAAACTGAATAATATATAAATATAAAATCATTTATTAAAACTGGATAATCTATAAATATAAAGTAATTTATTAAAAGTGGATAATATATCAAAATAAAGTAATTTATTAAAACTGAATTATATAAAAATATAAAGTCATTTATTTAAACTGAATAATATATCAAAATAAAGTAATGTATAAAAACTAAATAATATATAAAAATAAAGTAATTTATTAAAACTAAATAATATATAAATATAAAATAATTTATTAAAACTAAATAATATATAAAAATAAAGTAATTTATTAAAACTGGATAATATATAAAAATAAAGTAATTTAATAAAACTGAATAATATATAAAAATAAAGTAATTTATTAAAACTAAAAAATTTATAAATATAAAGTAATTTATTAAAACTGAATAATACAGAAATATATAAAGTCATTTATTTAAGCTAAAGAATATATAAATATAAACTTATTTGTTACAACTAAATAATATATAACCATAAAATCAGTTAATAAAACTAAATATTATATAAACATGACGTCATTTATCTAAACTGAATAATTCAGAAATATAAAGACCTTTACTAGAACTAGATAATATATAAACATAAAGTAATTTATTAAACCTAAATAACATATAAATATGAAGTCATTTATTTAAACTGCATAATATATAAATATAAAGTTTTTTTTAAAGATCAAAACAACTTTATTTTGGAGATCCAAACCGTTGCTTATTCTCTATCCCTTTTTTTTCTTTTATCTCTCACTGGTTTTAAATATTGTAAGTAAATTGATTATTAACCGCCTTCTCATCCCGCCGAACAACTTTTACCTCATTTTTGTTGTCAATTTATTATCTATTTTTGTTGCAATATTAATTATGTGTAAATTCTTATATACGTTTTAAAAAAAAACGTATATAAGAATTTACACATAAAAAACGTATATAAGAATTTACACATAATTAATATTCAATTATAAACCCTCTCTTATTGAAGACACTCCTACTACTTTAAACTCCAACGTCCTCTCCCTACCACTCCCCCTTCTTTTCTAACTCCTCTTTATCTACGATTTTTCCATTCTTATTTGACTTTATAACTTAGTCCATCTATGAATTCTGACGATGCTAGTTGGATTTTCTCCTCTCTTTGAGGATTTTCCTCTAGCTGAAACAATTTGTAAACTCATTCTGGACTCACAGTAATAAATTTCCTATATACTGCTCTGACTACACATTGAGCACTCTAGTCCGGTTTTTTTCACCACTGGTAAATATATATATATATATATATATATATATATATATATATATATATATATATATATATACATATGTATATTACAAAAAAACTCTCAAGGACTTAATATGTGTTTTAAAATTTTTTAACTGAAATAACAAGTGTTATTTGTTCAGAATTGAAAACAAATCAAACTTAGAAGCACAAACAGGCCTATTTATGATGTGTTCAAATATGGCTGAACCGTATATATTATTCAAAACATCTGCGTGACGAATCTTAGCCGGGAACGCAACTACATTTAATGAATAAACAATAGAGTTATTATGGTGAAGGGAGTCGTCTTTTCTGATTTAGGACAACATAGGTCTAGTAGAAAAAAAAACACGAGAATTCGATGGAAAATTACACCGCGAAAGCAAGTGACATTTGTTTGGTAAATCTGTCGCTCATATTAACTAGCTATGGTTATTTAAAGGAAATAGAACATCTGTCTATTGTAGTTTCTGCGACTTTACAAAAATTAGAAACATTTTGTTATAGTTCCACATTGATTAATGATAGCAATTGTTACAGAGGATCATTGTAACAGGTTTATAGATATAGATAGGAATTAGAAGAAATCTTCATTTTTTTTTGAAGCTTCACACAAATGTACTTTATGCGTTTGACAGTGATTTTAAATAGCCTAACATAACTAGTGCATTTGAGAAGTTTTATTACCGCACAAGAAGAAAAGCCTCGTATAAAAAATCAACAGTAGCCACTTTCAAAATGAATGTATCTGTTAAGAACACAATTTAACCATGATACTTGACTTTGACATTTTAAACTTTAATTCACGTCATTATACAAAAACAATTTTATAAAGACAACTGTAGGTTCTCTACAGTGCAATGTAGACTACAATATGTTGTGGACTAAGTAACTTCGAGGACGATTGAAAAATGGGCGATTTTACCGATTTCGATGAAAATAAAATAGAAGTGCGTGAAATATTCGTTAATGATAATTCAATCCCGAATAATGTCGGGTCACCCTGCTAGTCTTTACTATTAGCGGAATGAATTATTTGAAAGAAAATACAGATAGAACATTTATCAAGAACAATTAACAGGGTGGAACGCTAAAAGTATCGCCCTTAAGAAAAGAACACTACAGATTTCTTATAAAACTATTATTGAAAATATCAATTCAGGTAACTTGATTATGTAGTAGAACTGATATCTATTCAATGTAGCCGCTTTCAGCCTCAGTCACCACCTAGATACGAGTTGTACAGCGGCGTATCTCCGATCTCGCTCGTCGAACATTATATCACGTTCAGACATGATAGGAGGCTCCTATCACTCTTCAGAGTTGTACACAATTGGCCAACTAGTAGATAGTCTGCAGCAGCAGCAGCAGCAGCAGCAACAACAACAACAACAACAACAACAACAAGATATAACAGTTTTAATGAAACAAAAATGGAATCATGTCCTCTTTTCTATGGCGACAATTTCATCATTACACCCTGTATTTGTATCTGCTTTGTGACCTGCTTGCGTCGAAAGGAAAATAAATGCTATACGCTTTTCAATTTTCTGGCGTGATCCCTAGTTTTGGTAAAGTTTCGCCGTGCCGCTTGGACCCTAAAAGGCACTGAGTGAATAATAGGGTTGTGGGGATATTCAGTTCAGGAGCGGCTGGTGAAGTTTGGCCAAGACTGATTTTGATGACCAAGTTATATAGAAATTTCATAGGACTGACGTATTATTTTCACATATACGTCTTTTCTGGGTTTGAATATACATTTGTGGATTTGGAACAGTTATCATAGGTTGAAAATATGTTTAGTTCACACGTTTCTGTGAAAACCTACTTGGTTAAGAGAGATAATTTCAACAAAGTGAAGAAAGAAAAAAGGTAGCAATTAAAGTTATTTGCTTTTTAGCGTTCGTATGCGTCGCTTCTCAGTTTTATTACAATTTAAACGCTCATAACTGATAAAATATTCATTTCGTCAAGTAAATAGGTCATTGATTTCTTTATCTATTCTTCTTTATCAATTGCTAAGCCTAAAAAAAAAAATAACTAGTATTTGCTATCAGTTCATACTGACCTTAAACACAAAACACGGCCATTTAGTAAATTCTATATACTTATGCTTATCTTTCGACTGATAACAATCAGCATAGTTGTTGGTGAGATTTGAAATAATAAGTGACATCATTTTCGTAAAAATAAAAGAAAATATTACATACGATGTACCTTCAATAATTTTCCTTATTTTTTATATGCATGCATTTCAAATTGTCGTAGACTATTGAAAATTCCGTATGTTATTGCTATACATGTTATGGGATGACTGACCAATTTTTATGGCTTCAGGTTCAAATGAACAGCTACAACAAGAATTGGAATACACTCTACTAAAGCCTGGTCGTCACAACTGGTGAAAACCGGTTTTAATCAAACAGGAATGGAATCATGTCGTCTTTTCTATGGCGACAATGTTATCATTTCACCATGTATTTGTATCTGCTTTGTGACCTATTTGCGTTGAAAAGAAAAATAAATGCTACACGTTTTTAAATTTTTAAATAAAAAAATGCAACCTGGATGTGAGGACACTTTAGAAGAACGATATGCAATAAAATTCTGTTTCAAACATAGAAAGTATGCTAAAGAAACGTATGTAATGCTTCAGACTGCTTTTGGACCATCTTCTATGAAGCGAGCATCAGTTTTGGAGTAGCATCAGAGATTAAAAGAAAAGCAAGGAGTCTGAGATCGATGATGATAGGTGTGGGAAGAGTAAGGAAGTCAGAACACCGGAATTGATTGGTCAAATAAAGAAGTTCATGGATAACAACCATGTTATGTCTATAGAGACAATAAGTGCACCATCTGATGCCAGTGTGAGAAGTGTATATATAATCATGTGCGAGGAACTGAAGATGCGGAGGATTTGCGCAAAGGTTGTCTCAAAGGTGCAGTCCATAACTATTTGACCAGGATAAGCGTACAGACAGTTCCTTACCGTCCCTGTAGTCAAGACCTTGTTCCCTGTGACATTTGGCTATTCCTCAAGCCCAGGGAAAACTTAAGAGACTGTCGTTAAGAGACAGCTGAAGAGATGAAAGAGTCTGTGACGAGGGTCATTTACTTGCTCACCCAAGAGCACTTCTATTGGACCTCCCAGAAGTTGTTGGAACGATACGTGCATTGCAGCCGGAAGTGATTACTTCCAAGGAGATTCAAGTTTCATGTGAGTAATATCAGTAAAAGTGCCCATACGAAAAAAGTCTAGAAACTTATTAGGAAGCACTTCGTAGATAAAATTCTTTATACTGTCTGGCTGTAAGTCAGAAAATGCATTTACAAACATTGCATAATCAGATTTCGGGTGACGCAGACATAGCTATGATAAAAAAATATACAATGTTCTTTCTGTTGAAGCTACCAGGACCCAAAGTGCAAGTGTTTTTGTTATTCTTACTGATAGTGTAGCGTTCACGAAAGTCTAAGAGGAGTACGTTGTCTGGCTCTCAATATATGGTACCAGACCCAACTAGCTATCAATACACGGCACCAGACACAGCTCCGAGACCAGACACAAGCGGCTCTCGATATATGGCAACAGACAGAACTAACTTTCAATATACGGCATCAGACTCAGTTCTTTCTCAATATACGGCATCGGACAGACCTTGCTCTCAAAATACGGCACCAGACACAACTGGCTCTCAATACACGGCACCAGACACAACTGGCTCTCAATACACGGCACCAGAGACAACTCGCTTAATATACGGCACCTGACACAACTCGCTCTTAATATACAGCACCAGATTCAACCATCTTTCAATACACGGCACCAGAGACAACTGGCTTTCAACATACGGCAGCAGACCCAACTGCCATGCCAACCTACTAACTTCCGAAGGGTCGTAGAGAAAATACCTGCGTGTATGCCGAGAGAAGTTTTCCTATTTCTTCTATTTGCTTCTACTTTTATTCTCACACCGAGCTTAATACCTATATATGCATTTGAGTCCATGACGTCACGCTCATGCCACGCCTAAAAATTCTGACGCGATTCCGTTACAGTAGTTAAAAGTAACCATTCAAAGTTGGTTAAACCAGAAATTCCCAATGGGGTCGGTATCACCCACTAGAAGGGCGTACGAGACTTTTAGAAGACTTCAGGTGGGCAGTGGCTAAATTTATCGTATGTGAGGTCTCTGAGGTTATTTTAGAAAGAGAGTTTGAGAGTCTGCGGTAACATCAATAATATTCTGCACATAGATTGGTGATTCCTTTGATTATCATTCTGATTTTTATCTTGTTGATTCTTATATGGTATAATATATTAATTGACCCACTTGATTTATAGTTGTTACTGTTCCTATTCGATCAACAGTGTAGAATTTTGTTGTATAAACTACTAACATTTAAGCCCGGCGTTGCCCGGGTGTTTGGAGGTGTATGTTGAGCAAAAAAAAAAAAAAAAGAAAAAAGACCCATCAATTTTTTAAAACTTTGACCCATATTGTCACACCTTAACATTTATTGTTTTGATCTCACATCAAGTTGTTAAGTTAGATCCATGTCCAAGGAACCTATATCTAAAATTTCAATTGTTTATACCCAAAATTGGCGGAGGAGTTTGGTAGAGTTCTCAAAAGTCAAATCGCTGAACTTTGACCCCTTAACAGCCAAATTTCTGTCCGACAACGGATTACAAAGATTTTCCCAAATCTCAGTACCCTGTACATCAAATTTCGAGTCTGTAGACTAAAAATTTACAAAGGTATTGCATGGGAAAATGTACACAGACAGACAGACATACAGATACACAGACAGACAGACACTTTCACTTTTATAGATGTATAGATATGAATATTGATTATTTCCAATTAAGAAGTTAGAGAAAGTGTGTGAAAAGTGTCTGACAGTACATATATATGTTTTTACGGCATATCACAATGTAATTTTTCACCAGAACATGAGCAGAAACTTTCAATGAAGCGAGCGACTAATAGAATATGTTGTTACTTTGAAGTAACAGCTTACCTTGAAGACTTGTATATAATTGTGTTTATCGGCTGTGTTAACTTAGAAATATTTCATTTCGGTCTCCAGCTAATGTCGGTTCAGCAGTAAATAATACGCACCATCCCGGGCCCTTACTCTCGATCCCCATTTCTCACTGATATGAGGTCACATTATCTGAATTGCATTAAATTCAAATGAGCTCTTTAGTATATAAAAAAACTGAAGGTTTAATGACTTAGCGTTTTTCGTGCCGTCAAAATCTTCGTAACGGTTAGGCGTCTCATATCTTCATTGTATGAAAACGTGAAAAGCTCAGGCGTTATATCATATTATATCTTATTTTATTTTAATCAATTTATTGTTCGAGCGGAACACTTTATTTACTTCACGGGGGTAGCATGCTCTTGTCCCGTCAGCCATAACTGGATAGAAGTCCTAAGTAATTCGTAAATGTATATTTCGGTCTCCCACATTGAGGATTGAACCTTCAACCTTCAGGAGAATATCACATTTACAATTGATTTTCCCAGTACTCTGAAGGTTGAACGTTCAATCCTCAGTGTGGGCGACCGAAATATACATTTGCGAATTAATTAGAACCTCTATCCATGTTATAATGACTGAACTTATGCATTCATAATCTGAAAGTTTCATATCTCCGTTTCATATATTGACGGTGTGAGACTAAGAAAGCAACTCCTGTCATGGACATGCGTCAGAAGCAAAAATTGCGTCATTGAATTTCTGGCAAAAATGCATTAAAAATCGTGATAGCTATGCAGAAAAATAAATTCTGAAGTACAAAAGGTCATTCGTTTTATTGCTAGTATTTCTATCGTTAACATTTTGACGAAAAAATGTGAAGCTTTTCTTTTGGAATAACCCTCATACACGCACACATACACACACACATACATATAAATAAATGACAAAAGTCTATATTCCAAATTCATGATGTTGATCATCTTACAATTTATTTCTTTAATTACGTTGTCTTTACAATCCTTGACAGTAACTGTTTCATAGCACAAAATCATTCATTTAATTATTATATTAATCAATGAATCTATTTTGCCCTTAACTCATTATTTACCATTTATTTTTCATATGCTCTATAATTACATTAAGCTTCATAAATTAAGGATTAGCATATAAAAAAGGTGAAATACAATTGTAAAAATCATATTTTAACAGAAATATACTTTTTAAATGAAGCTAATAAAAATATATAATTAGCAAAGTAAATGTCAATCAGACGAATGTTTTTAGTACGCCTCCAACTAGGTCCCTCAAGTTGACATGGTGTTTTCAGGTATTTCAATTTTAACGACACAGTTAAACTACAAAGAAGTATACACGTTTTATCCCCGTCAGAAATCTCTAGGCAAATTGCTTGGATCAAACGCGGATACCTCTCTATAGCTTAACTGCCATAACTATACTGTCATACGTTATTACAGAGCACTATTCACGTATTAGCACTGTGTATTATCTGCTGAAAATCAATACATCATATATTATTTAACCTTATATCATGTGTGTATACATGAAATAATAATTATATGTATATATATATATATATTTATTTATATATATATAGTGGAAATGGTAATTAATAAAAACTGAAGAAAGTGTTCAATACTGTTGTAGAGCAAATATGCGTTTTATTTTTTATTACCGTATCTTTCTGTTAAGTTACATTATTGTTTCAGCTACCCGGCCGTTTTTTTTGACCGTCTGTAGCTTCCTCAGACTTTTACATTTGGTTTTTGTAAAAGTCTGAGGAAGCTACAGACGCCCCCCCCAAAAAAAAACGGCCGGGTAGCTGAAACAATAATGTAACTTAACAGAAAGATACGGTAATAAAAAACAAAACGTATATATATATATATATATATATATATATATATATATATATATATATATAATGAAATAGGAATTACAGCTAAGTTTACCAAAATAATCCAAGATGGCAAAACTAAAGTATATAATAAATATTGATGTAAAAGCTCGATAAAACCAAATAGGAAATAGAGCTTATAATGGAAATGGAAACTTAATCAACTATTTTGGATTTGGATTTTGGATTTTTACCGTTATTGGATATTTAACCCTTCACCAGATTATCCATTCACGTGAAATCACATTTTTCTTCCCCCTACTCCCTCTGCTTCACTTGTTTTTACCAAGTAAGATCTATGACTTACTTGTAGTTTCATTAAATACTTTTACAAGCAAAATCCGATCCCGCATTTAGCTAAATCCTATGAAAATCTGATGAAAAGGAATGTATTTTTTTAAACTCCGCGGATTAAGGACTATCCACTTATTTTGTGCTTCCTTTTTAAAATTAAATATGTTTTTAACTCTTTTTCAAAGTGTTTTTTAACATGATTTATTAACTACTTGTTCTTATATATATATATATATATATATATATATATATATACTTATGTATAAAAACAAAACACTTTGCCTATTTATATGTCTATGTGTATGTGAATTCGTTCTCTATAAACTCCGAAATGGGGTGGGCGACTTTTTTGGAATTTCACACAAATGTACATTATGTAGCTGGAAGTGTTCTTGTATAGGTTTAGTATCGGAATGGTTTTAGTAAGTATTGATTATTAATAATCGAATAACTCCGATTAAAGAAGGAACAGTCTGATTTGAACAAAGTTAACATCTTTATGCACACTATCATTACAAGTGCGTGAGAGTAATTTTGTTACCGCACAAGCAGAAAAGTCCTGCGTACAAAATCAACAGCAGGCTTTTGAAAAGACAGAAGCGGAATCGAAATGATTGTTTTTGCTAAGAGCACAATTGAACCATGATACTTGATTGTTGTATTTTGAACTTTTATTCCAGCTATTATATGAAAATGATTGCATGAAATAAACAGAGTGCTCTCTACAGTGCAATGTAAAGTACAGTGTATTGTGGACTAATTCACTACGGGAGGCGTGTGAAGCTTGCTTCCGGTGCACCTCGATAGGTCCCAGATTAGAGGAGGAAACCAGTCGATTTGATTGAAAAATAAGTAAATTTATTGATTTCAATATACAAGACAAAGTCTAAAAGTATTGAACGTATGTGGCATTCGTTAATACTCATTCAACTCCGGGCAACGCCGGGTATTCCTGCTTATAGGTTACAAAACAAAACAAAAGATCAACCATTACTGTTGTGCTTTTGACACTATTCTCCATCCTTTAACTTCTAGGCAACGTGCTCGTTTCACAATAAAACGAAGTCGTCATTTTTGACGGGCACTCTGCTATTCGAGTAAAATGCATATTATTAACATCAGAGAGACATGCATGGAAAATTTAGGGAAACTATAGATAAAACCATTTTTAATCACAAAAAAATAATAAAGCGTCTGTTTGTCTGTTTGCCTGTCTCTCCGACTAAACTTACATGCTACGATTTATATACATTGCTAAAATCTGTGTAAACATAACCTCAGTTTACCCCGAAGCTCATGATAGGTTATAACAAAATTAGGTCGAATGTTGTATTTAAACAAAACAAGATGACCCTACAAACAAGCGATCAGATGAAATCATAAAATGCACCTGTCTGCAGCCCCACAATAAAATATGTGTTAAATGTCATATATATATATATATATATATATATATATATATATATATATATATATATATATATATATATATATATATATATATATATATATATATATATATATGAACAAATGATTAATAAAACATGTTAAAAGACATCTTGAAAAAGAGTTAAAAACATATTTAATTTTAAAAAAGGAAGCACAAGAGTAGTGGATAGTCCTTAATCCGCGGAGTTTCGAAGAAATACGCTCCTTCTCATCAGAGGGCAGGAATTAGCAAAATGCAGGATCGGATTTTGCATATAAAAGTATTTAATGAAACTACAAGTAAGTCACAGATCTTACTTGGTTAAAAAAAGGGTGAGGTAAGGGGAACAGGAGGCAAAAGAAAAATGATAAAGAGATTTCACATGAATGGATAGTCCGGTGAAGGGTAAAAATCCAAAAATGGTAAAATCCAAAACGGTCGATGATATTATATATATATGTGTATATATATATATATATATATATATATATATATATATATATATATATATATATATATATATATATATATATATATAAAAGTAATATATTACACTTCGATTATTTTTCAATATTTAAAATTCATTAAAAAAAAATTATAAAAACTATTAGGATTAGTGTAGGCTGAGTACGTTTCAGGTAAATAATTCCCCTTATATATATATATATATATATATATATATATATATATATATATATATATATATATATATATAATATATATATATATATATATATATATATATATATATATATATATATATATATATATATATATACGGTGCCGACAAAAAGGAAGTCCGCACTTGTATTGTTTCAAAAACTGCAAATTTAAGCTAAATTTAATGTAACTGTTTAAACAACGTATACCTTATTTGCGTCGCCTTTTATTTCTCTATAATTTTACCTGTTCGTATTTGACCTTTAATTAATAGTGTTCACGTACTAATCTTGACATCTCGGCTATTTGGTGGATCTTCCAAAATGGCAGCCTCAACTTGACGGACAGATGCCTCATCAATGGCAGAAGGGTGGGGGGGGGCGACCGGGTCTGGGAGCTGTTTCCACAGACTTCCGGCCATGCTTGAATTCACGATGCCAACGTTTTACAAGGTCATATGATGGGGCATTATCTTTCATTATCACCATGTTTCTTTCATTTCATCAAAAGTCTCCTGTGGTGTGCGTCCTTTCAAATACAAAAACCGGATCACTGCTCGACATTCAACAGGCTCCATTTCACGCCTGACTCAGTTCAAACACCTGTAAAACAGAAACCACAATTAGTTCAGAACTGTAATTTGCCACATAACCCGTAGAGATAAAAATCATTGCACATGCAAAATTTCAGCTACATCAGACAACTGGAAGTGGGTCAGGGGCATTACTTATTGCACACCACTCGTATAGTTCGCTTGCAAGGTCAAATTAATTCGACATTAATATGTTGACTGAGCATTTTCTACCCTACTTTGGTCAGAATTTGAATGATAATCCCATCTTCATGCAGGATAATGCTTCCATTCACACAGCTGGCAATGTCAAGAGGTTCCTGGAAGAACATGATATTCCGTGTTTTGATCGGCCTGCACAATCTCCAAACTTCAATAGTATCGAAAACGTATGTCATTACATCAAGCAACAGCTACGTATTGATAAAATTTCAAATTTGGAAGAACTTTGGACAAAAATTGAAGAAAAGCTGGATGCCATTTCCCCGGAGTATTGCTGCAGCCTAATTAAAGGAATTCCCAAAAGATTGCAGACTGTAAAATTGTACTAAATATTAACTAGTTCATTGTGTTTCTGTTGTATTTGTGTTACATTAATGTCCTAAAGTTACATTTGAATAACAATTTTCCATAGTGCGAACTCTCTTTTTGCCTCCTCAATTTGAAGTTATTTTTTAAATTGACGTGAGCACTAGAATATTTCAATTAAAAGTCAAATTTGAACTGGTAAAATTATAGAAGAATAAAAGGCCAATCAAATCAGGTATAGTGTGTTCAAACAGTTACATTAAATTTCGCTTAAATTTGCAGTTTTTGAAAAAAATTACAAGTGCGGACTTTATTTCTCCCTCATGCATATATATATATATATATATATATATATATATATATATATATATATATATATATACACACACACACACACACACACACACACACACACACACACACACATATATATATATATATATATATATATATATATATATATATAATTCCAAGGAAAAAAGAACAAAAAATTCCATAACTGTGTTCTTTATACAAACACATATCTGTTTTTGATGAGTTGTTTGGTGAACTTACGCTATTCAACGGAATATTCATAAGACGTAACATATGAAGAACATACTATGAGTATAAATAAAATACATCTGATTTTGGAATAATAACTTAGTATATATATATATAGCTATATATATATATATATAACTATATATATATATATATAATTATTATTACTATAAGTTTTTTAATACCTATGGACATTAATGTTTCATCCTTTCAGGAATCTAACAATGCAGGGAGTTATGATTACAGCTTGTTGGGAGATTCGAACCTGGCCACAAAACCATCTGGCTCTATTAGCAAGGAACAAGTCTGGCTACATAATCTGCACGGTGCTCACAAAGTCTGGCTACATAATGTAGTCAGCCTTTGTGGACACCCTGTATATATATATATATATATATATATATATATATATATATATATATATATATATATATAAATATATATTAAATCTAAAAATGTTCATAAAAAGATCTTTACCTGCTGTATTAACATGAAATGTCCTATACGTGGGCTGTGAAACTTTTGAAATAATAAGTTTTTCTCCGCCCTGATTACGTTAAAGTTTTATCTGTAATAATCTGATGTCACATTCTTATATGCAATCAACACGGTATTAAACAATTATACTCAAGATGTTTCCATGAGTAAATACTTGTGTGTATATTCATATTTACGTAATATCTTTAAAGAAAAAAATATGTATAGCTCTAGTTTCGCACTATTGAGCTATCTAAATGAGAACGTTATGTTATTTATCCATGTTTATTCACTGTCCCAAGTTGGTTGATTACACATAAACACACACACACACACACACACACACACACACACACACACACACACACATATATATATATATATATATATATATATATATATATATATAGATGTAAAATTTCAATTAAATAAGTTACATACACACGACACCAAACAATATTACTATTTAGGCCAAGTGACCTCATCAAATAATTTAAACTTTCATTGTACATCGAAATATAATCTTTTAATGAAGTCAGAAAAAAAAACACTCTCAAGTTTTTAAATTTCAATTTAGTGCACGGGTCACGTGCTAACAACGGGTCACGTGCAAACAACAGGTCACGTGCAAACAACGGGTCACGTGATAACCAGAGAAGAAAGGACGGCAAATTCAACAATTTCAGTTCCTTTCCTTGTTGTTAATATGACGTCCGGTCCTCCTTCCGTAGATGATTTTATTATTTTTGTTACTCGCTGGGATTTTTCACACGGATCATCATCAGAGATTACTCACTGAGACAACAGCCGTTTACCATTGATTTCACTCCATAGTCTTTCAATCCTCTTTGATACTTCACTACTATTCTGTGTAATACCAGTTGATGCCGATGGTGATACAATATTTTTGGGGATGGGGGGATAGCTTACAATTATCCTGTTTCAATTTTCTAAGGTTTATGTGATGTTTCTCTATCCATTTGTTTTAATTTCATTGCAGTTTCTATATGTCCGGTCATCGTTTGGAGCTCATATGAATTGCTCTCTACATTCAAGGATTTTGTCCGTAATATTTCAGTCGTTTTCATTATTGTTATCCGTTCTGTCTTACCTTGATATGTTCCCTGATTTTTCCATTCTATTCATTTTTCGAAGTTTTTCGGAATTCTTCTTAGTGCTTCTGCTATTATTGGTGTTATCTTTACTTCATCTTCAATATTCTTTTTACCTCCGTACATTTGCTTTGCTTCACCACCCCCTGGACATTCACTCTGTGGCCTGTTGGAACGGCGAAATCTATGATCTGGCAGGACTTTTCCTCCTTGTTAACTTTTGTGATATCCGGTCTTCTTGCTTGGATGGTTTTATCTGCTTGTACATCAATGTTCTATAGAATTTGGTGATTTCCGATTTCAAGTTCCGCTGCCGATTTGTGCTTGTACCATTTCTCATGTTCAAGATGAAGCTGTTTGCATAATTCCTCACTTGATCATGCCTATTATTATACCGGGTGGAACGATAAAGAAAGCAACACTACAGATTTATTTTAAAACTTATATTGGTAACTTGATTATATGGTAGAGCTGATATCTATTTAAAGAAGGCGCTTACATCTTCAATCACAGCCTCGATACGGTGCTGGAACTAGGAGCATGCCGTTTGCACAAGCGTCAGCAGGAGCTCAGCGAATACTTGGCAGATGACGGCGATCAGGCTGATGTTGGCATTGTGGGAGGTTATGTTGGTGATGTTCTCTACGTATGATCAAATGAAGTAGTCCAGCGGGTTCAGGTCGGGGAAGGGGGTGGCTGTGAGAAAAGGGTAGCACTCGTTCTAAAGTCAAACCTGGATCTCTTTGGACTGGTGGGCCAGCGCTGACTTCTGCTGCTACACTCAGGGTCTGTCAACGGCCACTTGATTGCACCAGGGGATCATCACACTGTTCAGCATATCCAAGTTGACTTTCAAGCCGACTTCGAAGATGTGAGGTGGCGTGATGTGGCCCTCATTTGAAATCACACTAAATACTTTAACCATGACCGGAAACTTTGTTGTACTGTATCCTCAAGCGTTAGACCGTACGGATTTGCATTTTGAGGGTGCTGACAATGGTCCCGTTATCATAACTTGGATCGATAGAGACTATGAGTTGTACAGCAGCGTATCTCCGATCCCGGGCGTTGAACTTAGTGCCATTTTCAGACATGATAAAAAGCTCCTATCGTTCTAAGGATTTGTGCACAACAGACCAATTTGTAAATGCTCTATAAAAAAAAAGAAAGGAAACCGGTTTTCATCAAACGGAATTGAGATCATGTCGTCTTTTCTATGACGACAATTTTATTCAACTAGTTTAGTGCATACACTTATTGTGTGATGTAACGTTTATATATATATATATATATATATATATATATATATATATATATATATATATGAGCAAACAGTTAATAAAATATGTTAAAAAACACTTTGAAATGAGTTAAAAACATATTTAATCTGAAAAGGAAACTAGATAAATGGATAGTCCTTAATCCGCGGAGTTTCGAAGAAATACTTTCCTTTTCATCAGAGGGTAGGAATTAGCAAAATGCAGGATCGGATTTTGCATGCAGAAGTGTTTGGTGAAACAACAAGTAAGTCAAAGATCTTACTTGAAAACAAAAAAAGTAAAGCAGAGGGAATATGGTGAAGAAAAAGGTGATTACACATGAAAGGATAGTCTGGTGGAAGATAAAAAATCCAGTGACGGTAAAATATCAAATATATAACTTCAAGAAAGTTAAAAGAATTTCCAATTGTACAAGTAAGATCCAAGGAAATCCCGTAATTGGAAGAAGATGGTCCATAATAATCCAAAGGCAGAAATCCATGGAATAATTCGCAAAAATGTGTACAAGGAAAAAAGGAAAAGATTCTAATAATATTAATAAAAGAAAAATAAGATATGCTTTTCACTCTACTTCCGAGACATAAATATATATATATATATATATATATATATATATATATATATATATATATATATATATATATATATATATATATATTGTTTTAAGTTTATTCTGGTACTAAACTTACACACACACACACGCACACACACACACACACACACAGCCGCCAATAGCGTAGTGGTTAGGAGCCTTGACTGTCGTACAGACGGTCGGGTTTCAATCCTGGCCTGAGGTAGTTGCCTGTCTAGCCGCACTGACGAGCTACGAAACAGTACTGTATGTGGATGACTATATATATATATATATATATATATATATATATATATATATATATATGTGCGTGTATATGTATATATATATATATATATATATATATATATATATATATATATATACAGGAAAACGAAATTTAAAAATCTGCATACAAGAAAAAGAAAACAGAAATGTTACCCAAGAAAGAATACTAAATTAAGAAATCATTACACCGCGAAGTTTCAAAGTCTGCCTACTTCTCATCAGCGGATTTTTCTCCGTCTTTAACCCATCTATGAAAAGGTTGTTTTTTTTTAATTAGAACTGAAACTTCTGCCTTTTGATTTTCTAATTTCAGGGGGTGGGGATCTAAATAAGTTATATAAGGCCTGACTTACGCTAAAATAAGAAAATCAATACAAAGATAGCTTGATCATGACCACAGTTAAAGCACTACTTCTCCTCCCCGCTAAATTGAGCATAAATAGCCAATGCATTAAGTTGAAATAGTTCTGAAAACTTTATCGATTAACAGATAATAATAGTATAGTTTCATTCATACACATAGTCGACAAATATTAATTCATAAAAGATCATTATTATAATATGTCCTTTTTTTTTCTTCTTAAAAGTTCTATGGCAGATGCCGAAAGCATGCGGTTGTCGCACCCAGGTAGAAGGTAGAAAGGAATGGGGCAGGTACAAAAGAGGACGAGAGAGAAAGGGAGGAAGAGAGAAAGAGAGAGGGAGATATGTAGAGAAGGGGAGGGGGGTAGAGATCCAAACGAGTGATGTGAAGTGTGACCTATGTTGGACCCTTAAAAGATCACCTGTAACAGGCAAAACACGGGAGGAGGAGGGGGAGGGGGAGGAGAAAGAGAAGAAGAGGGAGGAAGGAGAAGGTTGAGAACAAATAAAAAGGAAATAAAAACTATGACAACCAAACCGATAACATAAACCATCAGTTCGTCCGCCTGACATATATATCACTATGGACTGACATTGTGGACAATTTCCTTTTTTGTTCCCACCTTTCAAATAAATAAATAAAACGTCCGAAACAAACCAGATGGTCATAGGATTTAGTATTATTTCTGATTAAATTCATTTGACGAAAGGAATACACCCAAGGCATGACTGATCAAACCGCGCCCGAAAGGTACGTCAAAGTTCACCCGAAAGGAACTGATGTTTTAGTCGAATTAACGCTTTGATGCGTTTTAACATTCAACAGTCTGGATTTTAAGGAGACACACAAAGGTAGGTTCGAATTTACAAACCTAGGATTTTTTCTTTCTAATGCACACACACACACACACACACACACACACACACACACACACACACACACACACACACACACACAAACACACACACACATATATATACATATTTTACATTAATTATGTTGTTGAAAATATATATGCACATATATATACGTTTCCATAGATATATATACACAACCATTTATATGTACTTATGCATATGCATTAATATATACATACATATACAGACACACACATATATATATATTTATATATATATATACATATATATTCTACATTAATAATGTTGTTAAAAATATATATTCACATATATATACGTTTGCATATATATATACACAACCATATATATGTACATAAGCATTTACATTAATATATACACACACGCATATATTTATATATATAAACACACACACGCATATATTTATATATATAAACATATATATGTATATATTCTACATTAATTCTGTTGGTGAAAATATATATTCACACACACATATATATATTTGCATATATATATACACAACCATTTATATGTACATATGCATTTACCTTATTATACACACACACACACACACACACACACACACACACACATATATATATATATATGTGTGTGTGTGTGTGTGTGTGTGTGTGTGTGTGTGTGTGTGTGTGTGCTTATCTGAGATGCTGCTTTCAATTTTACTTTTCTGGTTAAATTTAAGTAAATGCCTTATAATTCCCTCTAGAAATGAAAAAGATTTCTATATAGCTTACTTGCCATATATATATATATATATATATCCGTTTTTTACTTTGTGTCACCACTTATCAAGACTCGGAGGCCAATCAAGAATAAGGGTTAATGAATGTAAGTTGGTAGTATAGTAATCTTTATACAGTAAATTATGGGAACTTATTCGCATTAGATTTTAAGGCTACTATATTGTATTTAGACGGGAAGCATTTCAGCGGAAAAGTGTTTGAAAGTCGAGCACTTCCGAGAAAGAAGCTTTGTTCATTGAATCAGCGTTTACGTTTAGGCATAGGCAGAGGCTGGGAAAAATCATATATAGTGGTTGTAGCTAGTCGAGTGCTTTTGTGAAAGATTGGTAAGAGAGACCATAGCTTTAAGTTCAGACAAACACTTACAATGGAAATAGCGCCAGAGAATATATATATATATATATATATATATATATATATATATATATATATATATATATATATATATATATATATATGTATGTATGTATGTATATATATACATATATATATATATATATATATATATTTGTAGCAATGCTAGAATTTGCTGGTTACGGCATTATATAAAGCCGCCATATATTATAGTCATAAATTGCATGAATTCCTCGGATTAAGTACTTTGTAAAATATGTTTCGGAGAATTCGGTCGAACAATAAATTTGATTGTAAATTTCAACTTATAGTTTTAATTTATTTTCTCTTAGTAATCTATATATATATACATGTATATATACGTATATGTATATATATATATATACACATACATATATGACTACTTCATTTAATCACATAAATTAATATACGAAGTATAATTTTATGCGTACGTTTTCAGTATCTAATTCAACAGTGCTCAATACATAGGTAGAGCTAAGTAGTAAGTTATAAAAATATATATGGCAATTAATCCGCGTTTCATTCTCGTGAAATATTATTTATATATATATATATATATATATATATATATATACATGGTATATATATATATATATTATATATATATATATACATATATATATATATATATATACATGGTTTTGATATTTGTCGACAATTAAAACAATATCAAGAAAAACATTTGTTAACGTTAGAAAATTAATTTAGTCAATTAACCTCATTCATAGAACTTCGTGAAGAAGAATTGACGCTAGTTCCAATATTTTTGGGGGAGACTTCAGCTTTTTCTATTAAAAACTGTTTCTGAAGATTTAAAAATGTAACTATATATTTTATCATGCCTCTTTAAGTAATATATACATATATATATATATATATATATATATATATATATATATATATATATATATATATATATATATATAAAGCTGAATGCATTTATGTGTGTGTGTGTGTTTGGTCATAAATAGGCTCCTATATGGTTGACTATTTTAAAAAACTGATTACATATAATGATAGAAGATTATCGAGACACAGCAATGGGTATGTTTGATCTGACAGAACGGTGGTTCATTAAAATTGGAGGGTCTTCGTTCGCGCCTGGTCAACAAAGAATGGAAATAAAAAATTTAAAAGTAAAAAAAAAATGTTTATAAGTGTTTTTGATATAGATGTACATAAGAATACTTTGATAAGTATGTTTTAACTTAAATAGGGATGGCATAATAAAATTGTGGGTTCTGCGTTCACGCCTGGCCTCCATAGAATGGAAATAGGCACAAACTTTAATAAAGACTTTTCATATCTATCTGCGTAAGTATACTTTAATAATTATGTTTCAGTTTGAAGAAATATGGTATAATAAAATTATGGGGTGTTCGTTCGCACCTGACCTCCATAGAATGGAAAAATATTTCAAAGTTTAACAAGGTTTTTTAATGTAAATCCACAGAATATTGTGATAAGTGTTTCAGTGTGAACAGATATGGTATAATAACTTATGGGATTTATCTATTTTAATTTTACTTTCATCATATTTTGCTTTGGTTTTGATACCCCCAAATTCAACCCAAATTTACAACCCTTCTTTTTATAACCTATCATACTTTCAGTAGTCCATTTTCTGTAGGCTGTTTTTGAACCCAGTCAACGACGGGTACTTTTGCTAGTATATATATATATATATATATATATATATATATATATATATATATATATATATATATACACTTAAGAATAAAATTATCTAACAGTCAACTGGTATGGAAACCTATACATACATATATATATATATATATATATGTATATATATATATATATATATATATATATATATATATATATATATATATAGGTTCCCATACCAGTTGACTGTTAGATAATTTTATTCTGAAGTGTATATATATATATATATATATATATATATATATATATATATATATAATTTCAGACTGTAAATTATATTTCACCTGAACTCATTCTGATGAGGTAAACTCATTCTTTGAAACTTCGCGGATCAAGGAAATTTTAATATTTCTTATTTGAGTATGCGGTCGAACAATAAAATAATGTAGAGTATAATTCACAGTCTTATTAGATTAAGGGAAAAATAATGTTGCGTTTTGTATATATATATATATATATATATATATATATATATATATATATATATATATATATTAGTGTTGTGCCGATGAATCGGAATCGGAATCGGGAATCGGTTAAATCGGTAATTTTCGGGGAATCGGAATCGGCATCGGAATCGGAAAAAATTGTGTATAATTCCCGATTCCAAAATCGATTCTTTGAATATTTTTCAAAAGTTAATTTTCAATTGCTTGTACCGATTATAAATATTTATTTCTTTTAAACTATTAGTAAAACTAAACTCTATAGATCTACGTACTCGTTATAGAATGAAGTTCTCATAACAAAATCACGTAATTTCATTAAATAGTTTTTGTTTTACGCTCCCTTGACTAATTATCGCAGTTTTTTTAGGAAGATTCCGAATTTCCCAAATCGTTTTAACGGCATAAAATAAAAACTATTTGATGAAATTACGTGATTTTTTTATGAGAACTTCATTCCATAACGAGTACGTAGAATATATATATTTTTTTATTTTTCGTTTTTTAACATAGTGTAAACTGCACAAGCACCCTTTCTTAATACGTGAAGACAGTTTAGAGCTTCATCCTAGATCTAAAAATAATTTGGTTTTTAGTGGGTTTACAAATATCGTCCAAAAGTAGAATTTCAATGAGGGGGGACTTTTAAATGTAAATATAATTTCTTTTTCAATCTGAAAAATTTCTAAATGTTTTCTCTTTACCTATTTTATCCAGACTTTGATAAATTCATTGTGAGATATTCATGTATATTTTTAACTTTTCCGAAACCCGAGAAAAATGCGACGGTGTCAGACAATGTGGCTCCAGGAAAATAAAATAAAACTCTATTCGTTTGAAATCTTTTCATATTAAACTCCTTGAGAAATTTGGCAAGTGGGTGTGAAAAAGTATTGTTGTCGAAACCAACGGCATCGAAGGTGTTAATTACCCCATAATACTTTCAACTCAACTTTTGAGTGAGATTGGCGGGCTTCAGCGAGGCCTCCGTAATATATATATATATATATATATATATATATATATATATATATATATATATATATATATATATATATATATATATATATATATATTGTTCTTATCAAAAGTGCCCCTTTTGGGGGAGCTGGATATTCTCCAGATTAAAAAAAACGACCTATATTTAATATAAAATGATCCCCTGTTTCCCAGCCATTCGAATCGTTTTAAAGCAGTTAACTAATTTTTTTACCATTGACTCACAACCCAATCGGCAAAATCATAAAAGCACAAATAATCGCTTTTTTTTTTTGTATTATCACGGACTGAAGGTTAGTAGTAGGAAGGGTCCGTGTCTTTTATAAAATGGAGAATCGAACTTTTCTTTTCGCAACAAAAAGTTATAATTGCGATGGGCGAAAAATGAAAACGGAATAAAAACACCGATAATTTCACGAGAATACATTATTTACATCTACGTACCGTTTTACACGTAACTATTTAAAAATGAAATAAAAAGATTGCCTATAAACACTCATGATTATAAAATATATATATATATATATATATATATATATATATATATATATATATATATATATATATATATATATATAAAACGATTAGGAATTTAAAATAGACGGTCAGTTTCACAAATAAATATAACGTAACATGAGCTGTAGTGTGTTACCAATTTTAAATTATGTGCGCTTATTGGGGATAGGGTGTCTACTTTTTAAGCGATTACACATGGTTTTACAACGTTGCAAACCGAACTTAATTTAGTGGAAACACTTTAGTTAATATCCATAAAGAATTAGGATGGCCAGAAATGATGATCATTTTACGTTAAATTTATATTCGAAACTGATCTTACACTCTAAATTCTAAATGATCGCTTTTCTTTCCGCCAATTAAAAAAATGTTCTAACACGTAATCTATAAAAGTAATATTTCATTTTGGAATAGGGATTTAGCTGCGAGAGAAAGCACAGAAAGCTCACGCAATCTCACGTTAAAAATTGTTTTCATTATAGTAATATTATTATTTAGAAATTCGTTCGTAACAATGAGATGTGGCTTTGCTAAGTGGCGTTGTTAAATATATTGTTCTTACATCGTTTTCTTATTTTGCCTACCAATCTTCGAATATTTTCCACTATTCATGTAAGAAGCATGTTATACAGTAAATACGAACTGGTACAATATAGCTTTGTTTTAAAATCAAAATAAATGTTTTGTTGTGTTACAATTTTTAATCAATTACAAGGCAAACATTTGAGATAAAATATACGCGGACATTAACCAGGGGTTCATGTAATAATTTGAAAATTTACGAAAAAACAAACAAAAAAAATCCCTAATTAAATATGTATAAATTTTAGAAGAATCGGAATCGGAATCGGGAATCGGATCGGAATCGGAAATTTTGAACGGAATCGGAATCGGAATCGGAATCGGGAAAAATTTTGGCATCGTCCCATCACTAATATATATATATATATATATACATACTTCCGTGAAAATATGTTTTTTCAATACTGTTTCAACTTTATTTTGTACTATATTTTTATTTAAAAAGCTCAATGTAATTATAGAGCATATAGAAAATAAATAACAATAGTCTATATTCCATATTTCATGATTTTTCCTCACAAAACAGTTGCTGTCAAGAATTGTATATTGTGATTAAAGGAATAACTTGTAAAATGATAAACATCATGAAATTTGGAATATAGACATTTTTTGTTATGTATATATGTATAAATGTATATTTATATATTTATTCATTTATTTATATGTATATATATATGTAAATAGTTAAATATATGTGCATATATGTGTATGTTTGTGTGTATGTGTGTGTTTGTATTTGTGTGTGTGAGGCTTTATTTTACGTATATATGTCAGCTTACATATGTATGCATATATATATATTTATATATCTTCTTCTTTTTCTTCTTCTTCTTAATATTATTATTATTATTATTATTATTATTATTATTATTATTATTATTATTATTATTATTATTATTATTATTATTATTATAGCAATAAATAAGTAAGTATACATATTCAGTATTTATGTCATTAGGTCCCAGCACGTAAGTTGAGCTTAGGAGTAGTAATATGAGAATTAAGCTACACAGGGTCGAACATGTTTAATACCCGAATTATCAGATAAAATTTTACTCAACGAAAATTTTCTGCGTAAATGAAATAGGACGCTCGTATAAGATTTCACTATCATGTATATATATATATATATATATATATATATATATATATATATATATATATATCTTTATATATATATATATATATATATATATAAAGATATATATATATATAAAAGAGATTTAGAAGGCTGTCACAATGCGAGGAATGAATTATAGTCGCTGTTGGTAAGAGGAGACGAGAGCAAGTGGCGATTTACAAATCAATAAGTACATAATATGTATATATATATATTTATATATGTATATATTTATTCAGTTGTATGGTAAAATGTCTTACTTGTAATTCTATGCGACGTAATCCATTATTAATTTCGGAAAAATTTTCCCTTTTCACATGGTGTGCGTAACAGGTCGATTCAAAGCATGCAAAGCATATATATATATATATATATATATATATATATATATATATATATATATATATATATATATATATCTCCGTGGAGAAATTCGACTAATACACGTTTAATTTTTCATTCATAATATTTCATTGTGTCTTACATGTGTTCTGTTGAATGGTGGAAAAAACATAAAATAATTCATCAGAGAATATTTTTAATGTTCCTAGAAAATAAATAAATAAATAGGTGAATAGTTTTCCTTAAATTAAAGAGGCTAAAAGTTATTGAAACGAAATGGAAATCCTTAAACATCATAAGATTCGTAAGAATTTAGTTGTTAAGAATAGATTGAAACAGATTGGAATCAATTATAGAGAAAAGGCTGTACGAATATTTTAGCTAAATACCTATACCAAAATTTAAACGCCATTTTTAATTCAATCTATTTATAGATGTGCTTAGTAATGTTTGTTTTCAAAAACTTAAGGCGAAATAACTAATAACAATGTAGTTAATCCTATTCAGGGAATCTTAATAAAGTTTTATTTAATCAAACTAAATATGCGAGTAAAATGGTTTCTTAATTACACACACACACACACACACACACACACACACACACACACACACACACACACACACACACACACACAAACACACACACACACAAACACACACACACACAAACACACACACGCATATATATATATATATATATATATATATATATATATATATATATATATATAGAATGTGAGAGGTGATAATAATATCCATAGTTCTTCAAGAACACCTACAGCCAACAAACCATCTCTGTTCTTCAGATGCTGCACTTCAATGTCTTGTTCTCTGTCAGTGGAAGAGAAATCCTTCACGACCGAGACAATTTTTATTTTTGTTCCTTTTCTGCACGTTAAAAAACGAACCTGGTGTCTAACTCTGTCCCGTGGGGAGGCATTGTAAATAGGAACAAACCATCTTTGTTAGGTCACATTTTAAGAAAATATTTATTTTTATCTTTTTAAATACACACACACGCGCGTGCGCACACACACACACACATATATAACAAATATAAATATACATATATTTTTTAAAATTCGTAGATATATATATATATATGTACAAAAATAATAATTAAATATTATATATATATATATGTGTGTGTGTGTGTGTGTGTGTGTGTGTGTGTGTGTGTGTGTGTGCGCACGGGAGTGTCAATAGTGTTTTTATAAAGGCAGTAAGCTTTAAATAAATGAAGGAAAAATATTTTATTATACAAATATGTGGCCTATTCCAATTGTAATCTAGGTCGACTCTCACAAACTCTACGTATTAAATTCGTCTCTATTTCGAATGTTGTTTTTCAAATGGTCTATTCTGTCTAGTTTATCAGCGTAGATGGGACTTTACTTTAGAAAATAATTTAACAGGGTTAAACTACACGGATAGGGCTGCCAGACATGACCGGTCCATTTGATGAAATTATTCATCAAATGTTTCTCTTAATAAATTTATCGTATCATTTGCAATTTACAAACCTTGCGCGGATATCAATCTCTTGATAATGAATTGCTAAACCAAGCTGAACTCAAAATAACCGATAAATATGAATTCAAAGAGAATAGAGTTTTAATGTTCCGATACAAAAACGTTCCCTTTAATTATCTTTTTTTATTTAAAACAAAATCTTCCACTGCTGAAAGTAATAAAAAAACAATAAATATTTATTAACGTCAAGGGTGTGAGTTTCATATAGAATAGTTGATTTTATTTGAATTAAAAAAAAAACGCATCAAGTGCGTTTGAAAGTCAAATCACAACGTAATATTAGGAAAATAAATAAATATTTTACTTGTTTGAAATTTATAACATAAATATATTTCGGAGCTAAACTCAACCGTCAGTTTGTTCTTTCTTTTTCTTTTTTTTTCTTTGATGCATATTTTATTTTATACAAATTAAATCAACGTTTCTATATGGAACTCATACCCTTGACGTTATTCTCGCGTTGCCTACGCACAGTTCCAACATTTCAAGATACAACCGCTGAGATATGACGCGTGGCTCTGTACGTTTCTTTCTCCAACTTTACAACATCGCAAAAAAGGAGAAAAGAGAAAAAAAAACAAGCAAACAAACAAGAACCTTCTATGGGAAGTGCTCGTCTGAGCTCCAATCTCTGCTCCCCCCTCGCCAATTTTCCACGAAAAACATTAGTCTAGCTGAAACCACTGTCAATAATTTTCTCCACTCTTTATCTGTGCCTAAATCAAAACGTAAATTCCATGAACAAAGCTTCATTCTTAGCATGCTTCATTGACCGACTTTAATTTCAACTGAAAGTGCTCAACAATAAGAACCGAGTTCTTAAAGGGGCTGACATAATTACTAATATAATTATTTTAAATACCTACAGGCACTAGTAATTTAAAAAAAAAATTCCCCCACTCTTTATCTGTACCAAAACGTAGATTCCATGAACAAAGCTTCTTTCTTAGCAGTGCACGCCTGTGGAACTCTCTTCCGTTTTCCTGTTTACCACCTGACTACAACTTGGATGTCTTCAAGTCCAACATAAACAAATTCCTGATGAACCGCCTCCTTAAGTAAGACACTTTATCAGATCTCCATTATTAGCGATTACTACGATATTGCCCCATTGATTACTTTACACGCAATAACCCTTATCCCCGAGTGGCTTCCGGGCCTTGATAAGTGGTGATTTCCATGTAAAAAAACAAAAAAAAAAAAAACTGACCTCACATAAGAACGTATGATTTTTTATCCGAGGTCTTCATGAACAACATTCTTCCTTCATATATTTAAATACTTTTGGCAATATGTCGCATTGATGTCCCAGCATTGTCGTCGATCATGCGATGCACCCTTCTGACAATTTCAAGTGTTTTGACTGAGTCAGAACGTTGGCAATTTTGTTTTCTCTTGCTCATCGCCAGTTCATCGCCATTGTTTTTATTTAGTTCCTGTCTAACGTTGTAAACGATAGATGTGGCGACTTTTAGAAATCTTGCAAATCCGGAATTGTTGTGTTTCTCTTTTGCATACACTACTACTGCGAGTACTATCTACCATGGAATCTTCTAAAAGCAAAAATAAATAATAAATAATAATTAGTATATCTTTAATTTCAATTACAAAAATATAAATGTCCTCAAATACATTACGTACTCTCTCCCCCTCTCTCTCTATCTCTCTCTGCCTCTCTCTGTCTCACTGTCTGTCTGCCCCTCTCTCTCTCTCTTTCTCTCTCTCTCTCTCTCTCTATATATATATATATATATATATATATTTTGTGTACAGAAAGTTGTTAGTTGAGACAGGTCATTGGTACCGTCGGTTTCAAGCCCGATAATAAGGCCCGTTTAAGGTATCCTTATCAAGCTCTCTTCAGCCAATATTCGCGAATCTTCAGCGAATATTGGGTGAAGAGAGCTTGATAAGGATACCTTAAACGGGCCTTATTATCGGGCTTGAAACCGACGGTACCAATGACCTGTCTCAACTAACAACTTTCTGTACACAAAATATAAGTACGCTCTTAAAATTTGGATTTTCCTTTTAATTGAGCACTCTGCTGGAATTCTTTTTCCAAAAAAAACTAATCATATATATATATATATATATATATATATATATATATATATATATATATATATATATATATAATTCCTACCCTCTGATGAGAAGGAAAGTATTTCTTCGAAACTCCGCGGATTAAGGACTATCCACTTATTTAGCGTTTCCTTTTCAACTTAAATATGTTTTTAATTCTTTTTCAAAGTGTTTTTAACATCTTTTATTAACTATTTGCTCTTATATATATATATGTGTGTGTGTGTGTGTGTGTATGTGTGTGTGTTTGTGTGTGTGTTTGTGTGTGTATGAAGCCTATCCTAAAAATAATCTGCTAGTCATATACATTATTCTCTCGTTTGTTTTAACTTATCGAATCCAAACTAATCTTTTTATCAAATACCTGAAAAGACCATCTACCCTGCGTGATTGGTTATTTTCTCGGTAAAATTTATCTTCTACATAGACTCATGTTCTCTCTCTTATGTCACAATTTTTAACTCACACATTTTAAGAGGGTTTATAGGTTATTTTTATTTTGCATATAAGCCTATATATATTATATTTCAAAAATAATATATATATATACATATATGTATATATATATATATATATATATATATATATATATATATATATAGCCCATTTAACCATAATACATATAACCCTTAATCTCAACACTATGTTAAAGACCATATATATTCTTATATATCATACTATATATAATAAGCTTCTTCTTATTTATTTAGAATTTTCAAATTTTAAAATAATTTCTGACGAGGACGCATCACAGACCGTCTGAAACGCGCGTAAACGATTTCAATGACTTAAAAACATTATTACAATGATCCAAACATAATTCTCAATGAAAAACCAAGACACGGAATAATAAAATAATGTTAAAAAATACACATTGTTGGTGACTACTCCCTTATTTAAATATACATCTTTCTTTCGTTGGAATTTCTTAACCCATTATATATATATATATATATATATATATATATATATATATATATATATATATATATATATACTAGCATGGAGACGCGACGTTCCCCGAAATTCAATGATGATCAACGCATGTTTTACACTCCTATTTTTAATGTTATTGAAATCGGTTAAATCGCCTATTTTTCAATAAAATCGATTGGTTGCCTGGTCTACTTGTGAACCAGGAGAAAGCCCCAGATATCTCTCCACAGTGACTTAGTCCACAGTACATTGTAGTCTACATTGCATTGCAAAGAATCTGCTATTTATTTTATGAACTCATTTTTATATATAACTAGCAGGGTGGGCGGGTTCCCGGCGATGCTCGGGTGTAAAGATATAGTATAGTAGGGCTATTGTGTAACCCAGACTTAAAAAAGTTTCAATCATGTGAGTACCGATGCGGGCGCAAAAAAAAAAAAATAGCCGCTGTAGCCAGGTTCGAACCTCTAACGCCAAGAGGTAAAGGAGAGGAAAAAAGACAACAGTTTAGCCGTCACGCCGACAACGACTTACGACGGCGTGGGCGTTCAAAATAAGCTTCGTCATTGCAAGGCGTATGATGACTTTGCGAAAATATCGACGCAAAAACTGACCCCTTCTTGGAAATAAACGGCTTAGTTGACCCGCATAGAATTAATCCTTTTGTTTAATTCTTTGATATTTGTCGTCCGAGAGATCGACCTTTCTAACGATACTAATTCTTGGATATTTGTCGTCCGAGAGATTGATCTTTCTAACGATATATATTTTGTCAGTGTTCGTCGCGTCTGTCGAAAGTATTAGCGAGACATACAAACATACATACATTCACACAAACATCCCCCACCCACTCATCCTCCCACACAAAACCGCCATTTAAGATTTATATTATAGATGGCTGGAATTGAAGTTTAAAATGCAAAAGTCAAGTATCATGGCTCAATTGTGTTTTAAACAGAAACATAGCACGGGGTATTAATATTGATTTATTTTTATTTCGGACTATTATTCTCATCTTTATTAGTTGTTGTTTTCATCTTTATTGGTTGTTGTTTTTCACGAGGTTTCGGCCAGCTATTCCTCTGGCCTTCGTCAGGTGGTAACCGCGACGGATAGGAACTTCGAATCTCCTAACGGCATTCTCAGCAATCACTGTGATCCGTAG
>NC_136494.1:9652530-9805030 GCF_053919585.1 Euprymna scolopes
GTAAAATTTTCTCCTTTGATGATCGCCACGATGACGTAAAGTATACGATCAGATATTTAGAATTCCGTTTTCGAAAATAAGGGTTGTTGCCTGAAGAGGTCTCCAGTTAGTAAATACTAGTAAACCGAAACATGCTCATGACTGTGTAACAACAAACTGCTACTTATGTAAAGACAAATTTAAGATTTGACAACCCCTTTACTTGCTATAATAACTCACATATTACTTTCAAATAAATTCTATAGCGGTTATACAAAAAAATGTCTAAGATTACCAATTTGATACTTCAGTATAGAAAGCGGTAAAATGTTTCATTATAGAAATAGAGTGAAGGCAATGATTCATCCACATACAGTACTGCTTCGCAGCTCATCCGTGCAGCTAAACAGGCAACTACCTTAAACTAGTATCGAAAATCCACCGCTCAAATGACAGTCAAGGCCTGTCACCATTACGTTATACGGCTTCTGTGCTGGTAGTGAATTAACGATCTTTTGACATCATCCAAATGCCTAAACTGGATTTGTTTACACAAAGAGCATCGCTTAATATGCTAGCAGCAGTTTGTATATTACTTCTCAATATGCTCAACTCAAGATAGGGGAGCATTATATATATATATATATATATATATATATATATATATATATATATATATATACGAGGGGCGTGCAATAAGTAATGCCCCTGACCCACTTCCCACGGGAGTAGAGCAAGGAAACTTGGCACAGTTATTAGTCTTTCTCTACATAGGAACCACCCAGAGTTATGCATTTCTCCCATCTTTTGTTGCAGCTCTGGAGACCGTTTTTGTAAAGCACCCCAGGTTGGTCCTCCAACCACGACGTGACTTCAGAAATCAAGGCTGATTCATCTGGGAAACGCTTTCCCTTCAAAAACTTCATGGCTAGGAAGAGGTGAAAGTCAGAGGATGCAAGGTAAGAAGATTAGGGAGGATTGGGGAGGATTTCATAACCACACGCACGTGCTTCTGATCTGGCGATATGCGAGTTGTGAACTGGAGCATTGTCCTGCTGGAGGAGGGTACCTTTGCTGATCTTGCCCCGCCTCTTGATTTTGATAGCTTCCCTTAATTTCCTCAAAAGTGAAGCATAATAGGCTCGTGTAATTGTGGTACCCTTTGCCAGGAAATCTGTCATCACTACTCCGTCCTGGTCCCACAAGACTGTGAGCATGACCTTGGAGGTGGTGAGTCCAATTGCTTCCACTGCATTGATTGGGCTTTGGTCTCTGGATCATAATGATGGACCCAGGTTTCATCCAGGTTTCATCCTGTGTAATCAGTCTTTTAAAAACTTTAACTAATCTTCTTGGCACATTTCCAAATTCATCCTCGAGTACTCGACGCGTTCTCGCTTCTGGAATGATGTGAGCAACCTGGGAATCCATTTGGCAGACACCTTATGCATATGAAAATGGTCATGAATGATAGTTTCCACACACCCTGTACTAATCTTGACATCTTGCGCTATTTGGCGAATAGTAATGCGCCGATCTTCCAAAATGGCAGCCTCAGCTTGACGGACAGATGCCTCATCAATGGCAGAAGGGGAGGGCGATCAGGTGTGGGAGCTGTTTCTACAGACTTCCGGCCATATTTGAATTCACGATGCCAGCGTTTTACAAGGTCATATGATGGGGCATTATCACCATAAGTTTCTTTCATTTCATCAAAAGTCGCCTGTGGTGTGTGTTCTTTCAAATAAAAAAACCAGATCACTGCTCGACATTCAACAGGCTCCATTTCACAAATGACTCAGTTCAAACATCTGAAAACAGAAACCACAATTAGTTCAGAACTGTAATTTTCCACATAACCCGTAGAGATATAAGTCATTTCACATGCAAAATCTCAGCTACATCAGACAACTGGAAGTGGGTCAGGAACATTACTTATTGCACACCACTCGTGTATATATATATATATATATATATACATATATATATATATATATATATATATATTAAGTAATGTGATCTATAATTTAAAAGTTTAAAAAAATTTTTAAATTTAAAAATCAAAATGTAATTAAATTAAAAATCAGTTTCATAAGAAGGAACAACAACAAAGTCAATTATCTGTACGATCGTTTCGGAAATCCGTGCTTTTTATTTGTGGTATACATGAAGTCACGTAGAACAATTATACATAGTTTTTTTGGTAAGCACGGTCTCCTCATCAGCAAATTTAGGAGGATTTCTATTGAATTGAAAAGACACCAAAAATAAACCTAGCATTAACAGTAAGGCAGATGAATCTTTTGGTTTTTCTTTTTTTGAAATCAGGAACTGTATTTAAAGTAGTCATTTAGATGTTTGCTATAGCTTTTTATTTTATTGAATATTTTATCTATATAATATACTAGCAGGGATACCCGACATTGAATGAATATTAACGAATATTTCACACTCCTATATTTTATTGTCATCGAAGTCCGTGAAATCGCCTGGGAGGAAGTTTCACATGCCTCCATGCAGTAACCTAGTCCAAAATATTCTACATTGCGCCCTAAATATCCTAATTTTTATAAAACTATTTCATATAGACTTCTTTCCAGTTAAAAAAAAATGAAGAAATTTACTTACAGACCACGTGATGCAAAAAAAACCCCAAACCTTACAGTATATGGATGTTGAATATATATATATATATATATATATATATATATATATATATATATATATATATAACGAGTTGTATTTGGTAAAAAAAAAAACAAGAAAAAGTGTTCAATACGTTAGTAGAGCTAAATGTGTTTTTATTATTTAAACCTAAAATAAAATGCCCGAAGGTGCAATAAACACACACACACACACACACACACACACACACACACATATATATATATGTATATATATATATATATATATATTTTGACTATCCACTTATCTTGTGTTTCATTTTTTAAAATTAAATATGTTTTAAACTCTTTTTCAAGATGTCTTTTAACATGTTTTAGTAATCATTTGTTCATATATATATATATATATATATATATATATATATATATATATATATATATATATATATATATATATATAATGACTACCTGACGAATCCTAGTGTGGATGAAACGCGGATAATTCTGTGTAGCTTAATTGCCATATATATGTTTCCAACTTACTATATATATATATATATTTATTTATTATTTTTAAAACAGTAATCTACGTACACACGTGTTTCGAGGTCATTACCTCTCGTCAGCATAGTTCAACTGTTTCTAGGGATCGAACCTCAGACCATGTTTACCACAGTCCGGTGCCTTAACCGTTAGGCCATAATCCCTAGATTAATTATACTGTTTATATATATATATATATATATATATATATATATATATATATATATATATATATATATATATATATATATATATATATATATATATATATATATATATATATATATATATATATATAGAGAGAGAGAGAGAGAGAGAGAGAGAAATAAAGAAATAGATAGAGGGAGGATTAGAGAGTGGATGTAAGAGACATGGTTGTACAGACAGACAAACGAAGATGGATTATATAAGTATAACATAATCAAGTTGTTCTTCACTTGCATATCATTGCCTAGACGCTCGGCATTTCCTAGTTGTTCAATACTGATTAATAATCTATCCCGTTTTACGCCGGCATGTTGGAAATTGTGAGTTGCTGTGCAGGGTGGTTAGTGCAAAAAAGTTCAAAGGTTTAAGGTTAACGTATGTTAAACACGGTAGCTGGAGTCAGCGCCGACAACTGAGATTTCACTTCGGTCCGTGTGAAAGAAAACAAGAGAAAAGATATGTTTTGGCTCGTATGCAAGTAAAGTCTGCCTTCCGATTTTGGACGAGATAGACGTGTCAAGGGACGCAGAATGGGTCAAAAAAGAAAACGTAAGAAATCTTGCGTCACAATGCGATGTCTCACCCCCCAAGTTCACTGGTCAGATGTTCCTTTCCAGTTATACCAGTGATGGGAAGAATTATATCTCTAAAGAGAAGAAACAGAAAAACGGGTATGGTGACTTTATCGCAATATAAATACACACACTAGAAGTGAGATGAGCACATCCATAGACGTACATACACATATATACATAGACGGGTAATCTCGGCTGCGCACACACACATACACATACATACATACATACATACATACATATATACATACATACATACATACATACATATAGGCACGTAATAAAAGACACCTGTATTAATAAGAGAAACACACATTAACAATCAAAGAGACGTAATAATCAAAGAGACATAATAATCAAAGAGACGTAATAATCGCAAACAGAAAATCGTCCTCCCCACGCAACCGTATTTATTACAATACCCTTAAATGAGCTGCCAGCTAGGTATTGATAATAGTAAGAATTAAAAAAGTGGTATAAACGCTAATGATAATACCGAGAAAAATATAATACAAATAATAATAAGAGTTATACTAGTGAGAAAAAAATAAGAAGAAGAATTGTGACATTAATACTAACAATATGAAAAAATAATAGAAATAATAAACCAAAAACGAATACTGATAATAAGAATACTACTAAGGCTTTTATATATATATATATATATATATATATATATATATATATATATATATATATATATATATATATATATATAAACATGTCATCCCGTTTTTATTTAAATTTGGAAGCGCTCGATCGTCGACGACAAGATGCAAGCAAGCACAAGAAAGCAAATACAGTCAACAGAGTTTTATAATTATATAAATATGTATGCATATCTGTATATATCTGTGTGTGGACAGTAAGACAGAGAGAGAAAGACATAAAAGGAGAGAAAAAGAGACAGAGCGGGAGAAAGAGAGATAAAAAAAGAGAGGGAGAAAAGCGAGACATTTATAAATAAGAAGAAACGTAATCACATTATCTGACGCCGGTAGCTGAAACAGCCAACTTTATTTATCTACTAGCAGGACCCGTTAACCGGCCTTGCCCGGTGTTAATATGCCCCGTACCCCTCGCGTAAAAAATAAAAGTACTTTTATTATTGTTGTTGTTGTTTTAGCCCAACCAGCAACCTCCTCACGTTAAGAACGGCTTAAAAAAATGAAAACCACTAACATCCCCAGGTTAAAAACGGCTTTAGGAATAAACACCTCCTTTTGTGAGTAGGGGAGTGGTTGGCCATTTTATGTATTTTTGACAGAAATATATTTCACAGCAAAATATTTAGGTTTGTGATATTTTTGCGTTTAAACATAATGAAAACTATCTTAATCTAACATAAAAGCAAGCTATAATTGTATTTTGGTTTGTGACCTATACGAGTTTATGAATAGAAGAGAAATATTTAATATCATTTATTACATTTGCGAGCTTGCAGGTTGAAAAAAAAAAGTTAAAAACCAAAGCAAACCCCTATGAAAAAGTGCAAAAAAAAAAAAAAGAAAGGAAAATAACAAAAAAGTTTCCGGCTGTGCCAATGTTCGAACGCGGAACGTTAAGTGGAATAGGAGGCCAAGAAAAAGTTAATACTTTTACCACATTGGCCATGATGGCGCATATAAGGCGGGAATGAAATAATGACCCAAATAAAAGTGTTAACAGCCGATCTCAATCTCTCTCCCTCTCTTCAACTCTCTTTATCTCTCACAATCTCTGAATCACTCTATCTCTATCTGCCCATCTCTCTCCCACTCTCTCTCTCTCTCTCTGTCTCTCTCTCACACACACATATACACACACACGCACACACATATATATATATATATGCAGAGAGAGAGAGAGAGACAGAAAGACAGACAGACAGACAGACGGGCAGAGACAGACAGAGAGAGAAAATAAATGACAAAAAGTCACATTCCAAAATTGACGATGTTGACCATCTTATAATTTATTCCTTCAATTCAGTTGACTTATTGAATTAACATATGTAATTGACATATTGTCAGTTGACATATTGAATTGACAGTTGACATATTGAATTGAAAAAATTCAATATGGTGTAATGGAAAAATATAAAGATAACTGCAGCTTCTCTACCAATTTTCGAATTTTTACCATGTCAAATCACATTTCCATCCTTTTGACGGATTAATCGTTGCCTTTTCTTCTCTTGATAAGTTAAGGGCATAATAGATTCACTGATTGATATAATAATTTAATGATTGATTTTGCGCTAAGAAACAGATACTGTCAATAAATGTATAACTGAATTAAAGAATAAATTATAAGATGGTCAACATCATGAATTTTGGAATATAAATTTTTATCATTAATTCTCTATATTGCTCTGTAATTATATTGAGCTTCTTATATAAGGGTTGATATATAAAAAGAAAATACATTTGTACAGAAATATATATATATATATATTTCTGTAGAAATGTATTTTCTTATTATATATATATATATATATATATATATATATAATAAGAAAATATATTTGTACAGAAATATATATATATAAGAATATATATATATATATAAGAAGAAAATGCATTTGTACAGAAATATATATATATATTTTTGTACAAATGTATTTTCTTTATATATATATATATATATATATATATTTCCGTACAAATGTATTTTCTTATTATATATATATATATATATATATATATATATATATATATATATATATATATATATATATAATAAGAAAATACATTTGTACGGAAATATATATATATATATATATATATATATATATATAGTAAGAAAATACATTTGTACAGAAATATATATATATATATATATATATATATATTTCTGTAGAAATATATCTTCTTATATATACATATATATATATATATATATATATATATATATATATATATATATATTTGACTGCCCGTGAACCGTTGGGTCAGTATGTTATATTAGCTATGGAATTAATGTATGAGCGTGACACTTGTGACGTAAAAAATATAGTTTTTTGTGACATAACAGAAACATTTCTATGAAAGCATATTAAAATAAAAAAAATAATGTAAATAGATTTCTATTAGTCGTTCCGTTTATAATTGTTTGTTTTAAAAAAACTTACAGCTATTGAATTATAAGTGGTTTTCCATACTTATAAGTAAATGTGCACTAAACAGATGTCATAATACTTTAAGTTAAATTCAAATTTATATATATATATTTTAATTTAAACGCGAGAAAAAACAATTGGGACGCTGAAAACGTACACAGTAAAACAATACGTTTGATTATCGCGTTGACCATTTATTCGTGACGCAATTAAGAAAACATATTTTCGGGATTATTTATTATGTTGGTTGTGCAGAAGAAAATGTCTGAATATTTTAAAGAAAGGTGTGTTAAAAATGGAGAATAAATTTCAGCAAAGGAAGGCGGTGGGTAACTCGCCGTTGTAAAATTCTCTTATGGCTGTCAACGGGTTAAAGTAAATTTATTAGTAAGAAAATTGCGTGAAAATAACTTAAACATAATATGTAAATGAACAATATAAACAAAGCATAAAGTATTAACAATTGTTTATTTGGATAATTTAAACGCTAAAATTAATTGAGGCGCTGAAAACGTTCACAGTAAAACAACATGTTTTATTGTTGCGTTGATTATTTATTTAGAGCGCAAATAAAAAAACGTATTTTTGAGGCTATTTATTTATGTTGATAGTGTAGAAGAATAGGCATAAATGTTTTTCAGAAAGATGTATTAAAAAATGGAGAATAAATTATAAAAAAATGGCGGTAGTGGGTAAATTGCCGTTGTAAATTGTTCTTATGGTTGTCACCGGGTCAAAGTTGCTTTATTTGTAAGAAAATTGTGACAGTATAGTTGTAATACAGAATAGTTGCAAAATCCTTCCCATGTTAAACAATAATTTCTAAATAATAACGTTAATATTTCAGTGCTCGGGTCAAATTCTGGAAAAGTAGCGATTTGTGTTTATTTTTTACGCTGTTATGGGTTTATGTTTATGTACGCATGCGGAACTGGAAGTCGGAAACCGGATGTGTGGTTTCAACAGGCGTTACAAGCTCATGTGAGTTATATGTATGTATATATATATATATATATATATATATATATATATATATCGTTTGGATATATATATATATATATATATATATATATATATATATATATATATATATATATATATGAGATACTCGATTTTCGCTTTTTTTTAAAACTAAATAGTTAAAAATTTTATCCAAAACTGTGTTATGTTCATTTTGTGAATTTGATAAATTGTTCACGGAAAATTAGTGTAATATAATTGTTTGTTAGATGAAATTCACATGAATGCAGCGAAAAGCACGTGGTTTTTTTCTGATTTATAATCGTAAATAGTTAAGAGTAATTAATGTATTTCTTATCGAAAAATGATAATCGGCAGTAAACTTTTTTCAAGAGTAAAATGAAATGTTAGGTAACTAATAAATGAATGAAAGAGTTGCATATTCGTAATATCTATAAATAAATAGTATAAAAATATATGTTATCTTCGTGCAGTTGATGTAACAAACTCTTTACATCAAATTCATTTAATATAATTTTGTGTAAGATGAAATTTATATATATCATGTTAAGAAAGTAAACAAAAAAATAACAGGTGATTAACGTTT
Organism: Euprymna scolopes; assembly: GCF_053919585.1. NCBI lineage: Eukaryota > Metazoa > Mollusca > Cephalopoda > Sepiida > Sepiolidae > Euprymna > Euprymna scolopes. The sequence goes on from NC_136494.1 coordinate 9,661,126, forward strand.
TATTGATAATCGCAAATTGTTGCGTGTAATTACAGTATTTAATCTAGAAGAATGCATAAGTGGCATTTAACGTTTTCTTTTAAAGAAAAAAGAAAACTTTTATATTTCTTATTAATAAATACTATATTATATTCGTTTAGTATATTCTGTAAGTGTTTACGTCAAGGTCCATTAATATAATTACTTTGCAAGAAAATGTTTTAGTGTGTCGTATATGTTTTAAATAAATAGTTATTAATAAAAATAAATCTTTTATGGTTTTGTAATTTAGTTAATCAAGTTTGTCGTAGTTCTTGTGAAGAAATATGTAAAAAATAAATGAAAACCATGTCGCAATTCCTTTGAAGAAAAAAGAAAACTCTCGTATTTCTCAATAATAAATAGTATAAAAACTATATTATATGCGTTTAAATCTAGTATTTTATTATAAAAAATGAATGTGTCAAAAATGTTGTTCTATAATTACATAAGAGTATAGACGTAACAAATTTGTATGTGGCATCTATTGCTGTAAACCTATAGCATTTTGGTCCAGAAGGTAAGAACTGCGACGTTTTTATTATATATAGAGATATATTTACTTTGCAATAAAACGTATTTATTATTTACCGATTTAACATTTAAGTTGTCATGTTGCGTTGACATTTCCATGTTTGTATTGTGTTTCGAAATCGATTAATATCAGCCATGTAAAAGTTTATACGTATATAAAATGAGTCGCACGTGGGGTGTAATATATGGCCGTGTGTGTAATTAATATATATATATATATATATATATATATATATATATATATATATGTGTGTGTGTGTGTGTGTATTAATGTATGTATAAGATACAAGAAAGGAAAAAGGTTCAAAGACTTAAGAGAGTTATATATATATATATATATATATATATATATATACATATATATAAAACAACATGTCTCTACCAGAAAATGCTCATTGAGTTTACAGAGCAAATATGTTAAATTTATTTATACAAGCATTAATGGCTACATATGTGCATAAATGTTTCTGTAATCACCCGTTTAAGGGAGACTACGTAATCAGACATATAATTTCCCTCGTGTGTAATTTATATATATATATATATATATATATATATATATATATATATACGGAGAGAGAGAGAGAGAGAGAGAGAGAGAGAGAGAGATATTTGTTGTTGGTGTTTTTTTTACAATAATATAAATAAAAATAAATAATAATAATAGATAAATACGGTTAAATAGTGGCCTCGCCTCGAAGCTCATTTTTATTTACTTAAAAAGTCGCCCATAAGTTATTTGGACGTATATAACATTTTATTTATTTTTATTATTTTTAAAAAAGTTATCTACGTAAACGCGTGTTTCAAGGTAACTAGCTATCATCAGCGTAGCTTGATTGTTTCCAGGAATCGAACTCCATACCATGTTTACCACAGTCCGGTGCGTTAACCGTTCCACCACGAACTTCTAGACGAGTTACTTTTTATTTTTATCGCTTATAAATCTCTCTCTCTCCCTCCCTCTCTCTCTCTCTCTCTCTCTCTCTCTCTCTCTCTATATATATATATATATATATGTATATATATATATATGTATGTGTGTGTGTGTGTGTGTGTATGCATAAATTCCTTGTCATACCGTTTTCTAAAAGATGTAACCGCTCGATAGGTGCAGACAAGATGCAAGAAAGCAAAAAGGCTCACAGAGTTCAGAGAGTTATATATATATATATATATATATATATATATATATATATATATATATATATATATATATATATATATATGTGTGTGTGTGTGTATGAGTGGGGTCGCTAACATTTGTTATGATTTTATACTTATTTTCTTATTTCATATTTTAATTTGTAATTCTTTTATTATTTAGATCATTGTAATATCTTTTCTAAGTCATTGAAATAATTTTTCGAAATAGTTTTAAAAAAAAGTTCATACGTTCTGTAACGCATCCTCTTCAATAAGTTTGTAAAATAGTCAAAATGTAAAATATTTCAAATATTTAAAATGTATAATAGCGTTTTTTGCTGACCATTTTGCTGAAACGTTTCCAAGAGTTGGGAAGAGTTGCAAATGTTTCTAAACAAATTGCATGAGTGTCTTCCATCCCATACCCCGTTGGCGGCCAGTCAATGGACATTGAGTGTTATATATATATATATATATATATATATATATATATATATATATATATATATATATATATATAGTATAGTAGATAGTAGTTTGCCTTTTTTTTTACATATTAGTCACTACTTATCAAGGCCCGGAGGCCACTCGGGGATAATGGTTATTGCGTGTACAGTAATCAATGGGATAATATCATAGTAATCGTTAGTAATGGAGATTTTATAAAGTGGATTACTTAAGGGGGCGGTTTATCAGGAATTTGTTTTTGTTGGACTTGAAGACATCCAAGTTGTAGCCAGGTGATAAACAGGAAAACGGAAGAGAGTTCCACAGGCGTATACTTCTAAGAAAGAAGCTTTGTTCATGGAATCTCCGTTTTGATTTAGGCACAGATAAAGAGTGGGGAAAATTATTGACAGTGGTTGAATCTAGACGAGTATTTGTCGTGAAAGATTGGCGAGGGGGAACCAGAGATTGGAGCTCAAACGAGCTCTTTCCATGGAAATAACGATAAAACAAAGACCGGCTCTCAACGTCTATTCTGTGAGTGAGAGAGAGAGAGAGAGAGAGAGAGAGAGAGAGAGAGGGGTCGCAGGGAAGAGAAAAGGGCATCCTACACTAGGCTACGAAGTCTATTTTCTATTCTGTCATGGCAGGATAGGCTGTTTTTAGCAGCTCCTGCCCAGATATGGCAGCAGTACTCGATCCTTGGACGTACTTGGCTTTTATATAGATAGTCAATTCCATCAGCAGTGATATATCTTCTGGGGCGGTAGAAGGATCCCACCATTTTCCCAGCGACCTTGGCAACAGACTTGATGTACGTGTTGCATTTCAGATCAGGAGTAAAGGTCAATCCCAGAAGCTTGTCAAAACATGGAGCCTCCTCAAGACGGGAGCCATCCATTTCAATTGATGCCAGATGGGGATCAGAGCGCTGATGATGTAAAGATAGAAGCTTGGTTTAGATGCATTAAAAGTAACCAGCCACCTCTTCCCCCATTGTACCACGCGTTCAAGATCAGAGGAGAGGGAATCAGGGAGAACTTTGTCATATACGGCCTTTGATGTGTTGCCATAGATGGCCGTGTCATCAGCATAGATGTCAACGAATGATTTAAGTATGTGTTTTGGGAGATCATTGTGTTAGATCAGGAAGAGAGTTGGCCCAGGATGGAATCTTTAAGGACACCAACATTAATACTGTGGACTTCTGATTTCTGCCCATCAACCACTACTCTTATGAGCCTATCAGAGAGAAATGATTTAATAATTGAGAAGACATTTCCAATTATACTGTAGCCGTAAATCTTGTGAAATAGGCCTTTATGCCGTACTTTATCGAAGGCCTTTGATATGTCAAGAGTAATTTCCCTAGAAAGGAAGTCTTTGTCGAATTCTGGGAGAGAGTATCTCCCCTTTTCAAAAAGAAAACGAGAGTATATTTAAGATGGTGAAAGAGACCGGTCTCTCTTCCCCTATATATATATATATATATATATATATATATATATATATATATATATATATATATATATATATATATATATATTTATAGATGTATATATATGTATATATATGTATATATATATATTTATATATGTATACATATATATATGTATATATATGTGTGTCTGTGTGTGTATATATATATATATTCAAGGAGGTTACCTCCAGAGTAAATGTTTATCACATGCTCCTTTTCCGTTAAGGGATTTTTTCTTTTTCTTTTTCTATAAACAATGTTCCGTTGTCATAATGTCTGAAGAAATGCTGGTTTTGTGAAAATTTTCAAACACCATAATGTTAAAAATTGTCGATCTGCCATGGAAACAATTGCAACGTAAAATGAAATAAAATTGTTGTTGCTATCAACGCCTTTTTTGAAGTCTTGTTTTTGCTTATGCAGTATATATATATATATATATATATATACATATATATATATATATATATATATATATATATATATATATATATATATATGTGTGTTTTATTTTTATTACGGTTTTATCTGTTTGGCTACATATGTTTCAGATGTTTGATCATGTTTACGATCCCACAAAGGCGCGTGTTGACAATATTTCAGTTTTGAAGGTTAAAGACACATTCGACTGTATTGTGTGTGGGGGGTAGCAGATTCAGGTAGGCGTGGGGGGAGATATATGGATACAGGGAGGTGGAGGTGGAGAGAGAATGATAAAGAGAAAAGTGATGAGGGTAAGAGTGGGAGGGGGGAAATTTCAGTATTTTGGTTTTAAATTTTAACTGGCTTTTGGTTTTTCAGCAAGGTATATTAAATATATGGTAGAGGGAGAGAGAGGGGGAGAACGAGAGGGAAAGAGAGGGGTAGCGAGAGGGAAAGAGAGGGAGAGAGAGAAGGAAAGGGTCAGTGTAGATGTCATTTTTTTTACAAGTACGGAGTTCGTTTAAATGTTCGTAACACGTCGGCTTGTTCCTTGCCGTGTATAATGTTTTTTATTACATAGGTTAACGCACGCGCACATTCGTATATATACATATACAGACATATGTACACTTCTAGGCATCCTCATACAGACACATACGTACACGCACATATATATATAAACAAAGTAAATGCAGACATACATGGGTTCATAAGTAGACATGCACACTCTTATACATATATGTACACTCACAAAAATATATAGGCCCATATACACATATATATGCATACATATACACACACGTCCACTTATATACGTATATGTGGAGATAAAGTCTCCAGTAAGAATTAGATGCACGTACACTCACATACATATGCATCTACTCATACACACGTATATGCAGTTACATAAATATAGATATTAATCAGTGTTAGCAAAAATATAAGCACGTAGACATATATATGGACACACACAATTATATATATATATATATATATATATATATATATATATATACAGACATGTCCATATATATATATATATATATATATATATATATATATATACAGACATGTCCATATATATATTTTAAATTTAAGATTTTAAAATTAAAAAAATGATAATAAAAGTAAGCAGATGCTTGTGGTTATATTGCGAGGTTAGGCAGATCCATCGCTAAGTTCACATATATAGTGGGTGGGCCTACAACCTGGTGCATTGGGTATATATATATATACATACATGCATATATATATATATATACATACATACATACATATACATATATATATACATATATACACAGACATGCACCTACCCGTACCAAACAAACAAGGCAAAGCTAGGATAAATACGTAATTAATAACAAATAATAATAATAATAATAATAATAATAATAATAATAATAATAATAATAATAATAATAATAATAATAAATAAATAAATAAATTTATGGGTACAGTTAACAAGGAGAGGCCAGGTAGATGCATCGTAAAATTCACAGACACATGTTTTTAGCAATTTTTCGACATTTGTCGTCTGAAAGGTCGAACATCGAAACGATACTGATCTTGGTAAAATCTGTTGCCTGTACATTTATGTATTCGTCACTAAAAATTTTCGACTCAAACCGATTAAAAAGCTCGCCCTATCTCTGAATACCCTTTATGTACAATTTCAAATGTTTAGACTAGAAATTGTCTGAGTGATTTGGTAGAGACCGCAGAGATAAAATTCTTTCAAATTTTTGACCCCTATTATAATCCCTGAACATTTATTGTTTTGGGGCACAACTCCAGTTATTAAGTTAGATCCATGTCCAAGGAACCTATATCTAAAATTTCAAGTGTTTAGCCCCAAAATTGGCGGGGGAGTTTGGTAGAGTTCTCAAAGGTCAAATTGTTGAACTTTGACCCATTAACAGGCAAAGTTCTGGCCGAAAACAGATCCCAAAGATTTTTCCAAATCTCAGTACCCTGTATATCAAATTTCGAGTCTGTAGACTTAACATTGCCAGAGTTATTGCGTAGGGAAATTTACACACACACACAGACACGTTCACTTTTATGTATATATATATATATATATATATATATATATATATATGTGTGTGTGTGTGTGTGTGTGTGTGTGTGTACTAGCAAAAGTACCCGTCGTTGACTGGGTTCAAAAACAACCTACAGAAAATGGACTCTGATTTATGAAAGTATGATAGGTTATGAAAAGGAAGGGTTGTAAAGAGATAGCTTCGAATTTGGCGGTATCAAAACCAAAGCAAAATATGATGAAAGTAAAAATAAAATAGATAAACCTTATAATTTATTGTACCATACCTGCTCACATTGAAACACTTATCACAATATTCTGTGGATCTATATTAAAAAACCTTGTTAAACTTTGTAATATATTTCCATTCTATGGGGGTCAGGTTCGAACGAACACCCCATAATTTTATTATACGATATTTCTTCAAACTGAAACATAATTATCAAAGTATACTTACGCAGATAGATATGAAAAGTCTTTATTAAAGTTTGTGCCTATTTCGATTCTATGGAGGCCAGGCGCAAACGCAGATCCCACAATTTTATTATACCTCGCGAATTATTAAAATATTAAATAAAATAAATATATTTTTTTAACCGTGTTGATAAATAAATATATTTTTTTAACCGTTTTGATAAAACTGAACTTCCGGTTCGATTCATTTCACAGCCACGAATTGACGAAAGATTTCATTTTCTGTTTAGTAAGTAAAAAAAAAAAAAACATAATTCATTTGTTTATCTTCCAAATTTTTTAATTTACACATTTTTATTTATTATATAAGGCCAAAAAAAAAAGTTTGTCGCTTGCTTTTTGAGTTTTTTTTTTTTTTGTTTTTCGATATAAGATTTGTTGGAATAAAAAAAAAACACGATTTAAAAAATAGCGCAGATCACTCTCTGCATTAGCACCGAAAAATGTTACTAAACATTTATTAATAATTTCTACCTTTTATAAACATTTGATTTTAAATTTCTTTTTAAATGACGACTTTTATCGACTTTTTTTGTCCACCTCCACAATTTTCTTTTTTAAATGACGACTTTTATTGATAAATAAATTTACTTCTCCACAGCTTTTATTGATAAATAAATCTACTTCTCTGCCACGGGCACTGAACCCCTCCTTTATTTAAATAGTATTTTCGGGTGGGTATGCTGACAACAAATATCAGTTAAATTTTGCAAATAGCCCCCCCCCTCCAAAAGTGGTGTTTATTCCGGAAGCTGTTCTTAAGATTTGGAGGTTGGGGGGGGGGGGTGATTCCAAGGTGGACCTAATCTAAAAAAAAAAAGAAAAAGTTTTTTTTATGCGCACATAAGCAACTATTTTTTATTAACTTTTTTTTTACTTTTTTATTTAAAAATTAGTAAATTTCAATGAATACAATAATAAATCATTTATCATTAATATGTGTTTTTGGTTTTGTGTTGAATGAAACTTTTTTTTTTTCATTACAACAATAATGAACCAATTTAAATCTTCCGGCATGCGTTTAAGGGTTACGAAATTATCAATAAATCGTTTAGTTACTAAGCCAACGTCAGTAAATAAAAAAAAAATGTTACATGCGCATGCATTAGCCTTGCTAGGGGGGGGGCTAAGGGAGCGACCATTAAATAATTATGCTGATCGCCATGGAACTCAACGCCCAAGGAGTACCTAAAGTGGCACTTATGCACTTATGTTATCGTGCTATTTTTTAAAATAGTATTTTCATGTTAAATTCAAATTTTACAATATGTTTTTCTTTTGTTAATTTGTTAAGGCAAAGTACAAATAACCCGGTCGGTTTCTAATGTGAGGAAAATCTAGCCCCCCCCCCGCAAAAAAAGAGATACTCTGGATAATAACAAAACATTAAAATTGCCTCAGTTTTGAAAGATTTCTTCTCTAGTGAACGAGGAAGCAAACGGTGAAGTGTAGTTAACCTTCTGTTTCTCTCCCCCTCTCTCTTCCTCTCTTAATATCTCTCTCTATCCATCTCTCCCTTTCCCTCTCTCAATCTATCTTTCTCTCTATATCACCCTCCCCATCTCTCTTTGAGCCCCTTTCTCTCTCTAACTCCCTCTATCTCTCTCCTTTCCTCTGTTTCATCCCTCTCTGTTTCTAACTCTCACCCTCTCTCTGTTTATCTATCAATCCCTTTATCTCTCTATCTCCTTCTCTTTCTCTATTTTCCTCTCATTTTCTCTTTTCTATCTATATATCTTCCTCTCTATCTGTCCATCTCTAATCTATCATCCTATTTTAGTCTCCTAAATTAATTACAGTGAATAAGGCATTGTCAAAACATGGATAAATCCTATTTTAGTCACCTAATTTACTGACTGTGAGAATAGAAGTTATTTGGAAATTACTGCTACCTTGAACAGCACCAGAAGTAACTGGTAAAACCTTTCTAATTAAATTGATTTTGGCAGTCACTTGATAACAAAATGACATAGCCTTAGCCCTTGCTGCATGAGGAATACCTGCGACCTTGCTGCCAAGTAGAAGAATTATTTATTCTACTTTAAAACATTCAATTTTTCAAAAATCTCATCTTCGACATCTCCAAAACATCCAATATGGGGAAAAATATTGCAGAAATGCAAACTTATTGTTTAGGATGAATGCATAATGGTACGCAAAAAATCACTTGAGGCTCTTGGTCGATCCTTGCAAGATTTGCGTGGCAATGTCAGACCATTTGGGAATGCAGTAATATTGCTTGCAGGAGATTTCAGACAAATGTTACCTGTTATTCTTCAATCGACACCAGCCGATGAAATAAATGCTTGCCTCAAATACTCTACTTTTTTGTTCCATGTGAAGACATTAAACTTAACTCAAAATATGCATGTCCAGTTGCCGACTGTTCGATCCGCACAAAAACTTTTGCATCACTTGTGGGAAATTGGGTACGAAAAAGTGCCAGCTGATCAGAGTTAAGGGCAAAATTCTTTGACTTAACTTCTGTAATTTCTGTAATTTTATTTCATCAAAAGAATAGTTAGTTTAAAAGGTTTTTGCAGATATTCAAATTATAAGAATTCCATTTGACTGAGTGAATGAGCTATTCTTGCAGGTCAATACAAAGATGTCCATGAACTTAACGCTATTATTCAATGTAAAATTCCAAGTGAGGTAGTCAAATACAAATCCATCGACACTGTTGTGAAAGCAGATAAAGTGGTTAATTATCCAACAGCTATATTTGCCAGGGATGCCACCGCATGTATTGCAACTGAAATTTGGTGTACTAATTATCATGTTGTGAAATATAAACCAATCCAAGCTTTGCAATGGCACATAGCTTGCAGTAAAAAAACTTAACAAACAATATCATAGAAACAACAATCTTAACAGGACCTTTCACAGATGAATATATCTTCATTCCATGCATTCCTATGATTCCACCGGATACATCATTACACTTTAGGAATATATATATATATATATATATATATATATATATATATATATAAATTCATTTTTCTTTTGTGTATATTGATATTCATATTAAAAAACCCTTTTTTCTATTTATTTAAAAAGAAAATACAATTTTCTTATATAGGGCTTGTGGAATTGCATTCACTAGCAAAAGATCTAGCTAATTTGCATATTCTTTTAAACATTCATTTGAATTAATTCCCTATTAGTTGCTTCGGTTTTCTAATGGGATAATCATCTGTAGTTTACTATTACGTGTAATTATATTAATGCAGATATTCTACATGATTTATACTTGCATAATATTTGCGTAAAAAATTTATAGTAACCACAAAATTATTTCCATATATATTTATGTATGCGTATATATTTTTGTTTAACAAATTTTGCCTACCAAACTTCTCCAAGAGGTTTTGGTCTACAGACATGAAATTTCATATATAAGGTATTTGAATCCATGCAAAACTTTATATTTGGGTTTTAGCCCGGAAAAATCGGTGCAAAAGTGTAAAAATTAAAAGAAATGAAATTTGTCAGGTGAAGATTGAACGCCGGCATTAAGAATGCAGAACGTAGTATCTATTGGTTCATGTTTTAATTTTTATCCTTGGAGTAAACATGTTTTCATAGCCCAGTCATTGACGGCAGAGGCAAAATAAATCGTAAGATGAACGTTTTAGTTTCGATTCTCGTTGTTGGCGCATGAGTCTTATTTTTTAATACTTTTTTAAATCATTACTATATATTGTATTCAATCTATCTATATATATATCTATAAAAGTGGAAATGCCTGCCTGTCTGTCTTTTCTCTATGGTAGTTAGGGAAGACTATTATACAGAAAGGCATTACTTTACATAATCACAGTTTTTAATATATATGTACAAAAAATTATGAACAGTACATAGGGCCCGAGCAAAACCGAGCGGAACTGCTAGTATATATATATATATATATATATATATATATATATATATATATATATATATATATATTAGTAGTCTCGCAAGGCGTCAGGAGAGGCAACAACAACAATAATCCTAAGCAAAATTCATCCAAAAGCAGCAAAACTGTAGCTGGCCTGCAAATATACAAATCCAGGCTAATTTTTGGATATTTTACTGATTTGAAAATATAGTTTTTTAGCAACTGTCATAAAATTTTAACCATAGAATAGTATTAAAATCTTCAAAAACCTGCAAATTTTCATGTAGTTTCGTCCCATAGAACAGAAGATATGCGCATTTCAATATTCAATATACCTAGCTATAGATATATCTGATATGATCACAATTTAACAAATGAAGGCTCGTTGTAAAGGTAATGATCTGAATTGTGTAGTGTTCTATGTGATATTTTTTAGCACGTTTTACAGCCATAATATATTTAAATCATAGTTATTTGTTTCCTAAGTTTTGCATATAAATTACAAAATATCGTATATTTTCCCCCAAAACTCAGGTCTTGATGGATAGATTTGCTTCTATGGTTTCAAATGATCTGAAATAACAGCGAGTAGAGACTTGATTCCATATATATTTCTCATGAGTTATATCTCCCTTCTTAGGAATTCACCGTGTATAAGAATGATTTGATGCTGGAGAAATTCATACTCGTACCCTGTTTTCAAAAGAGGGGAGATATAACATATGAGAAATATTTGTAATCTAGTCTCCACTTGCTGTTATTTCGGATCATTTGAAACCACAGCAGCAAGTTTTAGGCTCCTCTCCACAAAGACCAGAGGTTTTGGGGATATATATCTCCACACACACACACACACACACACACACACACACACACACACACACACACACACACACACACGCACACACACACACGCACACACACACACACACATATATATATACATATCTATATTTATATATTTATATATATACATAGATATATATTTATATATATATTTATATATACATATACACATATTTATATATATATATATATGCATATATATACATATATGTTATATATATATACATATACATTTATGCATATCCATATATATATACATATATATTTATATATATACATATACATATATTTATATATACATATATATATATTTATATATACATATATATTTATATATATACATATATATATTTATATATATACACCTATATATATATTTATATATATACATATATATTATATATATTTATATATATATTATATATACATGTATATACATACATACATACATACATATATATATATATATATATATATATATATATATATATATATTCATTCAAAACGTATCGCAAAAACAAAAACAAATAACATCTAAATAAGTCGCGATATATCTTAAACCAGTCGGGGGATGAACTAGCGAATAAAGGGGTCAGGCTAATTACCCTGGGGCCCCGATTTCGAATTTCGCTACATTAAGCAACTCTGATGAGTGGTAGACGACGAAAAACGTGTCAGTGGATAATTATATTTTAAAAATAATATATATGTATATATATAAGCTACACTGAATATTCCGCGTTTTATCCACTCTAGGATTCTTCAGGCTTATGCGAGAATTTTGTGGTTGTCTCGCGTGTTGATATACGTACTTTATATATATATATATATATATATATATATATATATATATATATATATATATATATATAATAGAAATTACAATTGAATTTACCAAAATGATCCAAGATGGCAAAATTAATGTATATTATAAATATTAAAGAATTAATATTGATAAAGTTATCTCAGCCAGATGTAAAAGCTCGATAAAACCAAATAGGAGATAGAGCTTATAATACGAGCAAACAGTTAATGAAACATGTTAAAAAACACTTTGAAATGAGTTAAAAACATATTTAATCTGAAAAGGAAACACTAGATAACTGGATAGTCCTTAATCCGCGGAGTTTCGAAGAAATACTTTCCTTCTCTTCAGAGGGTAGAAATTAGCAAAATGCGGGATCGGATTTTGCATGCGAAGTATTTGATGAAACAACAAGTAAGACAAAGATCTTACTTGATAACAAAAAAGTGAAGCAGAGGGAATATGATGAAGAAAAAGGTGATTACACATGAATGGATAGTCTGGTGGAAGATAAATAATCCAGTGACGGTAAAATCCAAATATATATAACTCATTTCAACATGTTTTATTAACTGTTTGCTCGTATATATATATATATATATATATATATATATATATATATATATATATATATATATATATATATATATATATTCCAGCTGACAGGCAATTAATTTCCCTAACAATTAAACACCGTGCTTACAAGTATGGATACAATTCTATACGGCAACCTTTATTAACGATTGGCAACAGATGTTGACACACAAAACAGGGGTTTATTTATTTGTTTTGAATCGATATATTAATACAATTTTCAAATTAGTTCCAACTAGTTACGCTATCCGGCGTTGTCTGGGGATCTTTTTTTTTTCTTTTCATGTGTATTTTTGCTTATTTTATCCACCCTTTCTTTTGTTTATCTCTTAATTTCTTATGAGAAAACATTTACACTTTGAGAAAGATATATTAATTTATTTTTATTTCGGACTATTATTCTCATCTTTATTAGCTGTTGTTTTTCATCTTTTATTGGTTTGTTTTATTCACAACGTTTCGGCCAACTATTCCTCTCGCCTTCGTCAGGTGGTAACCGCGACGGATAGGAACTTCGAATCTCCTAACTTCATTCTCAGCAATCACTGTGATCCGTAGTTGTTGTCGTCTCACCACATTTTGGCCAAGTAAACCTCTGGCACGCTTTGGGTGGGATTGAAACCGCTATCTTCAGACAATGTTCATCTGGAAGTGTAGAGATTCAACGTCTCTATCAACTGCGCCATGGGCCCCGAAGGGCGATAAATGTTGGATGTTTTGATCTTATAAATCCACGTTTATTTATTATTATGTGTTACCACCTGACGAAGGCCAGAGGAATAGTTGGCCGAAACGTTGTGAATAAAACAAACAAATAAAAGATGAAAAACAACAGCTTATAAAGATGAGAATAATAGTCCGAAATAAAAATAAATTAATATATATATAATGCTCATCTCAAAAATGAATTCCAATTTGAGAAAGATAGTTCACATAAAGGATATTGTACTACGAAAGTTCTTCCAAACGTAACTAAAAATGTTGAAGAGTAACTACAACAAGAGTAGTATCATTAAAACGAGCGACATTTTGTGCTCTAGAATTTATTTCACATATAGTCACCACTATTTTCAATGCACTTTTCCAGAAATGGGTTGGTGGTTGAGCATGATCGTCCGGAGAGGGCTTTGTCTTTCACATTTCTGTTGGCACTTTAAATCGACGAACCTATCTCCTAACAGTGCTGTCACCAACTACATCGGCTTCTTAAACGTTCAACAAGCGCCTATTAATGTTAATCAGTTCATTTTTTTTCTGCATGGTAGAGTTCAATGACACATCTCTGCTTTTGACGCAGGTTTATGGCGGGGTTGCTTTCATAGCGTTTCGCACCATCAATATCTGCAATAGAGTGAGTAAGCTCTCAGTCATGAATGCAGAAATTTAGTCAAGAAAACAATGTAGTTGTCAATAGTCATCGACACTCAGACTGACTCGCTGTATCACAGCTCTTCAGTGCAGCAAGACTAGCAACTACCTTAAGCCATGATTAACGCCCGACCGCCCATGCGACTCTCAACCCTTCTAATCTTTTCGCTATTTGGCCGCTGCTAAGATGAGTATGCGAAATTACAATGGTTAAACATTGTCCAAACTACCTAAGCTCAATTTGTTTACACAAAGAGCATATCTTTATAAGCCAGCGGAAGTTTGTTTTTGTATCCAATATGCTTGATTCAAGGTAAGGAGCATTTATAATATATATATATATATATATATATATATATATATATATATACATATATATATACTATATATACATATATATATATATATATGCTTCGCTACACTAGCACGTCAATGTTTCGATTTGTTGTTATTAATAACTAAGGTCTCATCAGGCGAAAATGTCTTTCTATTTCTTTAGGTATGTATTAATATTGGAAAGTGAAAGGAAAAGCAATTTGGATTGAAAGTTATGTGATCTGGTTTTTAAATATTTTAAAAGCAGTTATTAAATTTTGTGCTCAGAAAGTTTAAATGTTATATTTAGCAATGAATTCGGGTGAGTTGCCTGGCAACATGTGAAGAGGGGCAGTTAGACAGTGGAAAAAAGGGTTGAAGATAGAATATGTCGTTTAGTGAGAGACGTGAACGAAGGAAAGGAATGCAGTATTGAAAGAGGGTCTGTTTCATTCAGACTGTCTCTCTTTTTTCTTAAGTGTCACCACCCTATCGCCCCACTTCCTGTAAACCTTCTTGCCTTATATTCCTCTTTTATGTTTATATTGTTTTCCTGCCTGACGACAGAACTACAGATCGAAACAATGTCATCACAGCGTAGCAAAGACTGTACATTTCTGTAGAAATCTATATATTTATAAAAATGAAAATGTCTGCGTGTGTACACTTTCCTTCCTAACTACTCAATTTTCAGTCCACAGACTCGAGATTTGACATAAGGGGTAGTGAGATTTGGAACAGTCTTTTTAATTTTGCTGTCAACAGATCAAAGTTCAACGATTTGACCTTTGAAAACTCTACCAAACTTCTCCGCCAATGTTGGACCTAAACACTTGAAATTTTAGATATAAGTTACGCAGATATGGATCAACTTTTTAATTTGATTTGAGCCCAAAGACATAAATGTTAAGGGGTCAAAATTGGGGTCAAAGTTTAAACAGATTTGATCGCTGTTGTCTCTACCAAATTACTCAGCCAATTTTTGGTCTAAGTATCTGAAATTTTACATAAAGTGTATTCAGACATAGGGCAAGCCTCTTAATTAGTTTTTTTGCTGCGAAAGGGTCAAAATTCAATAGATATTACCTTTGTTCTCTCTAGCACACTATTGAGCTAATTTTGGGTCTAAACATTTGAAATTTTACATAAAGTGTATTAGACATGCAGCAAGCTTTTTCGTACGATTTTGGGCGAGATTTTGGGCGAGATTTTGGGAGAGATTTTGATTTTTACTGATGAGGAGACTTTGTTTCTAAAAGACAAAACTTTTTTCAAATTACTGTCAATATTTATTGTCAAGTTAAATAAAATGAACAGTGGTTCTGAAACGATTGTACAATCTAGTGGATGTTTTGTTGTTTTCCTTTTGAAATTGATTTTTAATTCAAAATTATGAATCGTTTTACTGAAAATATATCTTAATGTTGGGATGATAAATCGGAATCGGAATCTAAAATCGGGAAAAAATAAGAATTTGGGGGGAGGGGAATCGAAATCGGTATCGGATTCGGAAGAACTTCTGCCCAGTTAATAGTTGAATACCTAGAGATTTATAAAAGAATCGCAATAGAAATCGGTAATTGTGTGTGCGCGCGCGTTTTTCATAAAACAATTATACGTTTGTAATGTAACATTTAATAAGCCAATATTGCAACGGTTTATTAAGCTCAATGAAAATGTTTTTACACTTTTTGTAGCCTTATAAAACATTTCAAAATCGCAGACATATATACTTAATTCATGTTCATATTGTAAAAATTACTGTGTCTTACGCGTGTTTCATTGAATAGCATAAACTAAACAAAAAGGAAAAGTAATTCCAAAACACATTGGAAATCTCTTCCATTTTTTTAACCAAGGCAAAAAAACAAAAACAAAAATAAACTGCATATTTTCTTCTTTGATGGTCTAATGAAATGTCTCTGATGATTTGTTTGGTTTATGTCATTCAATGTAACACGTGTAAGACCCAGTAATTTAAACAATATGAATGTGAATTTAGTGTATATCCTTTTGATTTTGAAATGTTTAATAAAGAAATATATATATATATATATATATATATATATATATATATGTATATATATAGCTGTTAATCTTTTCAAGATGCGCCAGTCTAAGTGACGTAGCAACCACATCTAAATAAATAGAAAAATATTTAAAGATTTATAAAGAATCGGAATCGGTAATTGTTTCGGAATCGTGAAAATTTTGGAACTGTCTCATCACAAATATATATATATATATATATATATATATATATATATATATATATATATATATATATATATATATATAAACAAACGGCTATAAATGTGCATACATGTTTCTGTAATTTCCCGTTACAGAGAAATCACGTCATCAGGCCAAGGAAACGAGAAATTACAGAAATATGTATGCACATATGTAGCCATTTGTTTGTAAAATGAATTTAATATATGCTCTGTTTATTATTGAGCACTTTTTGTAGACACATGTTGTTTCAGTGGCTTTACTTCTAGGAAACGAAATCAAACTAGCAGTATATATATATATATATATATATATATATATATATATATATATATATATATATGTATGCATATATATACATGTATATACATACACACATATATATATATATATATATATATATATATATATATATATATATATATATATATATATATATAGCTGTTAGTCTTTTTCAAGATGCGTCAGTCTAACTTGACGTAGCCACCACATCCATGGAGAAATTTGAAACAAGAATGCTAGTCACGTGCAAATATGATCAGTATTATTTGACGTAATCTGACCACAAGATCCATTGACAGAATAAAATCAATATAACCCACAAACAATAAAATAAAATGCCGACATCGCGTAGTTATTTCTTCATATGAACAAGGAGAAGATAATAAGAATAAGAAGATAAAAAAAGGAAAGGTTCAAATGCCTAATAGCTGATGTTATCGCCTTTTAAAGCGTTGTCCATATCAACCTTTTACACAAGGACGATTGCTTTTTATAAACGTAAACTATTATCTCGCAACTCAGCCTGCGGCCTCACTTGGCAAAAAGTAGGTCAACTGGTGCCTTTCATAGATTTTGACTTTTAAATACTAAACTGTTTGCATTAAAAGCATATGCAACAAACCAACTAAATGAGAAATAGTAATTATAATAATTATTCTGTATATATAAAACAATAGAAATGCGTGTGTCTGTCTGTAAATATTTAACCGATGAATTCTTAAACTACTTGATCACATAACACGGAAATTAACAGGAAATAGTAATCATGCACAAAAAGGCGGCTTATAAGGAGTCAAATCTTTGTTTGGATGGAGGAATACCGCGGACAGACATATATTTACAAGCTGAAATGCAAAATGTTTATGTCAACTTGTGGGATATTACTTATAGAATATTACTGCTAGTAATATCTTGTAAAACTTATGATCACAGGTTTCCATACCAGTTGATTGTTAGATAACTTTATTCTGAAGTATATATATATATATATATATATATATATATATATATATATATATATATATATATATATATATAAGGCTTTCTAAAAGTGCCTTTCATTTTTATTTCGCCCGAATGGATCAGAGCATTGTTATGATTACTGGACATATTCCATCATGATCTGAAAGTTCCCTCTCTCTGTTACAGATATTGACGTTATGAGACTCTAAGAAATCAAACCCTTAAATAGGTCTGCCCCAGAAGCAGAGATGCGTCATTGAATTATTGAATTTAAAAAAATAGGAGTCTTAAACTTTGGAACGGCCCTGCTATATATATATATTAAATTAAGTATATATATATGTATATATATATATATATATATATATATATATACATATATATATACTTAATTTAATCACATAAATTGATATACGAAAGTATATATTTATGCGTAAACTTTAAGTATTTACTTCAACGGTGCTGAATACGTAGGTAGAGCTAGGTAGTAAGACTCGAGAGAACCACAAAATCCTCGCATAAGCCTGATGAATCCTAGCGTGGATGAAACGCGGAATATTCTGTGTAGCTTAATTACTATATATATATATATATATATATATATATATATATATATATATATATATATATATATATATATATATATATATATACGTTTTATTTTTTACTAGCGGGGGTACCCGGCGTTGCCCGAGTGTTTGTTTCCGGGACGGGGGTGTTTAAAAAATGTTATGGTAGGTAAGTAGGAAGGATCAAACCCGGAGTCATGAGTAAAAGTAGGAAAATAAAGTGTGAAAAAAAACAAAAACAAAAAACATCTGCAACGTTAACAGTTCGGCCACCAAGAAAAGTCCATTCCAGTTGTTTAGGAAAAAAAACAAAAAAAAAAACGACTACGGTAGGTCGGCGCGAACGTGAAAATATAATGTGAATTGTCCAGCACGCTAACCACTACGCCACAGAGCACTGCAGCTTAGTTCAGTGATTTTAAATAACTTCACATGAAAGAACTACGAAGCCAAACCGGTGTTCTCTTCTCAACTGTTCCTTGTGAACGATCCCCAAACGGTGTTAAGTGGTGGCAGGGGGAGGAGGAATTTATAAGAGAGAAAATATTTTACCACTTCCATTGATCTTAACCGATTTTGGCCGTGACTTCTCAGCAGAAAAAGTATAGAAATCTAAGATTATCGAGGAATTTGAGAAATAATAAGCCTATAACACACCTCAGATATTGTTCTGCCGTTTGTGCATATTATATTTGCATGAAATATCTTGATTTTTAATCCTATTAAGGTCAAAATCAGACGGAAAAAATGAGTTCAATTTATTTATATAGAGAAGATTACCGTATCTTTCTGTTAAGTTACATTATTGTTGCAGCTACCCGGCCGTATTTTTTTTTTTGCCGTCTATTGCTTCCTCAGACTTTTACAGAAATGTTCGTTATGATGGGATGAAAGAGAGAATTATGTCAGGGGAGGGGTGTGAGAAGAGCGGAAAAAAGAGGAAGGGAACAAGGGGGTAAGGTGGGAGGGGGATGCTTGGTATGTCGGCAATGTTTTACAACAATATTGAGCACTTTCTTCAGTTTTTATTAATTACCATTTGTACTATATATATATATATATATATATATATATATATATATATATATATATATATATATATATATATATAAATTCGGTATTTAAAGAAAAGAATAAGATCAGTTCTGTAAAAGGAGACTCATCGGGATAATGCTAAGTTCAACAAATTGTATTGGAGCTTATATATATAAATTACTAGCATGTGTGTCCGGCGTTGCCCAGGTGTTTGGAGTTGTGTGTTGAACAACAAAAAAGAAAGTAGTAGGACGAGGGCATACTCAAACCCTTACCGCGAAGGAGGAAAAGACCGTTAAAAAAACATGACATCTTTGTCGTTGCGTCCATGGCCAAACCAGAAGTGGCGAAGTTTTAAATTTAGGCTAGTCAATCGATGAGGTGATGACTTTCGAAAATATCGGCGAAAAAAGCGATCCATCTTTGTAAAAAAATGCCTAATGTAGGGTGAAGTAATTAATATTTTTAGCCAATTTTTCGATATTTATCGTCCGATGGATTTTGCTTCAAAACGATATGAATCCCGTGAAAATCCGTCGCCTCTGTCGAAAGTTTTAGGCATACATACATACATACATACTTACATACATACATACATACATACATACATTAAAACAGACAGGTGCGATTTATATCATAGAAGATTAGGAACAATCTTAAGATAATAAATGTGACAATTATTATCTGAAGATTATTCCTAATAATTTATATTTCTTTTAAGCACTGTTATAATTTATTTTGTATACCGGGTTTAATTATTTTTTTATACCGGTATAGCATAAACCCAATATTTCGTGTCAACATTTTCCATAGCTTTAATACATATGATTAAATAAGCATCTTCCTTCAATTCACGGACCCTATATTCTCCCAAATAGTCTAATCACATATTTTGTTCTCATATATGAAATCCACCATGACAGATATGCCATATATTTACTTGCATTATGCAATAAAAAAGTATACTCCTGCTAAATCATAAATATCAATTTAGCTCCTATGTTTTTAAGAAATAAAACTCTTTCTCAACAATATATATTGATTACCTGATAGAAACGTCGATTATTGTAAACTGAATTGTGGGGGTTGATATAGGTAAGCAAACGTAAATTGCATGTTTCACTATTGTTCAAATATCAGGGCTTGAACTTCCGTTTCTTCGAACTTCTAGAATGCTCTACAGCAGGGAAGCCCCTTTTCAGATTCCTAGAGTAGTCACCCACCATAACTGCGTCTCAGCAACCCTGGATCGTTTCTAAGATTCTAGGATGTGAAATGTGGGGAGTTGTGCAGAAAAATGTTTGTTTATATTACGTTTAAATTTCTGCGGGTTAGTACAGTTAGAGAAACAGAGAACGGGAAGGGAATTCCAAGGTCTAGCAGGCCAAGGGAAAACAACTACTAGCTAGGAAGGTTTTGTCGCATTTTGGGACCCCAACAGTGAATGGGTTGGATGTTCTTCCTTATCAGATGAGTCGGGAGTATGTATGTCATTAGGGTTCAAGTGCTATGACGTCCTCATAGCATATTCCATTGAAATACTTGTAATAAAGACACAGGGGTGCAACATTGCGGTGATGGCAGATAGATTACTCTGGTCAAAAGCAAATTTATTGTTTGCAAACCTGGTCTCGAACTCTTTTAGATCATCGAACACGGGTTCTCAGGAAAACGGTCCATATGTGAAAATAGGTAGTCTATGTTGACAAATAAAAAAAAAAACGCAAACAATAAATTTGCTTTTCACCAGAGTAATATAAACAAACATTTTTCTGCACAACTCCCCACATTTCACATCTTAGAAACGATCCTAAATAGTAGCTCGCTACATTCCGGGCCTTGATGGAATAAGAAAGAGCAAAGAAATGCTTTAGAACAATTTCATGACTTTATTTTTTTGAAATATATTTATATCGCCCATAGTAAAATTTGCCCATTTTTTGAAAAGTAGTCTTATTATGTGTGCAAAATAAATAAATAAATAAATAAATAAATAAAAAAAGAAAGAAAAAAAAAGCCTCACCCTCATAAAAAAAAGGTTTTATATAATAATTGGTCTGTTTTTGGAAATGGGTCAGATCAACAAAGGATTTGAATTATCCAGTTTGCTCAGGCATCAAGTTGGCATGGCGACACCTTAAATGAGTTGAAAGCAAGACTAAAAACACAAAGAAAACCTGCAGCGACCATGTGGCTATTACAGGACAAAGACAGCCTCGACGAAAAAAGAAATGTTGACAATATAAAATAAGAAAATGACCTTCTGAAATGAAACGAGGTCACAATTTGCCAAAGACTAGAAGGTGTTTGGAATGCGCACTATGCGCCGAAGTGGAACGAGTATGATGCCAGTTAGAATGAAAGCCGATAAGTATGACGAAGGTTTTGGCGACGATCAACTAGGCTAGTTTAGGTGTAGCCTTCCAGCTAAATCAACCCCATTTTTATTATGTCACGTTGAAAAAAATATTATGTAGTCTTCTATATAAATAAAAGAGTTGATGTGTGTGTGTGTGTCTATGTGTGTGTGTGTGTGTGTGTGTGTGTGTGTGTGTCTGTCTGTCTGTCTGTCTGGGTGTAAATATTTAACTGATAAACTCTTAAACTACTGGCCAGATAATAAATGGCGAGCATAGACATTCAGGATGGTTGGGTGTTTTTGTTTTACGGCATATCAACACTTTTCAGGTTATTTAATGCCGAACCAGTGATTTTGAAAATATTTTTTTTAATATAATATATATATTTTTTTTCAATTCAGTTTCTATTTAAGTTGGGATCCTAACAGGTACTACCACTCCGGTTCAGAGTGAGCCTGGGAACGATGAATATAAAAGGGTGGCTCCACAGCCCCCAAAGCCCGCAAGCTGAGGCCTTACCATCGGATATAGTATAGTTTCAGGTCATAACCAGGCCAAGGCATTCAGAAAGACGGATACTGTTTTTTTTTGTTTTTTTTTCAAACAAGAACGATTATCGATAAAACAATCAAGATGTGTTGTTAAATCACTTTGAAAAATAAATAAATAAATATTAAATAAACAAATAGGGGCAATCCTGCATATAAATTGATTATTCTAAGGGAAGTAACTCTATATTACTAATAGACTCGTTTATCTTTTTATACGAGAATTTATGACGTTAAAACGTTATTCCGCGTAACAGAGTTTTATAACATACATAAGTTTTCACACTCCGGTGAACCAAGTGCAAGTGAAATACAAACGATTGCACTGAAAGGGACGGCTAGAATCCTGAAAAGATCTCTTGGTTGGACTCACTAAAATAGGGGTAAATGTCAGACATCTGGTTGGATGTCCCATCCCCTAGAAGAAAAAGTTTAAGAAAAATGAAAAAAAGACGTTTCAATTATACCAGTCATCATAGGAGCAACTGGGCTTATGAAAAAGAACTTTAAAAAGTACATAGCAAGCATACCCGGTGAACCAAGTGCAAGTGAAATACAAACGATTGCACTGAAAGGGACGGATAGAATCCTGAAAAGATCTCTTGGTTGGACTCACTAAAATATGGGTAAATGTCAGACATCTGGTTGGATGTCCTATCCCCTAGAAGAAAAAGTTTAAGAAAAATGAAAAAAAAAGAAAAAAAGAAGAAAATGCGACGATGATTGCAGAGAAATTGTAAGAAAAAATTTATATTCTTTTCTTTAATGTTAAAGTTTATATATTTTACTATCAATGTTATAAAACTTTGTCATCTAATATATAAACGGCTTTATGTTGTCTGTTTGTCTGTCTATTTTTGCCTATCTCAATATTTTCCAGCTCTATCTCCTTCGAAACTAAAAGTCGCAGAGCAGCGCTAGGGGCCTCAAATGATTAAATTTTTTTACGTCTAGTTCTTTTGTGAGACAAGGGTTGCGCAATCTCTAACCACACCTCTCCTGAATCGGCACTCTTTGGTGTCCAGTGCCAAGGAGAAGTCCAGGACAACTGGAAACAATGCCGAGGTAAGCGGAGAGCACATACAACACCTGGAACTTCCAAATGGTCACTCAATTAGTACTGACCAGGTATAAAGTGGCTTAACTTCGGTGATACTGTGGGAACCGGTGTGTTAACGTGATTATGCCGTATTATATATATATATATATATATATATATATATATATATATATATATATATATATATATATATATATATATATATATATATATATATATATATATATATATATATATATATATATATATATATATATATATATATATATATATATATATGTTTAAAGAAAAAATAGAAAAAAACCGAATGAAATTATTAAAAAATCAACGTTTCGTCCTTGTTTCAGAGGACATCTTCAGGATAATTGAAATAAAAATGTGATAAAAGAAAAAGCCATAGATCGTGCGAAAAAAGACAGTTTTTTAAATCCAACCCATGTCGGGAAAGGACGAATATGTGTGCGTATGGGAAGGTTGGGTTATATATATATATATATATATATATATATATATATATATATATATATATATATATATATAAAGCTGAGTGTGTCTTGTTGACTATTATTGAAAACTAATTCCATATAATGATAGAAGATGTATCGAGACACAGGAATGAGTATGTTTGATCTGGCATAACGATGATTAATTAAAATTGTAAGGTCTGCGTACGCGCCTGGTCCACAAAGTATGGAAATAAAAAATTAAAAATTAAAAAAAAAACGTTTACAAGTGTTTTTGATATAGATATACATAATAATATTTTGATAAGTATGTTTTAACTTAAATAGGGATATTATAATAAAATCATGGGGTCTGCGTTCGCGCCTGGCCTTCATAGAATCGAAATAGGCACAAACATTAATAAAGACTTTTCATATCTATCTGCATAAGTATACTTTGATAATTATGTTTCAGTTTGAAGAAATATGATATAATAAAATTATGGGGTGTTCGTTCGCGCCTGACCTCAATAGAATGGAAATATGTCACAAAATTTAACAAGTTTTTTTTTTTTAATATAGATCCACAGAATATTGTGATAAGTGTTTCAGTGTGAACAGGTATGGTATAATAAATTATGAGGTTTATCTATTTTATGTTTACTTTCATCATATTTTCTTTGGTTTTGATATCCCCACATATGAAGCTATCTCTTTACAACTCTTCGTTTTCATAACCTATCATACTTTTATAAATCAGAGTCCATTTTCTGTAGGCTGTTTTTGAACCCAGTATATATATATATATATATATATATATATATATATATATACACTAGCAAAAGTACCCGTGGTTGACACACACACACACACACACACATATATATATACATGTGTGTGTGTGTGTATGTGTGTGTGCTTATACTAATGTGTGCACGCGCGTGTGTGCGCATATGTGCGTGAGTTCGTTTCCTATGGATTCCGAAACGGTTGGGTCGATTTTTTATTAAATTTTCCGCGCAAATGCAATTTATGTATTTGGCAGTGTGCGTAGATAGGTTTTGTATCGAAATATATTCGATAGGTATCGATAATCTATAATCACAATATTCCGATAAAAGTAGGAAAAGGTGATTTTGATTAAAGTAAACATCGTATATAGATGTACATGGCAATTGCATTTGAGAAGTTTTATTGCAACACAAGCCGAAAGGCCTCACATAAAATCAAAAGTAATTTATTTTCATATAACAGAGCCGCATTTTTTCTGTAAAAGTCTGAGGAGGCTACAGACGGCCAAAAAAAACGGCTGGGTAGCTGAAGCAATAATGTAACTTAACAGAAAGATACGGTTATAAAAAAACAAAAACAAAAAACAAAAAAAAACGCATATTTGCTCTACAACAGTATTGAGCACTTTCTTCAGTTTTTATTAATTACCATTTCCACTATATATATATATATATTTATATATATATATATATATATATATATATATATATATATATATATATATAAGAGCAAATAGTTTATAAAACATGTTAAAAAATACTTTGAAAAAGAGTTAAAAACACATTTAATTTGAAAAGAAAATATTAAATAAGTGGATAGTCCTTAATTCGCGGAGTTTCGAAGAAATACTTTCTTTCTCATCAGAGGGTAGGATTTAGCAAAATGCAATATCGGATTTTGCTTGCAAAAGTATTTGATGATCCAATGACGATACTTTACCTTTCATCCAATATCAAATCACCTTTTTCTTCACCCTATTCTCTCTGCTTCACTTTTTGTTATCAAGTAAGATCTTTGAGTTACTTGTAGTTTCATCAAATACTTTTGTATACAAAATCTGATCCCGCATTTTAACGGCTGCTGCAGCTAATATTTTCGCTAGCCAGCTATCCTTCGGCTGCTGCTGCCGCTAATTTTCTCACACGCGTCTCTACGCGCTCTGTTACATATCTCTCTCCCTCTCTCTCTCTCTCTCTGTATATATATATATATATATATATATATATATACTCGTTTTTTTTATATTCAAAAGTAATGGACTCGGGTTTTTAGAGAGAGAGAGATGAAGAAAGAGAGAGGGTAATACAGGGATAATTTTTAGCCACAATAATAATAATAATAATAATAATAATAATAATAATCATTACCGTTACTTATTTCTATTAAATTGTATTTTATACAGGAAACCATCACCGAGTTATATTATTTCATTTATGATCTTGACATTATCATGTCGAAAACACGCCTGTACAATGAGTTTTCACATCTTAGCTTTCTACGTCACGTAATTTCATGCCTTGTATGGAGAGATTTTCATGAAGAGAAATGTGAATCTGATAGGCGAAATGCTCCCGTGAGTTACAAATCAATAAGCAACATAATATCCTGACGAATTGAACGCAACATGGCAAATTAGAATATGTCAATAAAACGTGGCGGTATAACGAATTACAAGTCGATATATATATATATATATATATATATATATATATATATATATATATATATATATATACACACATATATATACACACATATATATACATGTTATGTTATATATATTTATATACAAAGTTCTATTATTCGCATATACATATATATATACATGTTATACTATGTATATATATATACATGTTATCATATATATATATATATATATATATATATATATATATATATATACAAAGTTCTATTGTTCGCATTTTTTTCTTCTTAGTTTTTATATGCTTTTTTTCTTTTAAAAACTTACACTGTTCTTTTAGCGATGTAGATGACTTACTTGTGTACGTTTATACCTAGCATTGTCTACTTTATCCCTAGCACGAAAGAAAAAAATATTTTTGAAATTTTGTGGAAAGAAAATACTCAATGCACGCGCGCGTAAGTAATCACGATGAATGTATTTACTTATTTTGGTAAAATTAACCGGCGGTTTCCGATGGTTACGTGACCCGTTTTTATGTAAAAAAAACAAAACAAAAAAAAAAACAAAAAAAATAAATAAATAAAAACACAAAAAAACGAATTACTGAACTGAACGAAATTGAAAGGAAATATATACTTTACAACCTTCGGACACTGTAAAGATTAAAAATAGTTGAATAACAAAAAAAAAAAAAAAAAAAAAAAAAAAAAAAGGAACTAGTCGCAACTTAATACGAGTAACGTCACCGAAGTCAATCGGATACCCTCATTCAACTTTATACTTATTTTTATTGACAACACACGCACACGCGCGCGCGAGCGCGTACACACACACGTACACAAACACACACACGCACACGCACACACGGTTTATAGCCTTCGGACCAAGACCACACTGTAGTATCTGTTCTTATGCTACATATCACTATTTATATACGAGGTGCCTTCAACAAGTTTCCAGACTTTTTTCGTGTGGCTACTTTTATTAATAGTACACATATGAAACTCTAGTCGTCTTCGAAGTAATCTCCTCTGGCTGCAATGCACTTGTTGTACCGTTCAAACAAATTCTGGTTCTGATATTTTCGAAAGCCATCCTCTCCTTTCGATTGTCTAGCCTTAATTAAAACGTACATCAATTCTGGTTTGGCGGTGGTTGTAACAACAAAGACGTCACGGTTTTCCCCGTTCTTTTCCTCCTTCGCGGTACGGGTTCGAGCCTGCTTTCCCACTACCACTTTTTTTTTGTTTTTGCTCAACAAACACATCAAAACACCCTGGCAACGCCGGGCTGAAATGCTAGTATATATATATTTTAACTGCCATTTTTTTAAAATATAACTTTGAATGTTAGATTTCCACGTTTCGTTGTTAAATTACAGATTCAATCTGTCATAAGAGATTCTTCATCTTTTCTGTTCTCTGTCAATGAAGAAGAAATCCTTTTAGACTAAGGCATTTGTTATGTGTGTTCCAATCTAGAAAGCAACTTTTGGGGTCATGGGAAGAGATACATTTTTCACATTAAAAGTCGACCTTGTGTCTAATTCTGTATTCTCTACAACTGCATGCGGATGTCTATACCATTTACATTGGATTTCTTTTATAATTAAATCGGATTATTTTTACTTTGGACTTACCTCGCGTGTTTGCAAACATTGAAATTCCGACTCTTTAAAAAACAAAAAAAATTTTCTTTGCTTGTTGGATTTACCATCAAGTCTTCAGGCATTCTGGACGTCCTATATTCGGTTTGTTTTCCTATTTCTATATGTTGTAACCGATATAAACATATTACAATTTTTTCCATTTTATGACTGACCATAAAGTTTCGTATCCATCTAATGCTATAACCAGCAAATTCGTAGCTCAGCTATTATTATTATTATTATTATTATTATTATTATTATTATTATTATTATTATTATTATTATAATAATAATAATAATAATAATAATAATAATAATAATAATAATAATAATAATATCATCATCATCATCATCATCTTTCTTTCCTCTGAAGAGAGGAATAGCATTCTTTGAAACTTCACGGATTAAAGATTTTGAATTATTTTGTTGGAGGAGTATTCTGTCGAACAATAAATTTCCTTGTAAATTTCAATTTGCAGTCTTGATTTCTTTCCCTTGCATATATATATATATATATATATATATATATATATATATATATATATATATATATATATATAGCCGCACTGATATATATATATATATATATATATATATATATATATATATATATAGCCGCACTGATATATATATATATATATATATATATATATATATATATATATATATAGCCGCACTGATATATATATATATATATATATATATATATATATATATATATATATAGCCGCATTGATGAGCTGTGAAACAGCGAAACAGTACTGTATGTGGATAATGCTCCTCACCTTGAGTTGAGCATATTGAGAAGTGAAACACGAATTACCATTAGCATATAAGCGACGCTCTTTGTGTAAACAAATCGAGCGGAGGTATTTCGGACGATATGAAAACATCGTTAAACTCACTACTCGTTCAAGCAGCCGCCAATAGCGTAATGGTTAGGAGCCTTAACTGCCGTACAAACGGTCGGGTTTCAATCCTGGCTTGAGGTAGTTGCCTGTCTAGCCGCACTGATGAGCTGCGAAACAGTACTGTATGTGGATGACTGTATATATATATATATATATATATATATATATATATATATATATATATAAGTCACTATGTGTGAGTTCTTTCCTCATAGGTTCCGAAACGGTTGAGCCTATTTTTTTACAAATTTCACACAAAGGTAATTTTTGTCTGCCAGTGTTATTAATTATTTTTGTACAGAAATTCATCCGATAAGTATCGAAAATCTAAAAGATCCGATCCTAAAAATAGTCTTCTCGAAAAAATCGAAGAAATTTTACAGGGGAATATTTTATGTTACACCGGCAAGGGAGATAAAATAAATTTGGCAAATCATTTCTTAAAAAAAAAATGTAAAAAACAGATTTATTGACATCTGAAGATAGAGCACGGTGATAGAGAATTCGACTACAAATCGAATGACCCCCCCTGTCCAAGTCCTAGTTTACTTCACCATTATCATTCCTAATAATATATAATATTCAATAGAGGATTGATTTTATAATAATGCGAATGCAATCTGCATAAATTAAAATATCATGTTTTTGTTTAAGTGTATTGTATGAGAGGGCAACGCCGGGCGTCTAACTAATATATATATATATATATATATATATATATATATATATATATATATATATATATATATACATACATACATACATACATATATATATATACATACATATATATATATATATATATATATATATATATATAAGCGAGATAAGACACTGATAGAATTCAGATGAAAAATCCTGATAGATATTACTTGAAGTAATATTTTCAAGGAGATCCTTGCCAAAAAGGAAAAACTCAATATTTAAGAATAGAGCAATATATAAGTTTCGTGATTAAATTTTAAATTCTGAAAAAATAAACTACATATAGAAACATATATTTGATTTAAGAATTTATTGTTTGACAAAAGGAATATATAGAAGGGGTTATTTTAATTTCCTTAATCCATGGATTTTCAACAGTGACTCATCAGAGGAAATGAAATGCAGTTAGCAAAATGCTCAGCTGCGAATGGACGGTATTTTGCTTTTCAGCACAATTATTGAAAATAGTTTTTTGAGTGGATGTGGATAATTATATGGAGAAAATTATATGAAAAGAGAAGTTGATACAACCTGGGTAATCCATTATCGGAAGGAGTTTAATGTCGTTCGGGGTTATAAATCCAGGTGAGCAGAAAATAGGCCCGTGGGAGAAAGTGATATTCCCATATAGCGAATGCGTAATGCTTCTTATTGATTTTTCGAAAAGTATACCGGACAGCCTTATTCGTTGTTGCGTTGATTGTGTGTTAGTTGCTTTAATCCAAATGCTTTCTCGGTGTTGACAAAGTGCATCCGAAATTGGGTGGATATACCATTCCATTGTAATTATCCCCGTGTGTAATAGAAATTGAGCATTGAGTTAAGTGTGCAATGGACCTCGGAACCAATAGTGTAGTTATCAAAATAGCAAAGATAGCAAAATAATCCTGGAGATGATATTCAGACGGTGCTTTGGAACAGCTTGCTTGAGGCGTGAGTCTCTGTAGAAAGATAGTTCGTTTTATTGTTTATGGTGGGTGAGGGAAGCCTTTTAGATGAGGGAAAGAGGAGAGTTGTGTGAAGTAGAGAGGGTAAAGAGAGAGGGGGGGGTTAAAGTTGGGCGAGCATACGGTTCTTAATGGAATTTTTTCGGCGGGGGGGATTGTATTTCAGTATTCTTTAAAAGGGTTGACCTCTTGATTTTAAGTTCAAGTGGGAAATGGATATTCTTGTGATTTTCAATGGGGAGTGTGCATGATAGGGGGTGGGGTGCTTTTTTTGCTGTGCAGATTGGTGAGCTGATGAGGTGGAGATAGAGACGGGTCATGGTGTGAAAATATGGAATGTTTAGAAGGTCACTTAATTAAGTGAGTTTAAGGTTGGGTTCTTTTAATTTTGGGTGTATATTTAAATATTTCTGTTTGGAGGCGATCTATGAATGAGTTTGTTTTGTTGTTCGTTGAGTTGGAATTGATGTTTGAGTGAGTGCTTTATATACTGTGGTTAATTAGATATTTTTGTAAAGAGGAGAGTTGACTTAAATGTGGAGCTGGGTATGTGGTCGCCCAAGCGTGGTTAATTTTAACTATTTATATAATGATTACTTGTATATCCACCTGTCAAACCTAAACATAAGTACAAATATAAGCACATATATACCCATAGACACGCATACATACGTACATATACATATATAGACATACACATATACATATAGATAGTATACACTTACGCACAAACACTGATCTATACCATGCTTACCTAAATACAGATTTATATACATACGCATCGTTATACTAATGCATATGTGCACTTAATTACATATATAATATCATAACGCAAACACGCATATTAGAGAAGGGAACTACTTATACAGCCGGGCGATTATGCATCCGCGCGTACTCGAATGTACAACTGCGCTCATAAGCACGGCCGAACATCGATATAATCAAGTACAAGCATGCAATTCATACTCCTTTTATCATACATACATACAGCAAATATACAACTACATAATTGTTATGTCTAGAAAGAGATAAAGGTGCGCACACTGATACATAACATACAAATACAGAGAGCGTGCACCTACCTTTAATGATATATATGCATCAACAAATGATAGGGTTTATCTAACGATTCTATTATAGAAAGGGGTGTGCTCCCCAATTGCCAACAACATTTTTATATGGTCCAGAGAGATATAGATAGTTAGAGTGTACCAATATACGGCTAAGGTGTATAACTCTGTTAAATATCCATGCTCACATAAACACACTCACATACATATATATGAATATATATATATATATATATATATATATATATATATATATATATACATACATAAACACACATACATACGCGTATACACGCACACACACATACACACGTGGATACATACATATATACACTACAGCTCATAATCATATGTATATAGACTCAACACAAAACGAACGTTTACAAGCTCACACACACACACACACACACACATATATATATATATATATATATATACATCCACATATATAAGGAAATGAAGTTAATGGAGACAAGAACATGCACATATATATATATTCACGCACACATAGACACTTATATACACATATACACACATATACACATATACACATATATATATACAGATGTACAGCCATACATAGACATGTACAAACATATACTTGCTCAAACATGCACATGTATAAGAACACATATAAACATACCTAAATATTAACATAGCTACAGCGCATGCAACACCCATCCTCTCATACAAGCTTGAATCCAATTATGCGCATAAGCCTGACGAATCCTACAGTGGATGAAACGTAGAATATTCAGTATAGCTTAATCGCCATATATATTTTATAAATTACTAACTAGCTCTGCCTACGTGTTGAGCACTTTTGAAGTAAATACTTAAAGTTTACGCATAAATCTATACTTTCGTATATTAAATTTGTGTGAGTAAATGAAGTATATATATATATATATATATATATATATATATATATATATATATATATATATATATATATATATAAGCAATCTGGCTAATGTAGTGTAAAAATATTATTGTAAGTATTATATATACACCCCGTGCCAGAATTATATGCAAATCGATATTCTTGTTCTCACTCCGATAGTTTTCAATGAAAATTTGTGAAATTTAGCACGTTATATGGTAACACTGACACAAGCGCAGATCTAAACTTTTAAGCTAATCTGCACAGTAATAAACAATTGGCAGCCATTTTGGTTATTTGCCTTTTATTTCAGCGTGCCAACTTTATATGCAAACCAATGCTAAAATATGGTCATTCTTGGAGTTGTACTGCCTTCCTACGGAGTAAATATTTTGTTTCAAGATGCTCCACAGATTTTCGATGTAATTTAAATCTGGAGAACAGGCTGGCCATCGCATTATTTTCCCATGTCTGGCAAAAACTCTCTCTAAATATTAAGAATGAGACGGTGCATTATCACGCATGAATACCATCTTTTTCTGGAATGCCAAATACGGCTTTCTTGGGCCAGGGTTCCAAGTGTTCTTTAATGAAGTCAATGTAGAGTTTGGCGGTAATTTTCACTCCATCTGCGACTTTGAATGGTCCTACCACCTCATTGCCAATGATTGCAGCCCATGATATCACACCACCACCTCCTTGTTGACGCCTGATCCTTTGGGGACGTAGAACCTCATTATAGTACCATCTTTCCCTCCACCCATCGGGTCTATTAAGGGTCGCTTGTCACTCATCGGTGAACAAAACAGTTTGAAAATTCACTTTCACGTGATCGCTTGCCCACTCCATCCTCTTTTTCTTGTAATTATCCTTCAATTGAGGGCGGACCTCTGGCTTTCCAAATTTTGCAATCGTCCTCAGGATACGGCAGCGAGTTGATTTGAGCACATCAGTAACGCCAGCTTTTTCAAAAACTTGTTTGCTAGTTTCAAGTGGGTTACGGCGAACTTCTCTCTGAATCTTCCTCATTGTTCGACGTAGAGATATGAAGGTGGAAGTTTTATTATGGAGCCTTTGAACAATTTTAGACTTCGCACCTTTACGTCCCATCTTGTATATAAAGTTGATACGCTGAAAAAATGCGAGTGACCAAAATGTCTGCCGTTTGCTCGCTATTGCGCAGATCAGCTTAAAATTTTATATCTGCGCATGCGTTAATGTTGCCGTATAACGTGCGAAGTTTCACGAATTTTCATTGAAAACAGTCGGAGTTAGAACAAAAATATCGATTTTCATATAATTCTGGCACGGGGTGTGTGTGTGTGTGTGTGTATATATATATATATATATATATATATATATATATATATATATATATATTATTACATTTTCACCCAAAACAAGGCACATTGCCACTTTATTGTAGGGGGCTACTATCAGGGACATAGGCATCAGGGGTACTATGTAGGGAATTGGGCAGCAAGCTGTCGTTTCACGTTACACTTGAACTTCTGCATGTCAGTACAGTTGGGGAAGCAGAGACCCGGAAGGGAATTCCAAA
Organism: Euprymna scolopes; assembly: GCF_053919585.1. Lineage (NCBI taxonomy): Eukaryota > Metazoa > Mollusca > Cephalopoda > Sepiida > Sepiolidae > Euprymna > Euprymna scolopes. Next base: position 9,695,160 of record NC_136494.1, read on the forward strand.
GTCTAGCTGTCCTGGTGAAGAAACTACTGGAGTAGAAGGCTCTCTTATATCTAAGGATCTCTACTGTGTAGGGGTGGGTTTATTAGCTTGTCCAGTTTGTCGGGGGTATTTACGTCGGGGGCACAAGTGCGTGTAGTTCGTCAGAGCATTCACCATTAAAATACTTGTAGAACAGGCAGGGGGATGCAACTTTTTGTCGATGGGACAGAGGCTGATGTTTAAATGACAGTTTAGGACCCATCAGATTGGCGACTCTCTTTTGAACCTTATCTAGAAGCGAGAGACTAGTGGCAGATGCACCAGCCCAAATATGGCAACAATACTCCATACATGGGCGAATGGTGGCCTTATAGAGGTACAAGATACTTTCGGCGTTACCAGCTTTCTAGCACGGTAGAGAGAATCTACCTTCTTCGCAGCGGTCCTGGCAATACTCTCAATGTAATTGTTCCAACTCATGTTTCCTGTGAGCGTTAGGACGAGGAGTTTAAAAGATGTACTTTCAGATAGTCATTGGCCATTGCTATTGCATTTATTTAAGGAAACGAGTTTAGTCTTGGCAGCATTGAATGTGACCATCCATTTTTGCCCCCATTCCACTACAGATCGAGGGTCAACCTCCAGTGTTTCTGCTATTTCTTTAGATATGGGTTCATTTGTTTTCCTATCGTGTCTATTATAGAGCGTGGTGTCGTCAGCATATATACACATCTCACAAAAAATTTTGTCAGGGAGGTAATTTATGAATATTAGGAATAACAGAGGTCCAAGGATAGACCCCTGAGGTACTCCTGCATTTAAATCATATTATTTAGTCGAGGGCAAGCTGGATTTTTCTCTTATCTAAGAAGGATTTAATATGTAATGTATTCTTCCAGTGATACCACATCATCTGATTTTCCTGAGAAGACCTTCATGCCATACCCATAAGTCTTAGATATATCTAGAGCTACCGCTCTACCCTACCCCGCTTTGTTCAGTGACTGGTATATATGTTCTGAGATTACAGTTAGGATGTCTGCTGTGGAACAGGCTTGCCTAAATCCATATTGCTGGTCAGTCAGAAGTTTAGCATCTGTAAGGTGATGGAATAGAGTTTGGTTAATTATGGTCTCAAATATTTTGGCGAAAAGTGGGAGGAGGCTAATAGGGCGATAATTTACTGGGTCAGTTCTTTCGCAGAATTCTTGAAAACTGGTGCTACAGAAGCAGTTTTCCAGCAAGCAAGAAAGCAAGATTCATTAAGGCATTTGTTGTAAAGTTTGGACAGAACTAGAGCTACTTCGGTGGAGCACTTTTATATATATATATATATATATATATATATATATATATATATATATATATATATATATATATATATATATATATATATATATATATATATACTAGCAAAAGTACCCGTCGGTGACTGGGTTCAAAAACAGCCTACAGAAAATGGACTCTGATTTATGAAAGTATGATAGGTTATGAAAATGAAGGGTTGTAAAGAGATAGCTTCGAATTTGGGGGTATCAAAACCAAAGCAAAATATGATGAAAGTAAAAATAAATAAGATAAACCCCATAATTTATTATATCATACCTGTTCACACTGAAACACTTATCACACTATTCTGTGGATCTATATTTAAAAACCTTGTTAAATTTGTGACATATTTCCATTCTATGGAGGTCAGGTGCGAACGAACACCCCATAATTTTATTATACCATATTTCTTCAAACTGAAACATAATTATCAAGATATACTTACGCAGATAGATATGAAAAGTCTTTATTAAATTTTGTGCCTATTTCCATTCCATGGAGGCCAGGCGCGAACGCAGACCCCACAATTTTATTATACCATCCCTATTTAAGTTAAAAAATACTTATCAAAGTATTCTTATGTACATCTATATAAAAAAAAAACTTGTAAACTTTTTTTTTTTTAAATGTTTGTTACCATACTTAGTGGACCAGACGCGGATGCAGACCCCACAATTTTAATGAATCACCGTTCTGTCAGATCAAACATACTCATTCCTGTGTCGCGATACATCTTCTATCAGTATATGGAATCAGTTTTTTAAAATAATCAACCATATAGGAGTCTATTCGTGACCACACACACACACACACATACACACAGCTTTATATTATAGATATAGGGAGAGGTAGAAGAAAAGGGGGGAGAGAACATGATAAAAGAGAGTTCGAAATTTGATTTGTCGAGTTGTTAGGATTCTTACAAAACATGTTTGCTTCAAGAATCCTTTAGTATGTTGTTCAGTATTTGATGAACTCCATTTCTGTAATTACCCGCACAATTTCTACTAGTCCCATATTGTTACACTGGGAGATCGATGCTTACTAACAAGCGTTTGGGGAGGGAAGGGGTTATTAAGCAACAGGTGGACAACAAAAAGGGAAAGGGAAAGAAGAAAATACTATAAAACCGTTCAAAATATATACACAGCATTTCGTCAAGCTCAGAGTACATGTTGAGTCTTGATCGGAGGAAGATTCCATTCACTGGATCTTTCCCAAACACAACGAAACAAAGGTAATGAAAAAAAAATCGAAAGGTAAACAGAGGCGCCCCACTATTTCCGACAAAGAAATAATTGATAGAAGAATCAATAAAAGAGTTAATGAAGCAAATGTTTTTTTTTCTTTTAACTATTTAACGGCATATCAACCCCTAGATTATTTACTGCCAAAATTTAAAAAAATAAAAAATAAAATAAAATAAAAACACTATCGGTGGAAAACGGTATTCATTAAAACTAGCTGAATCTGTGGAAATTCCACAGCGCCATCTTTCATATGTAATGCATTGCTACTAAGCATCATGTGGACGTTTCACGTGAACGGAGACATCGCGATATTATAGTAGCCCTTTTGCTAAAGCTGTAAGAGTATTTATCTAAGTAATCTGGTTAATGTTATGGAGGCCCAGCGCGATCGGAAACCCCACGATATCATTATATCATCTTTAGGCAGAAGAGATATTAACCTTGGATCCTAGCCAGAAGACCAAGAAGATATATTTTAGTCTTACGTACGGCCTAAAAGCGACATCATTTTTAATTTTTTATTTTTTTTACATCGTGTGTAATCGGGCGATCTTATTTATTAAAATCTTTGATGATCAGGAGATCCTATTTATTAAAAAGGAGGATAGAATGTGATAACATACTACGAAAAAAAGAGAGACGTTAGTTATTTGGTGTTGGTTAGTGCATGGCTGGACGACAGAGAGGTGTTAAGATGTCAATCGCGCTCACTGCTGTGTCTGCTCTCTTTAGTTTTCTGTTGTTTTTTTTTTCTCTCAAAATATCAATCGACATTCCTAGAAATTTAAATATTAAGATATTGCATTTTACTTTTCTATTTTGCATTGTGCAATTCATAACTTTTGACCTGGAATGAAAACAGTTCTTGCTTTCGTGATAATTACAATTCCAATCTACATTATTGGGACTCAAGAATGTAGATTAAAATCCATCGGGAATATGCACGTGGGCGTACTTTTGCTTTCAAATGTACGTCGCCACGTCTCCATATCAAACATTGGGAATCACATTTAAACAAACGGAATAATAATCTTCTGAAACTCGGGCATCTTTCCGGTGGGCTCATAATTTTGAACGAAACCTTTTATTTAGTCGGCATGTTCTTGTTCTGTCAGTCATAACTGAAAAGAAATCCTAAGTAGTTAACCATTTTATTTTGAGTGTCATCCGCCCTGAATATTGAACCTTCAACCTCCAATTTACAACTGAATTCCACCCAGTGCCTTATCCACTACGCCACAGGTTCGTGTTTCGTCAGTTTCTCGCACAAATATTCATATAAAATCATAAAGTTACGTTAGTACTTAAATTTTTAATATATAAATTATTATTATCACTGCTTGATACTGTTTATTATTGAGTGGAAAAATAACCCTATCAGCCATTGGCATCACCGCTTTGAAGAGGATTTACACCAGATCAATAAAAAGATGAACCTTCAGGATGGTAGCGTGCATAAATTTGGTGATTCTCTGAGAATGTGCGGTGCCATCTGTTTGATTATATAACTCAAAACTATTTTTGTAAGGATTCAAGGATAAGAGTTTATAAGTGCCAGTTGGCCGGTAAGACAACATCGTCATTATCGGTAATGGGGGGGGGGACTGTGGTAATGTTTGTTAATTCAGAGGACAGCTCAACAGATACTTGTTCACGTTAGATTAGAAAACGGCCATGTTATAGTCAGCTGGGAAGCATTCCCGTAGTATTGTGTTTCATAGACGTGTAGGTCTATGAAAGAAATTTATGTTTGTTTTTTTTTTTAACACAGATAGATAATAAGTGAAATTTTAAGTAGTTGTTGTCGATAGAAGAGTGTCTGCTCTGAATGTTCTACAGGATGGGAGCCGAATTCCTGTTGCGTATTATTTAAAAGTACAAGTGACTTTGTTTTGCGTTTACATCTATTGTGGGGGAACGTCTAATTGTATGGATTTCATACAAACCCCGATTTGCGATCCGGCTAGTTTTATGAATGACACAACACCACCAGTGTCGGAGCAAAAAAAAAAAAAAAACCGTCGCAGATGTCAAGGATCCTTGCTACATGTTGGTTCAGCGGTGAACGGTATTGTTCCGGATCATGTCCATATGTCAAACATAAATGTTAGTCATGTCATAGGCACTGGCACAAGTGAAAACCTTTGTTCTCGGGATCTAAATCTACCGGATCAAATACAAAGGAAGTTCGACGGAAATCGTGCCATAATTCACATCGCCAGGGAATATTTTCGTATTCATTGTCCATTGAATGCGTTTCGTATTCATTGTCAATTGAAGGCATCTCAAGTTATTGGAAAGTTTTAATCACAGTTATATTCTGAAAATCTATATATTTAGAAAAGTGAAATTGTCTCTGTGTGTGTTTGTATGTGTGTATACATTTCCATACCAAATTACTCTGTCAATTTTCAGTCTACAGACTCAAGATTTGACAGAAGAGGTATTGAGGTTTGGGAAATCTTTTTTAATCCGTTTTCGGACAGAAAATTTGGCTGTTAAAGGGTTAAAGATCATCGATTTTACCCTTGAGAACTCTACCAAACTCCTCCGCCAATTTTGGGCCTAAACAATTGAAATTTTAAATGTAGGTTACAGAAACATGGATGAAACTATTTAATTTGATTTAAGCCCAAAACAATAAATATGAAGGGGTCAAAACTGGGGTCAAAATTAAAAAAATTTGACCTCTCAGCCAATTTTTGGTATAAACATTTGGAATTTTAGATAAAGTGTATTCAGAGATAGAGCAAGCTTTTTAATCGAGTGTTAGCTGAAAATTTGGCTGCTTAGGGGTAAACGTTCAAAAGATTTTCCCTTTGCGGAATCTAGCAAAGTATTCAGCCAATTTTGAGAATAAACATTTGAAGTTTTACGTAAAGGATATTCAAGTATGCAGCAAAATTTTAATCAGTTTTTAGGCGAAAATTTGGCTGCCAAGATGTCAATATTAGAAAGAGTTGAACTTTGTAAACTCTACTAAATTCTTCCGACAATTTTGGGTCTAAACACTTCAAATTTTAGATCTAGGTTACCTGGACATGAGTCAAACTTATATATATATATATATATATATATATATATATATATATATATATATATATATAATAAAGCGGTGCCCTCTTCTTGTAACAGAGCGTCGACATCGTGAGAAAAGCATTATCAGCTGCATTAAAACCAAATCGTCAACTGTGCACGCGCTGACGTCAGAAGTAGAATTAGGATAAGAATTACGATTAGGATAAGGGTTAGGGTTACTATTAAGATTAGGGTAAAGATTAGTGTAAAAGCAAGAGTTAAGGTTAAGATTAGGAGTAGGGTTAAGATTAGGTTTAGAGTTAGGATTAGGTTTACGCGAAAATTAGGGTTAGGTTTAGGGTGAAGATTAGGTTTAGGGTTTGGCTTAGGTTTAGGCATAAATTTGAGCACGGTTTAGGGTAAGGATTAGGTTTAGACGTAAATTAGAGTTAGGTTCAGGGTTAGGATTAGGTTTGGGCGTAAATTAGGGTTCGGTTAAGGGCAAGGATTAGGTTTAGGCGAAAATGAGGGTAAAGTTTAGGGTTAGGATAAGGTTTAGGCATAAATTAAGGTTAGGTTTAGGGTAAGGATTAAGATAAGGCGTGAATTAGCGTTAGATTTTGGTTAGGATTATGTTTAGTCGAAAATAAGGGAAAGGTTTAGGGTTAGGATTAGGTCTAAATAAGGGTTAGTTTCATGTTACGATTAGGTTTAGGCGTAATTTAGGGTTATAGTTTAGGGTTAAGATAAGGTTTAAGCGTAAATTAGGGTTATGGTTTTGGGTTAGTATTAGGTTTAGGCCTAAATTAAAGTAAGGTTTAGGGTAAGGATTAGGTGTAAATTAGGGTTGGGTTGGGGGGTAGGATTAGCTGTAGGCGTGAAATAAGGTTAGGTTTTTGGTTAGGATAAGGTTTAGGCGTAAATTAGGGTAAGGTTAAGGCTTAAGATTAGGCATAGGCGTAAATTAAGGTACGGTTTAGGGTAAGGATTATGTGTTTCCGTAAATTAGGGATAGGTTTAGTGTTAGGATTAGGTTTAAGTGTAAATAATGGTTGGGTTTAGGGTTAAGATTAGATTTAGGCGGTAATTAGGTTAGGTTTAGGGTAAGGATTATGGTGAAGCAGAAATTAGGGTTAGGTTCGGGGTTAAGATTATATTTAAGCGTAAATTAATGTAAGATTAAGGGTTACGATAAGGTTTTGGCGTAAATTAATGTTAGGTTAGGGTTGGATTAGGTGGAGACGTAAATTAATGCAAGGTTTAAGGTTAGGATAAGGTTTAGACGTTAGGTATCGTAAGGTTTTCGGTTAGGATTAAGTTTAATCATAAGTTAGGGTTAGGTGTTTGGTTAGAATTAGGTTTAGGCGTAAATTAAGGTTAGGTTTTTGGTTAGGATAAGGTTTAGGCGTGAATTAGGGTAAGATTAAGGGTTAGGATTAGGTTTAAGCGTAAATTAAGGTCAGATGTAAGGTTTTGCTCAGGTTGAGGCATAAATGAGGGTTATGTTCAGGGTTAGTATTGGGTTTAGGCATATATTAGGTCTAAGTTTAGGGTAAGGATAAGGCTTAGGCGTAAATTAGGGTTAGGTGTAGGGTTAGGATTAGGATTAGGCGTAAATTAGGGTTAGGTTCATGGTAAGGATTAGGTTTAGGTGTAAATTAGGGCTGGGTTTAGGGTTAGAATTATGTTTAGCGGAAATTCGGGTAAGGATAATTGTGAGAAGTGAATTAGCGTAAATTTTAGGTAAGGATAAGATTAAAGCATAAATTAAGGTAAGGTTAAGGGTCAGGATTTGGTTTAGGCGCAAATTTGGGTTAGGTTTATCGTAAGGATAAGGTTTAGGCGTAACTTAGAGTTAGGTTCAAGGTTAGGATTAGGTTAATATGGAAATTAGCTTAAGGTTTAGGGTCAGGATTAGGATTAGGCGTAAATTAAGGTTAGTTCTTGTGTTAGTGTAAGGTTTAGGCGTAAATTAAGGTTAGGTTTTGGGTTGGGATAAGGTTTGGGCGTAAATAAGGGTAAGATTTAGGGTAATTATTAGAATCAGGCGATAAATACGGGTAGGTTTGGGGTTAGGATTACGTTTAGGCGCAAATTAAGGTAGGTTTAGGGTTAGGATTATATTTAGGAATTAATTAGAGTTAGGTTTCGGGTTAAGATTAGGGTTATGCGTAAATTAGGGTCAGCTTTAGGGTTAGAGTTATGGTGAGGCGAAATTAAGGTACGCTTTAGGGTAAGGATTCAGTTGAGGTGTAAATTAAGGTACGGTTACGGGTTAAGATTATGGTTTAGCCGTAAATTAGGGTGAGGTTTAGGGTAAGGATAAGGTTAAGGCGTAAATTACGGTAAGGTTTAAGGTTTGGATTAGCTTAAGGCATAAATTAAGGTACGGTTTAGGATTAAGCTTAGGTTTAGGCGAAAATTAGTGTAAGGTTTAGGTTGAGGATAAGAGTTAAGCGTAACATAGTAAAGTTTAGAGTAAGGATTAGGTTTAGGCGAAAATTGGTGTTAGGTTTGGGGTTAGGATAAGGTTTACGTGTAGATTAGGGTAAGGTTAAGGTACGGATAAGGTTTAGGTGCAAATTAAAGTTAGGGTAAAAGTAAATACAGGTTAGGTTTAGTATTAAGATTAGGTTTAGGCGTAAATTAAGCGTAGATTTAGAGTCAGGACTAGGTTTAACGTAAATTAGGGTAAGTTTCAGTGTTAGGATATCGTTTAGGCGTAGATTAATTTTAAGTTTTGGGTTAGGATTAGGTTTTAGCGCAAATTAGGGTTAGCTTAAGGGTTAGAATTAGGTTTAAGCGTAAATTAGGGTTAGGTTTAGGGTTAGGATTACATTTAGGCGTAAATTAGGGTTAAGTTTTGGGTTTGGATTAGGTTAGGCGTAAATTAGAGTTAGGTTTAGGGTTAGTATAGGAGCTGGTTTTAATTCTATAGAAGTGCTGATATATAAAAGATCACGAATTTCTTTTCTTCTATTCTTATCGGTTATTTTCATTTTTATTTATTTCACTTTTTTGACAACGTTTGAACCTCAAGGTCACACTTTAGTTGAGTTCAATGGCTTAAGCATTGTGTGAAAATCACAACAAAGATAAATAATCCGAAACAAAAATTCATGTGAATAATGTTTTTTTTTTATTTTAAAGAATATTTTTTTCTATACAAAATAATGAAATGTTTCCCCGCCACTCCCTTATTTTTGTTGGAAACATCTGCTTTTGCTCTCATAAAAATTAAATGCCCCGTTGAAACATTTCGCTCAGTTTTATAAAGACGTTTTTTTTCTAAGAAGCTAAACAAGTTTTGCATGTTAATAAAATAACACAAAGGTTGAGTAAGCATTTCCGCCTTATTTAGTTTGGCAGTTCTGCGCAAAATATTTGCTTTTTATTAATATTTGTTACACCAGACGTGAAGCGTAATACGTTTTTTTTTGTAGAAATCGCTCCAGACATGCACGAAGCCGCTTGATGTGAACAGCTAAAAAATTAAAAGAAATAAAAATTAAAATACAACTTGAAGATCGAATACTTGCCAACAATAAGTGTTAGCTAGATAGATTTCCCCTTAGATACCAGCAATTCTTCGCCCTTTGTCAGAAACGTCACACATGGAATGTGAAAAAAATTTTTTCATAGGACAAACTCTAGACAATTTGGCCCCCTTACCCTTTATTTTTAGACTCAAATCAAATTGTAAAGTTTGATCCATGTCCAAGTAACCTACATTTCAATTTTCAAGTGTTTAGACTCAACATTAGCAGAAGAATTTGGCAGAGTTTTCAAGGGTCACATTGTTAAACTTTAATCCCTTGACAGCCAAATTTCTGGCCGAAAACTGATTAACAAAATTGTTCCCAATCTCAATAATCCCTATGTCAAATCTCGAGTCTTTAGATCGAAAATTGACAGAGTTATTTTGTAGGGAAATTTACACACACACACACACACACACACACACACACACACACACACACACATTTTCACTTTTATGTATATATTAGCAGTTCAGCCCGGATTTGTTCGGGCTCTATGTCCCGTTAAGAACTTGACATGCATCTGTCTATATTAAAAAGTTTGAATATCTATGGTAATGCCTTTTCTACGTAATATGCTTCCTTAACTACCATAGAGAAAATTTTCTAGAAACCGCAGAGGTCAAATTTTCTTTTACTTTGACCCTAATTTTGACCCCTTAACATTTATTGTTTTAGGCTCGAATTAAATTAAAATGTCTGACCCATATCCAAGTAACCTACATCTAAAATTTCGAGTGTTTTAATCCAAAACTGGCGGAGAAGTTTGATAATATCTGCAAAGATCAGATCTTTCAAATTTGACCTCTTGGCAGCCAAATTTTCTCCTAAAAACAGATTAAAAGCTTGCTGAAAGCCTAAATACTCTTTATGTAAAATTTCAAATGTTTAAACCCAAAATTGGCTTAATAGTTTGCTAGAAACCGCAAAAGTCAAATCTTTTGAACTTTGGCCCCTGGAAGCCAAATTTTCAGCAAAATCAGAAAAAAAAGAAGAAAGCGATTTAAAATCTTGCCCTATCTCTGAATACACTTTATGTAAAGTTTCAAATGTTTAGACTAAAAATTCGCTAACTTATTTGTTATAGACTGCGGAGATCATTTTTTAAACTTTGACCCTAATTTTGACCCCTTACAACTTATTGTTTTGGGTTCAAATCAAATTATAAGTCAGATCCATGTCCAAGGAACCTATATCTAAAATATCAAGTGTTTAGACCCAAAATTGGTGGAGAAGTTTGGCAGAGTTCTTAATGGTCAAATCGTTGAAATTTGACCTCGTAACAATAAAATTTCTGACCGAAACCCGATTAAAAAGATTTTCCCAAATCTAAATAATCACTCAATATATATATATATATATATATATATATATATATAGACCAAAAATTGACAGTTATTAGGTAGGAAAATGTAGAAAGACAGAGAGACACGCACCAACACACACACGTTTTCCCTTTTATATATATACTAGCATTTCAGCCTGGCGTTACCCGGGTCTTTGTATGTGTATGTTGAGCAAAAAAGAAAAAACGTGATAGTAGGAAGGCAGGCTCGAACCCCTACCACAAAGGAGGAAAAGAACGGAAAAAACCTGACGTCTTTGCTGTTACGACTACCGCTAAACCTGAAGTGACGTAGGTTTAAATTAAGGCTAGACAATCGAAAGGAAAGGATGACTTTCAAAAATATCGGCGAAAAGGGCGATCCTCCCTGTAGAAAAAGTGCCCAGTTTAAGGTGAGGATATTTATGTTTGTAGACAATTTTTCGATATTTGTTTTCTGAAACGTCGGACTTCAAAACGATACTGATCTTGACAAAATCCGTCGGCTCTGTCGAAAGTGTTGGGCAGACATGCAAACATACACACATACATACATACATACATTTATATATTGGAAACTAAAAATTTTCGCCTCAAACCGATAAAAAAGCTTGCCTTATCTCTGAATACCCTTTATGTAAAACTTCAAATGTTTAGACCAGAAATTATCTTAATAATTTTGTAGAGACCGCAGAGGTAATTTTTTTTAAAACTTTAACCCCTATTATGACTCCTTAACATTTATTTTTTGGGACTCAAATCAAGTTATTAAGTTAGATCCCTGTCCAAGGAACCTATATCTAAAATTTCAAGTGTTTAGACCCAAAATTGTTGGAGGAGTTTGATAGAGTTCTCAAAGGTCAAATCGTTAAACTTTGATCTCTTAACAGTCAAATTTCTGGCCGAAAACCGATCACATAGATTTCCCAAATCCCTTACGCACGCAATGTATATCAAATTTCGAGTCTGTAGACTTTAAATTGGCAGAGTTATTGCGTAAGGAAATGTACACACATAGACAAACACACAGACAGAGAGACAGATACGCAGACACGTTCACTCTTATAGATATACTAGCATAGGTGCCCGGCGTTGCCCGGGTGTTTCGAGGTGTATGCTGAGCAAAAAAAAAAAAAAAAAAACGGTCAAGATTTTTAACTTTGACTCCTATTATGACCCCTTAACATTTATTGTTTTGGGCTCAAATCAAGTTATTAAGTTAGATCCCTGTCCAAAAAAATCTATATCCAAAATTTCAAATGTTTAGACCCCAAATTGTCGGAGGAGTTTGGTAGAGTTCTCAAGGGTCAAATCGTTGAACTTTGACCCCTTAACAGCCAATTACATTTACGAGGGGCGTGCAATAAGTAATGCCCCTGACCCACTTCCCATACCTGTAGAGCAACGAAACTTGGCACAATTACTAGTCTTTCTCTACATAGGAACCACCCAGAGTTATGCATTTCTCACATCGTTTGATGCAGCTCTGGAGACTGTTTTAGTAGAACACACCAGGTTGGTCCTCCAACCACGACGTGACTTCAGAAATCAAGGCTACATCATCATTGGTAGCTTAAATTTTCAGCCCAACCCAATTAAAAAGCTTACCCTATCTTTGAATACCCTTTTTGTAAAATTTCAAAATATGTAGACCAGAAATTTTATGAATAGGTAGAGACCGTAGAGGTCAATTTTTTTAAAAACTTTGATTCCTATTATGACTTCTTCACATTTATTGTTTTGTGCTCAAATCCAGTTATTAAGTTAGATCCATGCCCAAGGAACCTATATCTAAATTTTCAAGTGTTTGGACCCAAAATCGGTGGAGGAGTTTGGTAAAGTTCTCAAAGGTCAAATCCTTGAACTTTGGTCGAAAACGGATTACAAAGATTTTCCCAAATCTCAATATTCTGTTGATCAAATGTCAAGTATGCAGACTGAAAATTGAGTTATTGCATCGGGAAATGTACACAGACAGACACACAGACAGACAGACACTTTAACTTTTATAGATATACTAGCATGGGTGCCCGGCGTTGCCCGGGTATTTGGATGTGTATATTTTTTAAAATAGTCAACCATATAGGAGCCTATTCATGACCAGACACACACACACATTCAGTTTTATATATATATATATATATATATATATATATATATATATATATATATATATATATATATATATAATTAGAAATTTCAATTCCATGATTTGAAACAGTTAAATTTCAAATCTAGAATGTTTATTGTATGCAAAACATAGAATAATGAGTATACTTCCTTAACCCATAAGTTTTCGATGTTTATCATCTCTTCAGAAGAAAAATATTAGCAAATATCAAAAACTCATGAGTTAAGGAAATATACTTATTAAAATGTGTGTGTGTGTGTGTGTGTGTGTGTGTGTGTGTGTGTGTGTGCGTGTGTAGAAATTTCCAGGTTTGTATCTGAGGAAGCATTAATTCACTGGGATAGATGCACCCCCAGTCTTGGTAAAGACATGCATCTAAACGAAAGAGAAACTTTTATATAAAAACCTGCAGTCTACTTTATGATATGTTCCGTGGCAGTCATCTACACTGACAAAAATTAGCAGTAAAGTGAATAAGTGTGGTTGGTTCCACACAAAGCCTTCCCTACTATAAATCATCTGTGTGGATTTCCGATCAACTTCGTTGTTTATGATTGAACCTCATACGTCGAAATCGACGGGAGACTCCATTGTTCATATATATATATATATATATATATAATATATATATATATATATATATATATAGTCATCCACATACAGTACTGTTTCGCTTTTTCACAGCTCATCAGTGCGGCTAGACAGACAACTAACTCAAGCCAGGATTGAAACTCGACCGTCTGTACGACAGTCAAGGCTCCTAATGCTATTGGCGGCTGCTGCGTGAGTCATGAGTTTAACGATGTTTTGACATCGTCCGAACTATTTCTGCTGGATTTGTTTACACAAAGAGCATCGCTTAGTTTTTATTACCCTTTTGTTTACATATGTTTCAGGTGTTGGACCATGTTTACGATCCAACAACAGCCTCCTAAGACCTTACAGAAGTGGTTGTTAGTATTAGGAAGAAGTGTTTTAGAATATATATATATATATATTATATATATATATTTATATATATATGTGTGTATATATATTTATATGTATATATATATTTATTTATATATATATAATTATATATATATATATATATGTTTTTTGTTGTCATTTATACTTTTTCGTTATCGATTTCCCAAATCCCTTACGCACGCAATGTATATCAAATTTCAAGTCTGCAGACTTTAAATTGGCAGATTTCTTTAAACGTATCACCGCCTTACATCACTCTTTATCTGTTACTATGAAAATAAAAAAGAACAACTTTCTCCCGTTTCTCGACGTGTTGATTGAAAGATCCAGAAGGGGTTTTCTTACTTATATATATATAGAAAACTTACCTTTACCGGTCTATATACTAGATGGTGTTCTTTTGCACCTAAAACCACGAAGTTGGCGTTAATTTATACGTTGGTACATCGGGCCTTAGTTATTTGTTCCCCATGCCAACTAGATACTCTAATTACTAAAATTAAGGAAATTCTAATCGATAATGGCTACCCAGAATTCTTAATTGATAAATGTATTAAATTTAAAATCAACAAATTTAATAAAAATATAACCTTTGGCCCTGCAAAGTGTCCTATATATCTTAAGTTGCCATGGGTTGGGGGAAAATGTGTGTCCCTCTCATTAATTAACTTGAACAGACTATCAACAATTGTTTTCGTTTGTTTTACCTCGGCTGATTTTCAATACGAAACCTGCATTCCTTCTTTCAAACTTGCACTAAACTTAGCAATATTATATATAAATTATAATGTCAGGGTGATGCTGTCTACGTCGGGCGAACCAGTGTTCATTTTGAAACGAGAATTGGACAACATGTTCTTTCAGAGTTTCTAAATAAAAATATGAATAAAATTCTCCTCAACCCCACCCACAGTAATTTAGATTCCCCAATTGGAAATCATTTATTGAATAACCCAGAATATGGGCAGGCATATCAGAACGACTTTTTTTTTTCAGTTTTATTTCGAGGCCGGTCGTCATTTGTAAACTTTCGAATCCGTCTCCATTGCACGCCTCAAACCTTCTCTCTGCAGGGAGAAACGGTTTGTGAATATCCTAGCCTTTTAGACGAATTATAGAGAGATATTTTAGATATGATTCCCCACTCCCTTTTTCTCCCCCCCCCGTAGATTTATATGTGGGTTATCATTCCCCATTCGTGATAGTTTAATTCTATTTTAATAATATTCATTATATATATATATATATATATATATATATATATATATTTTACATGGGGGTTACCACTTATCAAGGCCCGAAGGCCACCCAGGGATAAGGGTTATTGCGTGTACAGTAATCAATGAGATAGTATTGTAGTAATCATTAGTATTGGGGGTTTTGATAGAGTGTCTTACTTAAGGGGCGGTTTGTCAGAAGTTTGTTTATGTTGGACTTGAAGACGTCCAAGTTGTAGTCAGGTGGGAAACAGGCAAGCGGCAGAGAGTTCCACTGGCGTGCAGTTCTAAGAAAGAAGCTTTGCTCATGGAATCTACGTTTGGATTTAGGCACAGATAAAGAGTGGGGAAAATTATTGACAGTAGTTCCAGCCAGACGGGTGTTTCTCGTGAAAGATTAGCGAGGGAGGACAAGGGATTGGAGCTCAGACGAGCACCTGCCATGGAAATAGCGATAAAACAAAGACAGGCTTGCAACGTCTCTTCTGTGGGAGAGAGGTTGCAGATATATATACATATATATATATACATATATATATATGTATATATATTTATATATATATATATACGTTTATCCATTTTATTTTATCTTTTCCCCTTCTCTCTTCTCCCTGCACACACACACAGACACAGACACACACACACACACACACACACACACACACACACACATATATATATATATATATATATATAATCATTATTTATTGAATACAATATAGAGATTTAAATCTATAATAATAAATAAAAATTTGCATTAATTAAAATATTATGGAATACAGCATATTCATGTTGACACACCGATTTCCGCTGGATCATCGAAGTTAAGCTACGCTGAACCTGGTCAGTACTAAATGAGTGTTGCATTTGCTCTCCGCTTATCTCGGCATTGTTTCCAGACGTCCTGGATTTTTCCTTACCACCGGACTCAACAGTGCTGATTCAGGAGAGGTCTAGTTGGAGAATGTGCAACCCTTGCCTCACAATTACACGCATAGATTCCCCTACAAGAGTATCCTTTGACTTTCGAGGCTAAAGGGAAGTATCGGAAAATATCATATTTAAGTATATTTTATGACTGGTCAATTCCGGGCGGCATACTAGTATGATAGAAAATCGTATTTTTGTCTGTCGGTTCGTTTGTTAACAATTTGGTTCATAAAAGATACACTGTTTCATAAATTAATTTACATACTGAAAACGGGCGTTTACATGCTTACATTCCAGAATAAGTTCTATATATACTATTTATTCAAATAGACGAGTCAATGCAGCAATTGATAAAAAAATTGCAACATTTTGTTGTCTTTTACGGTTTTATATCAGGTTTCGTCTACTCTAGATCATATAAAAGTTGGACAAGCTTCGAGCATGAGAAAGTATCAAATTTCGAAGTTGCACATTTTCGACGTGAAATATTTCGACTTTTCTTTATCTGTGCCTAAACCTAAACGTAGATTTCATGAACAAAGCTTCTTTCTTAGAACTGCACGCCCGTGGAATTGTCTTCCGTTTTCCTGCTTTCCGGCTGACTACAATATGGTTGTCTTCAAGTCTAACGTAAACAAGTTCTTGATGAGCCGTTCCATATAAGTTAACAAATTTACCGAATTGATTACTATATTGTCCAATTTCTACTGTACACTCTTTAACCCTTATCCTCGAGTGGCCTCTTGACCTTGATAATATGGTGATGCCTGTGTAAAAAAAAAGAAGTAATTTTCCGTTGCGTTTTAAAACACAAACTCTGTCAGTTTTCATGATAAATTAATAAATCTCTCATTTTTACCCATGTTTTCAGGATCAATCTTTCACATGAAATGGTTGGCAGTTATATTAAATCACTCTTTATACCATCTTTATAGTTACCCCTACCCAACCTCGATTCACATGTTTATACTTCCTCCTCTTAATCTTTATCGTCTATGACTGGAGCACTTTTCATAGTGCCACAGTTGCCATCTTGGAAATATCCACATGCACTCGTATGTTCTAGTCCATGTCTTCTGCAGATGCACCCAAGAGTGTTGCATCCTTCCAAGCAGTTGCAATAAATCATATGAATCAGTTCATCTGGAGCAGAACTTTTGTCTGTCATCACATGAACAAGTTTGTCTCCTCCTACCTTTCATCCCCAGTCAGATCGTGCAATTTCATGACTACATCTCATCTACTCTATAACCTGGTAGTGAGTCTGAAGAGAATGAAAGCTACATGCAGAGGCGGTTGGGGTGGGTCTTTGCCATTGCGACTTCAGATCCTTCTAATCTCCATTGAACATTGCTAGCATTGCCTTAGAACTATTAGTTTCAACATCATCTTACGTTTGCGTCGATCGAGAGAACAATTTTTCATTATCTTTTCTCTTTTGATGATTGGCTGAAACCCCGACTTCTTTTCAATCCTGAACACCCTGCACCCCGAATCACATCTTGTAAAAGCATAATGAAATAATAGATCATTGTCAGCTTCTTCATCAATATGATGATATTATAGACGAAGGATTTCACCTTGTCAGAGAGAAAGTAGGATGCAGTACATTTGGAAAAGCAAAAGCGCAAGATCTTTCTTTTCTCTAATAAAGCTTGTTAGTCTAAAAGCAGACATACTGAAGGCTGCCTTTGCAATCTCAACGTCAGCATCTCTTTCTGTATAAATAGCATCACATCCTTTCTGTTTCCTTTGTTTTATAATCAGCTGAATCAGTACCCGCTTATTGGTCCCATTCGACAAGAAATTTTCCTTTCCCCAGAAAATATTGTCGCCTCGGTAATATTCACTTTTACATTCAACTTTCGACTTCGCCTCTAATTTATACTTGCTCCAAGATCACAACCATTAATCAAGTCGGTCTTCTATAGTTTCCAACAGTGAATGAGACATAATAGTCTGCAATCGAACTGTACGTGCTCCTGTCCTTCCATTTCAGACTGCGAAGAAGAGATGCTCCGTCTAGTATGTTGTGCTCTGTGACTGGAAAGGTTTGTTGCACACCACTGTCTTATTTTGTTTAAACATACTTTAGCACAAGAGGCCTTTCTTCCCTCAAAGAAAGACATCGGGTATGAGAAATTACGAGAAACCTCTGAAACAAGAGCTCTTGGACGCACTGCTTGAACAACTGCTTGTCCTATGCCAGCAACCTTTCTGGTCGTGTCCTTCCCAACAAACAGATGCTGCAACAAGAATCACAAACTTGCTGAAATAAAATCTAATGCGACTGCTAGTTCCAGTTCGCCGGTTGTTTGATACGTATCCACCGTTGGCGCAACTGTTGTCTTGATATCAGTTTTGATGAGTTTCGCTGCGGTTTGAAGAATTCCTCGTTTTTGTGCTTCCTCATTGTCTTCCGGGAGTGAATTGTAGCATTCACGAAGAATGTAACGAGTTCTTTTTGTCTAAATGTCACAAATTTTTTTGACGCGACTACGGCATTCGAATATTAAGTTACCATATCGACTTAGCAGTTTTTTTTATTTTTATTTTTTTTTTAGCAGGTATTGATTTCTGCACGCCGTGGATTTATCACCACGCAAGTATTCTTCCATTTTACCTCCAAGGTCTGATATTGTCATCTGTTCTTCATCGTTTTCGTCTAGGAACTTACAAACATTCTTGAATGCTTCATCCTGATCGCTGTTCTTTGGTCTTCCACTTTTTCGTCGTTTGGTGGATTCCGCTGATGTGTATTGTCTTGGAATATTCCGCATTGTATGGAAGTTGATGCTACATGACTTATGGTAAACACAGTCTGCTACATGAAGATCACGACCAAAATATTCGATCCTGCTTTGAACAGCAGTGGCCCACTCATCCCCACTGGTTTTTCAATGGAATGATACAGTCTGAACAAATGCATCTGTCTTCACACTTTTTCGTTTTCTTTTCGTAGTAATAATTCAACAGAATAACCAATGTGTTCTACTGTCATCTGATGCCAGAGAAACACGGATGCTCCTTTTCACTGGTCGAGCAGAAACACCCTTGTTGAGACAATAGCAATGTCCTTTTTGTTGATATGGTTTACCCGACACGTTTTGTGAACGGTTTGTGAGTTTCTGTTTTAACCCGGACTTTCATACCTCTTTCGATACTTGCACAGTTGATGAGTTCAACTCATTATTCTCAAACCACCACGGCCTATTAACAGTTCAAAGCTCGTCTGCATAAAGGATAGGTTGGTTGAATTCATGTTTTATCATGATAATATATGTATACAGTTCATTAATGTATGCCTGTATGTGAACTGGGCAGAGTGCAGCAATATAGAGTGATCCCAAAAATTAAACATCCTTTTCTTATCTCCAAGGGGCCAGATTTTAATAGCAAATGCACGTTATATAACCTGGGATCAATATGAAATTGCTGCACTATTTTGGCACACTCTGTAGGAGTGGCTGAGGGAAGGGGTAGGGGCAACCGTAGATATGGTATAAGGAATGATTCAACATCATTGCTAACCATTTTATTTGAATAATTGACTCTGAAAACATTGATGCAAGATTTATTAATTTATCATGAAAACTGACCGATTTTTGACGTAATAAAAATGATTTGTAATTCGAAAATGTTCAATTTCGAAAGTTTTCCATGATGAAATCTTGTCCAACTTTTAGTACGATGTAGAGCAGACCCGGCCTAGCTTGACTAGCATAAAAAAGAATCCACATTCGACCAGCAACCACATCCGCATATTACATTAAATGAGTTAGTTTTTATTGAACCGTCCCTGTAAACAATCTAATTATACCAAATTTCCACCACAAACGATTACTACGCTATTGCACCGATGGCTACCATACACACATTAACTCTTACCCTCGAGTGGCCTCTGGTCTTTCTATGTAAAAGAAAACAACAAAAAACAATATGGTGTAAATTCAGTTTTTCATTAATTTCCCAGCTGTATTTTCTTTCAAGTAATTCATGTCACCAAGAGTAACATTTACCGCCTACGCTACCAAATTGAGGCCTCACGATTTGAGAAAGTTTATTGTTATTACATATTGTTTTTCACAGATTACTAAGTCCGTCGATATTGAGTTTCACTACAGGAATTACAGGAAATGCTGCGACGAAACTGCAATGGAAAGCCGTGGGCTTTATATGTCGCACGACGCCCGATCACAATGAATCTATTAAATTGCGGATTTAAAAAAATTAAATATAGATTATTGTCTTTATATATATATATATATATATATATATATATATATATATATACTAGCAAAAGTATCCGTCGTTGACTGGGTTCAAAAACCACCTACAGAAAATGGACTCTGATTTATGAAAGTATGATAGGTTATGAAAACGAAGGGTTGAAAATTTTGCGTTGAATTTGGGGGTATCAAAACCAAAGCAAAATATGATGAAAGTAAAAATAAAATAGATAAACCCCATAATTTATTATACCATACCTGTTCACACTGAAACACTTATCACAATGTTCTGTGGATCTATATTAAAAAACCTTGTTAAACTTTGTGACATATTTCCATTCTATCGAGGTCAGGTGCGAACGAACCCCCCATAATTTTATTATATCATAGTTCTTCAAACTGAAACATAATTATCAAAGTATACTTACGCAGATAGATATGAAAAGTCTTTATTAAAGTGTGTGCCTATTTCCATTCTATGGAGGCCAGGCGCGAACGCAGACTCCACAATTTTATCATACCCTCCCTATTTAAGTTAAAACATACTTATCAAAGTATTATTATGTACATCTGCATCAAAAACACTTGTAAACGTTTTTTTTTAATTATTAAATTTTTTATTTCCATACTTTGTGGACCAGGCGCGACGCAGACCCTACAATTTTAATGAACCACCGTTCTGTCAGATCAAACAAACCCATTCTTGTGTCTCGATACATCTTCTATCATTATATGTAATCTGTTTTTTTAAAATAGTAAACCATATAGGAGCCTATTCGTGACCACACACACACACACACACACACACACACACACACACACACACACACACACACACACATTCAGCTTTATATTATATATATATATATATATATATATATACGTGTGTTTGTATTTGTGTGTGTGCGTTTCGTCGAACAACAACATTGGTAATTCCTGTTTCTTTCTTTTGTGCTGCACCTTTTCTAGTTGGCGTCTCAGTGATTTAACGATCTGCGCAATGGTTTTCGACTTTCATACGTCTTCGTCAGTCCCGTAATAAGCTACAATATTTTAATTGGTGAATTTATTTACAAAGAAAATCGTTTAAAATCATTCAAAAAAACTTGCATGAAAGACAAAAATGATTGGCAAATAGAAAACTTATATATGTATAGTAGAATCCCGGCATACGTCATTAATCCGTCCCGGGGTTGTGATTGTAACGTGAAATCGTCATATGGCGGGGCTTAAGCAAATTTTACGCAATACATATAAAAAATTAGCAACAAAATACAGTACAGTATATAATACACACATGTATAATCAAATAACATTATAAATAACACCGTAGGGCGAGGCAAATGCCGTAACCAGGGACCGGAAAAGCATCATATTTTACATCGTAACCTTAAAAAAAAGTATCCTTGTGCTACCGTATCCCGGAGTTCTACTGTTTTCCCATTAATGGAGCCTAATTATAAGGTGATGCCGGAAGGTTCTACCTCGAGGTATCTAAAACAAAGAAAAAAAAAACATAACTCTCCACCTCTAGCCAACCCCACCATACCCTTTAAGTACCAGCAACAAACCTGCTAGCTTCCTTCTTTTCGAGATGACCTCAGAAGACAGGGTCGATGTCTTCAGAGCTAAGTTAAACAACTCTTATCCATAACTGTTAATAATGCCTACACTTGTGCAGTATATATATATATATATATATATATATATATATATATATATATATATATATAAGAATTGTTTAACTTAGCTCTGAAGACATCGACCCTGTCTTCTGAGGTCATCTCGAAAAGAAGGAAGCTAGCAGGCTTGTTGCTGGTACTTAAAGGGTATGGTGGGGGTGGCTAGAATATATATATATATATATATATATATATATATATATATATATATATATATATATATATATATATATATATAAGGTGTTTGCTTATTTTTATTTTATATTTTATTTTATTTGAATTTATTTTTTCTTATTGCATTTTTGACTTAAAACTCGAAACAACTTAACTCTACTTATCCTGTTCTGCTAATTTTCTTGTTTTTAAATCTTTTTTGTCAATTATGCCTGGTACTATCCAAAACCAGTCCTTAAATAAGATTCTCCAATCCAAAAAACCTAAGCCGACTCCACAATTCCCATTAATGGAACCTAATTATAAGGTGATGCCGGAAGGTTCTACCTCGAAGTATCTAAAGCAAAGAAAAAAAAATCCACGGATTAATATTGGAGGGGAAACTATCTTCAAGTACTATTCTGAACTGGGAATGGAGCAAAGGACTTATACTAAGTAGATATTAAAGTCCCTCTTACCTTTTTTTTTAATGGAGAGTAGATAATACAATGGATGTCTTATCGGAAGCTCCAGCAACTCTCGCTTCTCCTTTTTTTGTCCCCCAGTCCTCATTTCCAATGAGTGATGTTTCTGACAAAGGGTGAAGAAAAAGCTGCTTCCCAGGTCGGTAGTACTTCGTGAACAGTAGTCTGAGATGCCGGAAATTTTCTGTCTCTATGTCTATCCTTGTGGTCATATCAATAGTAAGGGTGCTGGCTGTAAACGTTTTCGTCTGGGCTGACGTTAACCGCCTGATAGTCAGGGACCCGAACCTTAGATTAACCACTAAGGAGGCTATCCTATCAGCAGGTGCAAAGTATTGGGGCTGCTGTATTGCCATTTGATGAATGGATTCGGGACCATGCAGTAGTCTCTGGTGGGGTCTCTCGATGCCATACTAGTGGGTAATTGTTACGGCTTTACCTTATCATATGCTAAAAACATCTTCCCGTCTTTTCTCTGTTACGTTCCCTCTCTGTACTGCTCTAACCAAGTATGCTGACCTGTTCCACAAATCCCAAAATCCTCAACATGAAATATCTGCCCCCCCAAAAAACACGAATAAACCTAGAACCCCCTCCTCCAACGTAGATCCCTACTCCCATGGCTCCTTCTCCAACGTCAGGGGTTTACGTTCCAACCTTCCAGATGTTCAAACTCAATTACAGGAGACAAAACCAGACATATTTTCTCTAAGCGAAACTGGAATAGGGCCGACCACCTCCTTAGATGAATTCTTAATTAATGGATACTCTAACTTAACATCTAAATCTGACTCCCAGGATCGCCATGGGCATGGAATATGTGCCTACATTAAATATGGCTTCCCGTGTGGCAGGGATATCTCCAGAGAAGATCCTAACTTACCTTATATGTTTTCCGGGTTGCACTTGCTTACACCATCGCATATATATTTGCCATCTGTCGCCCCCACAACAGCGGAGTTACTATATTTAAGAGTATATCGGAGAAAATTGACCACATCCTGTCTGCTCATCCCGCGGCTAACATTCACGTTTGCAGTGACTTCAATGTCGACAATGTGGAATGGCTGACCCACTCAAATAAGACAGATGATTAGGGGAGGTTCTGTCATAATTTTGCCATTGCCTATGACCTCACTCAGATTTTTCGCGAGCCCACCCGTGTGTCCGATACTACCGGTCAGTACGCAAGCCTTCTAAACCTTTTTTTCCCCACTTCCCCGGAGCTATGCTCATGTGCCGTTCTATCTCCTCTGGGATCCTCCGACCACTCCGTTGTATCAGTTAAGATAAAAATGAAATATAATAAGTCTATAGATGTACGTCTTCACCGTACTGTATACCAATATTCTATGGCTGACTGGGATAGCTTCCGTACATTCATATCTGATCTACCTCTCCAGTCTATGTTTAAAAAGGATGTGTCCTCTATAGTATCAAACCTGAACGAATGGTTACTTGTTGGCATGGACTAATTAATACCATCCAAAAAATTCCAACAAAACCTGACAACCAGCCATGGTTCTCCCCTGATTGTGCTGCTGCCATCGCACAGAGAAATCACTTTTTCCATAGCTACCAACGTAACAGATACACTGATACTAAAGCTGCTTTCAGGACCGCCAGCAACCACTGTAAAAGAGTAATAAAAAAATGCAAGAGAGCTATATGCTCAATCCGTTACATCCAAAGTAGCTGAGCAGCGGCTTGGTTCCCACCAGTTCTGGCATATAGCAAATAGGATCCTGAACAGAAGCGTGCATTCTATCCCAACCATTATCAATGGTCAAGAGGTCCAGCATCCGACGAGGCCAAACTATTTGCCAAGAACTTTGCAGCAAATTCTACCCTATGCGACGAAGGCCGTTAACTCCCCATATTTCCTCCTACAACACACAAGCTGCTAGATAACATACAATATCTGTGGGTGAGGTCGCCAAGCTAATCAAGAACCTTAATTCCAGTAAAGCAACTGGCCCTGACGGTATTCCAATTGTAGTATTAAAAAAGCTAGAACTTGCCCCCATACTTACCAAACTGTTTAAGCGTTGCCTTAAGGAGAAGTGCTTTCCAACACCCTGGCAAACCTCATCAGTATGCCCTGTATTTAATAATTCAGTTGATAAGTCATCTCCCTCTCAATACAGACCAATAAGTCTCCTGTGTGTCATGAGTAAGTTGCTGGAATCCATATTAAATAGAGAAGTAGTCAACCACCTCAGCAGAAATAACCTTCTTAGTGACACACAATATGGCTTCCGTTCTGCTAGATCTACAGCAGACGTGCTAAAAGTTATATCACATAGAATTAGCCAATCTCTCGACAAAGGCTTAATTTCTAGGGCAATTGCTCTTGACATATCAAAGGCCTTCCATAAGGTATGGCATACGGGCCTACTTCACAAGATTTCCAGCTACGGTAAAACTGGAAATGTTTTCTCGATCATTAAATCATTTCTCTCTGATAGGCTCATAAGAGTAGTGGTTGATGGGCAGAAATCAGAGACCCACAGTATTAATGCTGGAGTCCCTCAGGGCTCCATCCTGAGCCCAACTTTCTTCTTGATCTACATCAATGATCTTCCAAAACACATACTAAAATCATTCGTTGACATCTATGCTGATGGCATGACTATCTACGGCAACACATCAAAGGTCGTAAATGACAAAGTTCTCTCTGATTCTCTCTCCTCAGATCTTGAGCGTGTGGTTCAGTGGGGGAAGTGGTGGCTGGTTACCTTTAATGCATCTAAGACCAAGCTCCTATCATTATATCAAAAACGCTCTGATCCCCATCTGGCATCAATGGAAATGGATGGCTCTCGTCTAGGGGAGGTCCCATGTTTTGATAAGCTTCTGGGTTTGACTTTTACTCCTGATCTGAAATGGAACACATACATCAAGTCTGTGGCTAAGGTCGCTGGGAAAATGGTGGGATCCTTCTACCGCTCCAGAAGATATCTCACTAATGATGCAATTCTCTATCTGTATAAAAGCCAAGTACGTCCAAAGATGGAGTACTGCTGCCACATCTACGCAGGAGCTGCTAAAAGCAGTTTATCCTGCCTTGACATAGTACAAAATAGACTTCGTGGCTTAGTGGAGGATGCTCTCTTCTCTTCCCTGCAACCTCTCTCCCACAGAAGAGACGTTGCAAGCCTGTCTTTGTTTTATCGCTATTTCCATGGCAAGTGCTCGTCTGAGCTCCATTCTCTGGTCCCTCCTCGCCAATCTTTCACGAAAAACACCCGACTAGCTGAAACCACTGTCAATAATTTTCCCCACTCTTTATCTGTGCCTAAATCAAAACGTAGATTCCATGAACAAAGCTTCTTTCTTAGAACTGCAGGGCTGTGGAACTCTCTGTCGCTTGCCTCTCCCGCCCCACGAATTAAACTTGGATGTCTTCAAGTCCAACAAAAACAAATTCTTGACGAACTGCCCCCTTAAGTAATGACACCTTATCAAATCCCCAATACTAACTATTACTACGATACTGTCCCAGTGATTACTGTACACACAACAACCCTTATCCCCGAGTGGCTCCTGTGCCTTGATAAGTGGTGACCCCATCTAAAAACAAATATGTGTGTGTGTATGTGTGTGTGCAACGTGGCCGGGCTGTCTCGTTACATTTCAATAAATCGGACCCATACGTTGTCTGGTACCGTAGCAGGAACAAATAAACAAGCAAGGACATTAAAAAATACGACTCAGCATTTTTTTAGGTAAATACAAAAAGCATTTATTCCAGTAATTTCCAACAACGCACTTGACTGTGTTTCAAAATATCCGTCACGCATCCAGCATGCCTGTGGAGACAATTTTTCACGGACGTGTCTATGTCGTTGCTTGCCTTTCCGCTTCTTCAATCACGCGGCGCATATTCTCTTTTGCCGCCCAAAGAGTCAAAACACGCCCGGTCGCTTCCTTTGCTCGACCACGTGTTGTCCTTTTATTTTATTTTTCTCTTTCTTCTTTCCGTGACGTCAGCGCGTGCACACTTGGATAATTCGCATGTCGCTAAAACGGCTGCTACTGCTGCTAATATTTTCGCTAGTTCGCTATCCTACAAAATAAAGAGTATATATATATATATATATATATATATATATATATATATATATATATATATATATATAGGCTCGCTGTTTGTTTGTTTGTTTATTTGTTTATATATTATAATTATACAATCAGCTCTAGCACTGTAAAAACGGTTGGCGAGTGTTTATTTAAATGGACTCTTGTTCAGGTCATTTGCGAGCATCGATCACATGGGCCGGTGGCTCGAACTGCCGCCTATCAACGCGATGGTTATAGGTTCAATCCCCGGCTAGGAAAAGGTCCTAGCTTAGCCGCACTGATGAGTTATGACAAAACTAAACAGTACTGTATGTGGATGACTATATATATATATATATATATATATATATATATATATTATAGAAGTATCGTTGTATTTTCTTATATGTAAATTTACTAAAATAGCGGACTTTATCAAAAAGTGCTCACTCACGAGCAGTGCGTGATTATAGTATACGTATTTACACAGTGTGCATATGTACCTCTCCTAATGAAAAAATCTGGCTTCATGACTTTGCCCTTTTAAACGGGTTGCAGCGGAAACCTGTATGCACATATGTAGCCAATAATATTTGTATAAATAAATGTACTATATATATATATATATATATATATATATATAGTAATATTTATATATTATACAATAGTCATACTATATATTCATTACACATGATGTGTTTTATTGATTTCATGTAAGGAAGTTGTTGTTTTCTTTAATGGAAGTCTCTAGCCGGTTTGACAACTAGCAAAGACGTTTGTCAGTGTATCGTTACACTGTTGTAGCTATATCTATTAGTGTCGCAAGTTGTCCAGGAGTTTCACTCAAGCGAACTGAGATGCCAGATTTTAGGTGAGGTGTGATTAACGAAGTTCTGTGGGAGGCGGACTTGGATCTTCCGACTCGTAGGGAAGGTAGCTGAGACTTACTTCCACGCATATGGGATACCTACAGCTAGCTGGTCGACTTGAACTTTTACGATTTCGAAAAGAACACGAATGTATTTTGTTCGTCCTAAGACTATTAAGGAGGTGTGAGGGATTTGGTTCTATATTTACTGTTAACGACACCCACGATTATAATTGTCGATGAAAACTCTCCACATTATCGTCGAGTAAATTGTGAGTAAGCTATTTATTGTTTTGGAAGCTTCACATCATCATCTAATCACACACACACACACACACACACACACACACACACACACACACACACACACACACATATCTGTGTGTGTCTGTGTGTGTGTGTGCACTAGCTTTTATATGATAGTAGATATATATACGTATGCGTTGTGTATGTGTGCATGTGTGCATGTGTGTTGTGTGCGTTGTGTATCTGTGCGTGTGTGTTGCGTGTATGGTGTGTTCGTATGTGTGTGTTGTGTGCGTGTTGTGCGTATGCTTTGTTTGTGTTGTGTATGTGTTGTGCTTATGCGTGTGTTCTGTGTGTTGTGTGTGTTGGGTATGTGCGTGTTGTGTAGGCGTGCGAGTGTGTGTGTTTTGCGCATGTGTGTGTACCTTGTGTGTATAACACACACAAACACACACACACACACATATATATATATAAGATATATAAGACATATAACAGTATTTTTCAGTTGAGCGACACACAAAGCCAACGCCTTACTGAGTCTCTTTAATATTTCTCTGGCTTAAATTAATTTAAAAAAAAAGCATTAAGGGGAATATGGTTGTCAACTATAGTTTATACTTTGTACAATGAAACATGGTCGCCGCAGCTGCCTAGCAATTATGTTAAGTATTTTGTTTTTACCGAGAGGGGCGCTGACAATCAGTTGAGTTAATAAGTTATTTGTTCGGACTAAGTCTATGTAAACTTCTTCAAATTGAATGACGAGTGTGTGTCTGTGTGTGTGTGTGTGTGTGCGTGAAAATCCGGTGTTTATAAAAGAATACTCAGCGACAAGTAAAGCATAATAACAGTATGTTTATTTATACAAATATTATTTGCTACATATGTGCATATATGTTTCATCTGTACCTCATCTAGAGAACCAGTTTTCTCTGCTTTTGAAACCAAAATCAAAATTACAATCCACACTCTTTTTTGATTTTCGTTTAAAACCTATGAAACTAGGCTTTTAAATCAGGTGCTGCTGAAACATGTACGAACATATATAGCCAATAATATTATATAAAAAAACATACTATAATCATACTTATATATAGTATATATATATAGTATATGTATTTATACAAATATTATTGGCTAACCATAAAGCCACGATATTTAAAAAGTGCTTTCAAACCTACTTATTCTTAACATAAGGAATCTGTCATGTGACCGATTCACGCATGCGCATTCGTGAAACACTTGACAAACGGATAAAAATCCGATGATCCCCACGCACCAACTTTTCAATTTTGACCCTTTCGTAGCTTTTTTTTCTGGATAAAAACTGATTAAAATGTTTTCTAAGTGTCTGAATACCCGATATACCAAATTTCAAGCACAGTAGAAAAAAAAATTCGGAATTATATAGGTTGAGAATTGTCTTCACACGCAATTTCTTACTTATATATATATATATATATATATATATATATATATATATATATATATATATATATATATATGGGGGGTTGTGTGCGTATGTTTGCTAGAAAATGATTCTCAGATGGAGGTGTCTTTTTGTTTTTGTGTATATTTTTGCGCTAATAATTGCCCGTACTAAAGTGAAAATAAAAACACTTAATCAGTGAACCTTATATATTAGTACGGACCAAAAAGTTCGTTTGCTCATTTAATCAATAAATGAACTTTTCGACGAATATAATGAGTTTTATTATCAAACATCGATTAATGTGCAATAGTAAGTAATAAACGATAATATTGGCCTTTGCAAACCTCTAAGTCGGCATGCGGTAAGCATTTATTGTTTGCAATGGAGAATACACAGTCGAAGCATTCGCTACCATGCACAGAGTATACTCTAAAACATTTAAAAATCTCGAGACAGTTTCCTATTAATTTTCCTGAACTGTCTGTGTACGCAAAACGAGCAGGCCCATAATTTAGAACTATAATATGTTTATCTTTGTTAGCAATTTATGGTTCTTTGACAACCTTTTTAATTGGTTTTGTCCCTCGTTGCCGAAGATTACTGTGTAAAATATCGTCTATACATACATACATACATACATACATACATACTTACATCCATACATATATACATATATATACATATATATACATATATATATATATATATATATATATATATAACATAGCTCGTATAGTGCGCGTGTGAGAAAATCAGCAGCAGAGGTAGATTAGCTAACTAGCGAAACAATTAGCAACAGAAAGGCCCGGCACATAAAATTAACAGTAGATTCTGTGATATGACAGGAGCGCGTTTGAAATTAGGTAGAGTCTTTGTTTAAAGGATAATTGTACCATGATAGTTGACGTTTTCATTTTAACCTTATATTCGTGCCATTATATAAAAAAAACATAATTTTATAAAAATCAACAGTAGATTCTCTACTGTGCAATGTAGACTACAACATGTTGTGGAATAAGTCATTTTGGGGAGGCATATGAAGCTTACTGTCGGTGTACTACGGTGGGTCCCCAATTAGAGTACGCAACTAATCGATTTGATTGAAAAAATGTGTGATTTCACCGAATTCCATGACGATAAAATATGGGAGGGGAAGGGAAAAAATCGTTGATCATCATTCAATCCCGGGCAGCATCACTCCTCCCTACTAGTATCTTTCTCTCTCTCTCTCTCTCTCTCTCTCTCTATATATATATATATATATATATATATATATATATATATATATATATATATATATATATGTATATATATATATATATACTAGTAGAGAAGTGTATATATATATACATATATATATAAATCATGGTCAGCTAATTGTATAATTTCATATATATATATATATATATATATATACATACACACACATACACGCATATATATATATATATATATATATATATATATATATATATATATATATATATATATATATAGTGCCACGTAAAAGTATTTAATACATTACAGTTTTATTCATAACTTTAATTAGGGTTCAAGATTTTACCTAAAATTTGGTCAGTATATTCTTATTACTATTCTAACTAATATTTGGGGTAGTAATTAAAAAATCAAAGTTTAGAAAGTTTATATTAAATGAAAAATATAAATCAACATAGCAAAAGTATTGGATAGATTGATTTAATATTTGGTTGCATAGCCTTTATTGCGTTCAACAGCCTCCAATCGCTTTCTATAGTTGCACACATGTTTTTTGCAAAACATGCAAGTATTTTGCGCCATTCCTCTTTGCAGAACTGTTCTAGCTGTTGAATATTTTGTGGATTCCTCTTGTGAACATTGATCTTGATTTTTTTTCGTTTCATTTCCTTGGCCGACCACATCTTGAAAGATTTGCAACAGCTTCACCAGGGTTTTTAAATTTTCTAATAACGTTTCCAACTGTACTAAGTGGAAGATTAAGTTCCATTGATATTATTCGATACCCTTTTCCTTCTTTGTGCTTATCAATGATTTTTTGACGAATGTCTATTGACAACTCTTTAGTTTTAGGTATTTTTATAAATGAACTGGTTGACTTTGAAGGAGCGAGCCAAAACTGGAAGAATTTTATAAAATTATTTTAATATAAGGCTCTCTGATTCGTCAGTGATAACTCGTTTGCATTATTGCAACACGCTAAACAAATGTCATTTAAATTTATTTCAGAAAAAGAAATTTTTGTAAGTGTAGCCAATTGCGTTTGTTAATTCATATTTTTTCTTAAATATAAACTTTCTAAACATTAATTTTGTAATTACTACCCCAAATATTAGTTAGAATAGTAATAGGAATATACTGACCAAATTTTAGGTAAAATCTTGAACCCTAATTAAAGTTATGAAGAAAAATGTAATGTATCCAATACTTTTGCGTGGCACTGTATATATAGATGCCTGCTCTAATTGGGAACACATCGCGATGTACCTGGTGGAAGCTTCACCTGCCTCTTTCAGTGACTAAGTTCACAATATATTGTAGTCTACATTGTATTGTAGAGAACCTACTGTTGGTTTTATCAATTATTTTTATATAAAATGGCTTGCATTAATTTAAAACGCAAAAGGCAAGCATCATATTTCAATTGTGCTCTAAACAGAAACATTCATTTCAAAGGCGCCCTTGTCATATCAAAGAACTTACTGCTGATTTTATATGCCTCGTATTACTGTTTGTGAGATGATAAGGTCTTGAATTTAAGTCTGAAATGAAAACGTTAACTATCATTGTGAAATTGTGTTTTTAAACAGAAACACTCACTTCGAATTCGCCCCTGTTATATCAAAGAGCTTACTGTTGACTTTATGTGTCGATCCTCTTGTGATGTTAGGTTGGCTACGATGTTGACTTCGATCAAAATCGCTTGTTCCTTTTTTTAATCGGATTATTTCGATTATCGATTATTCACACTTATCGAAAACACAAAACGTATCTAAAAACACTGTCAGCTACATAAAGTACCTTCATGTGAAATTTCATAAAAATCGACTCAGCCGTTTTCGAGTCCATAGGAAACGAACTCAAGGTTCCTTATATATATATATATATATATATATATATATATATATATATATATATATATATATATATCAGTGGCGACTCTAGCCTATTATAGTTACTCGTGCGCCCCACTGCCCTCTGTCAGCTTCAGTTCCCAACTCATGGTCCGTGGACCCAAAGTAAGTCATCATAGTTGCTATTGCGTGATTCTCCATTGTATAGCACAGATTGACTAACGTACCTTGCCAGTATCAGTTCATGTTTGTCCTGATTTAGACGTGAAAAGCAAGCAAGGCCAACAATAGAGTTTTTCCTCAGATTTACTCAAACATAACCAGTCAATGTCATTAAACGATTTGGATTGGAACGAATGAGTTCTAACCTTATTCACCAATGAAGGAGTTGAGCGCCCAACTTTGATAATTTCTTGCTTCTCGACTTCATTTCTCTGGCCAAACGGTTTATTTTTAATCAATTTTGAATAACATTGACCGAGTTATTGGTCGTGCCGGGCACGAGTGGCACTAGTCCCATCTCCGCCCCTGATATATATATATATATATATATATATATATATATATATATATATATATATATATATATATATATATATATATATATATTTGTTGTTGTTGTTGTTTTGTTTTTTTGTTTTTTCAAACGATAGATTCGGTTAATATTGGCTTCGCCTGGAAGCTCAATTTTTTGTTTATTCATTTTAGATCCATAGAAACAGTTGAGCTACGCTGATGAGAGTTAACTCGAAACACGCGTGTACGTAGATTACTGTTTTAAAAAAAAATAATAAATATATATATATATATATATATATATATATAATTAGTTCTTTTTGGAAAAAGAAATCCAGCAGAGTGCTCAATTATAAGGAAAGTTCGAACATAAGAGCGTATTATTTATATTTTGTTTACATAAAGTTTTAGATGAGATAAGTCATCGGTACCGTCGGTTTCGAACATGATAATTACGACCGTTTTAGATACCCATATCAAACTTTCTTCAGCCAATACTCATATATATATATATATATATATATATATATATATATATATATATATATATATATATATATTATTTGGGACGAGTAATCGGAATCGGATATGAGAATCGGAAAAATCGGAGCTTTTTGAGGTATCGGAATCGGGAAAATTTTAGCCTATTTTCCGATGGCAAAACCGATTCCTTTGATTATTTATTTTATTTTGTTTTGATAAAATATCTTCCACTGCTTGTAGTAATAATAAAATAATAAATATTTATTGATTTATACTTCCGGTAAGACAAAAATCTCCGGATTCCATCCTCACATCCTGCGTTTTTTCGTTTGAGAAAATACATGCACTTTTAAAATGTGTTTTGACAGTAATCGGGACAAAATAACTTTTATAGTAAAATATTTAAAGATTTATAAAGAATCGGAATCGGAAATTGTATCGGAATCGAGAATTTAGTAAGCAATCGGTAATTGTATCGGAATCGGAAAAATATTGAAATCGTCCCATCACTAATATATATATATAAATATGTGTATTATGTGTGTGTATGTGTGCGTGTGTGTGTGAAATTATACAATTAGTTGACCATGAGTGGAAACACGTCTTTTTTGGGCGAAAAAGAGTACAAAGATAATGCCTTTCCCTACCCACTTAATTTATTTACACTGCTATAAATTGAAGATGGTCGTTACGTCGATTACAGTGCCACTCCCTAACTACAAACATTGTGTAGGTTTCCTAAATTATACTTCGTGCGGATTTTGTCATCGTGAAACCATTGTTAAATGGTTAATACTTTTGTCAATAAAACCATTTGTGTTGTTTTCACATTGCGAGATGAGTAATCGATAGCAACAGCGCCAAACGAGTCATTTACATGCAACCGGTCGAAGTAAGCAGAGCGAAATGGGACGAACGAAATGTTCATCCTATGACGTACCACGTTAATCACGTTCATTTGCAGAGGACAGACAATTTTAAGTCCTACACCAGAACATATACTACGCATTGCTCGTAGCAATTTATCTACATAGAGAAGACCTGTGATGCATTATCTTAGAATAACGCCAAATGCACCTGTTTCGGTAGTTAAGCTCCGTGAAAAAGAAGGGCACCAGCTACGATTAGTGATAATGCAAACCACTTCGTTTCCAGCTTGAAGCATTTGCCTCTCAAGCCACACTGAAGAACCGTGATACAGCAAAATAGTCTGTCAGTGGGTAATTATATATACTAGAAGATGCACTCGATGTTGATCGGTATTAAATATAACGTTAAATTCCTTTAGAAAATGAAGCAAAATACGAAAAGAAACTGAGACGTGTGCATGCGAGTATTGTTTTTAAACAGTTCGCTTCTTGTAAGTAAAAAAAAAAAAAAAAAAAAACTATTCGGGCTAGGATCGAAACCATAAACCAAATACAGTGAGTCAAGTACGATAACTATTAGACTAACTTGCCACGTTCTTTGCTAAGTGGTTTCCAATCATTAATATAAAGAAACTTTATGTTCAGCCGTGAAACAGTTAACAAACAGAGAAAAATTCGATATAAAACCGATTAAAATGTTCCCAAATGTCTGAATACACTCTATGCCAAATTTCAAGTATGTAAATCGAAAATTCGTTGAATATATAGATTGAGAAGTGTCCTCACACATATTCTCACTTATATATATATATATATATATATATATATATATATATATATATATATATATATATACTTCGGAATAGTTTTTATTTAACAATCAGTGGTTATGCAAACGTGAGATTGTAGGTTTACAAAATATTACTGGCAGTAATATTCTATAAGTTATCCCATCTAAATATATATATATATATATATATATATGTATGTATATATATATATACATATATATATATAACTACTTCATTTACTCACACAAATTTAATATACGAGAGTATAGATTTATGCGTAAACTTTAAGTATTTACTTCAAAAGTGCTCAATACGTAGGTAGAGCTAGTTAGTAATGTAATATATATATATATTATTTGGGACGAGTAATCGGAATCGGATATTCATTCTTTGTCTTGCTTAGAATAATAAACATTCTTTGATATGAAACTCAACCACTTCATTTCATTTCAATGAGAGTTTTTTGAAATTCATTGAATTACAATTTAATATATATATATATATATATATATATGTATATATATATATATAACTACTTCATTTACTCACATAAAATTAATATACGAAAGTATAGATTTATGCGTAAACTTTAAGTATTTACTTCAAAAGTGCTCAATACGTAGGTAGAGGTAGTTAGTAAGTTATAAAATGTATATGGCGATTAAGCTACACTGAATATTCCGCGTTTCATCCACTCTAGGATTCTTCAGACTTAATCCTAGAGTGGATGAAACGCGGAATATTCAGTGTAACTTAATCGCCATATACATTTTATAACTTACTATATATATATATATATATATATATATATATATATATATATATATATATATATATATATATATATAGTTGTATTTACTTTTGTAATTAGAAATATTTTGGAAGTCGGATTATGTAGGTGCTAAATCTACGATAGTTTAAATTTAGTTTTTCCGAGAATTTAAGCTGCATTCTTTATTTTTTATTTTTACATTTCCTTTACTCAAGGATTTTTAGACTATATATTGGGATTCTAGATATGTATGGCTAGGTTTCCTTCCTCTTATCATTTTGCCTTTCTGGTACCTAAGGTACTTAAGCTTTAATGCATTTCTATTCCCATAGCATTTATATGCTAGTTAACATGTCGCAGGATAGATTTTGTAATCTTGTTAAATTTACTTATATATATTATTAATAGTTTTTTTTTTTATATATATTAGTATAAATAGTAACCGTATTATTCTACATTTTGTTATTGGTGAAGAGATATCCTATCCACTGGAGAGCCATGTATTTTACAGCTGTCCTGTTTTTAAATCTCCGAAACAGCTACATGGTAGGCAGCTGGGAATCCCCGTTTTCTATTTTAAAATTTTTTAGTTAAGGTTTTCTTTTTTCGTCCTTATATAGTTGTGTTTTCTTTTATAATTGTAGGCAAACATGAAGATACATTATTTTAAAATTAGAAACTTTGTCAGGTATTAGGTTTGTTATTGCAGGCATCGATAATCATGGTTCTCTAGCCCTCTCTGCTTTCGATCTTTCTGATTAGATCTATAGTCGTGCTTCCAGTGACTCTGTCGAGAATGTCAGATAATAATTGTCTGTATTTTTGGGATGAGGTGTTTTCATTTATTGAGATTGTCGGACTGACTTCCTCATCTTGGTTGTTATAGTCACAACGTTTCGGCCGTTTTGCCCTCCGGCCTTCATCAGGTGTTTTGTATCGAACTGAGGAACCTTTTGTTAGGAATCCCGAACCCAACCCTTCATAATTATTACGGGGGTACCTTGTTCGGACTCCAGCTAGACTCTGGGGCATAGTTGCTGATTCTCTGTTTTGAATGTTACTTTTCAGGATTGAACTCAGCACCTTTGGGTAGCTGTAAACTTTGATACAACGTCTAGGACTACTCGGCCACATGTCACTAGGACATATGACCGAGTGGTCCTAGACGTTGTATCAAAGTTTACAGCTACCCAAAGGTGCTGAGTTCAATCCTGAACAAAGGCAGTGAAAAGAGCTCAGCTGGAGTCCGAACACGATACCCCCGTAATAATAATAAAGGGTTGGGTTCGAGACTCCTAACAAACGGTTCCCCAGTTCGATACAAAACACCCGATGAAGGCCGGAGGGTAAATATTTCTCCTCAAATGCCTATTAAATTAGCATTTGCCCGTCGCAAATTGATCGAACTATCGGTTTGTTTACAAACAAACAATTGGCTTCGCTTAATCGCTTAAATACGCGTCGGGTGAAAATGTATTCACAAAGTGCTCAATCCAACGAGGGTGGGGCTTATATATATATATATATATATATATATATATATATATATATATATATATATATATATGCACGTGCTAGGCATGGAAATACCATGTTGGTGTTTTAGGGCGCGGCTTAACTACGATTAGCGATGCACCGTTAGCCTTTTTTTTTATTACGACATACACTTAGAAGGACTGATAGAAAATCATATTCATTCTATCCGTCTCAAACATTTTCACCGACTGCGTGTTATCACCAGTTCTCAGAAATGTGGACTGTGCTAAACAAGCCTTCACAACTATAAATGAATCTTTGTGTGGTAGTTTTACAGCAACATCCAATTTTATTAATACCACGTAAACATCCGCAACAAGACTACTGGAGAAAGAGTGAGGGCGGTGGAGACATGTAACGAATATGCTAGCAATCTCAAGTCCCGCTCACTTGTTGATAGTTGTTCAATCAAAAACCAGTAAACAATTGTTTTGCTCGTGTCTCCAGTAGTGACAGAGCAATGATTTTTCGATACAGGACTGCTATCGTTTAACTGGGGAAGGATCGATAAAATAAACCTTAAAAATTGCTCACTTATTTGACATCCATGCAAGCCCACTGTAGACGTCTGGTTATCCAGTATGGCAGGCAAAAGACGAAACAATTTAGACCTCAATCTTGGAGCATGGAATATTCGCAGACTTTAGGATAAAAACAGAATCATCAAGAACACAAACACACTCGTTGCCTTTTCTAAAAAAAAAACTATTTGCTGCTTTGAGTGAAATTCGTTCAGCAGGATTCACCCAATTAGATGAAGTTAAGGGGGGGGGGTGATATACATTTTTCTGTTGAGGCAAAAGTTAAGAAGAACATCTTTAATCAGGTGTTGTCTGTACCAGCAAATCAGTTATTGCAAATTCTTTGCCATCACTTCACAAATTCATCTCGGATCGCATCATAACACTGATCTTGTTTTGTTTGCAGACCGCTAGCTGAACTTAAATGTCATTTCCGAACTGATCATTAAACTGTTAGACACTCATAGGTCGAAATCGACATGAAAGTCCATTATATATATATATATATATATATATATATATATATATATATATATATATATATATATATATGTTGGATGTGATAACTACTGGCTACACATATGCAAATATGTTTCAGTGACCACCCTGCCAGGGAAAATCACCTGATTAAGCCAAGAATATCCACGTGGATATTCTTGGCTTAATCAGGTGATTTTCCCTGGCAGAGTGGTCACTGAAAAATATTTGCATATGTGTAGCCATTAGTTATCACATCTAACATACTCATATTCCTCTGTCTAAACATTGAACATTCTTTGGTTGACACATTTTGGTTTTGTTTAAATAATACTACCAATAATATAAAATAATATATATATATATATATATATATATATATATATATATATATATATATATATCTTCTTTACTCCTATAAATTCGTTTTTCTTTTGTGCGCATTGATATTCATATTTAAAACCCTCTTTTCTATTTATTTAAAAAGAAAATGCAATTTTCTTATATATGGCTTGTGGAATTGCATTCACTAGCAAAATATCTAGCTAATTTGCATATTCTTTTAAACATTCATTTTTATTAATTCCCTATTATTTTTTTGGTTTCATATAAGATGATCATCTTTAGTTAACTATTACGTGTAATTATGTTCATGCAGATAAACTACTTGATTTATA
Source organism: Euprymna scolopes (assembly GCF_053919585.1). Taxonomy (NCBI): domain Eukaryota; kingdom Metazoa; phylum Mollusca; class Cephalopoda; order Sepiida; family Sepiolidae; genus Euprymna; species Euprymna scolopes. The sequence continues at coordinate 9,733,719 of NC_136494.1, forward strand.
CCTGCATAATATTTGCGTTAAATGTTTACAGGGAACACAAAATTGTTTCCATATACATTATGTATACGTATATATTTTTGTTTAATCTATCTATCCATCTATCTATCTATCTATCTATCTATAAAAGTGAACGCTTTTTTTTTTTTTTTTTGCTAAACATACACCTCAGACACCCGGGCAACGCCGGGCTGAAATGCTAGTATATATATATATATATATATATATATATATATATATACTAGCATGGGTTCCTAGCGTAACCCGGATGTTTGGAGTTTGGTATAGTTCTCAAAGGTCAAATCGTTTTTCTTTAACCCCTTAACAGACAAATTTCTGGCCGAAAACCGATCACATAGGTTTTCCCAAGTCTCAATATATATCAAATTTCGACTCTGTAGACTAAAAATGTATAGCGTAGGGAAATGTACACACACACACACACACACACACACACACACACACACACACAAACGTTCACTTTTATAGATATACTAGTATGGGTGCCCGGCGTTGCCTGGGTGTTTGGAGGTGTATGCTGAGCAAAAAAAAAAAAAAGCGGTCAATTTGTTTAACTTTGACTCCTATTATGACTCCTTAACATATTGTTTTGGGCTCAAATCAATTTATTAAGTTAGACCGATGTCCAAGAAACTTATATCTAAAATTTCAAGTGTTTAAACCCAAAATTGCCTGAGGAGTTTGGTAGAGTTCTCAACGGTCAAATCGTTGAACTTTGACCCCTTAACAGACATGTGGAAAACTTAATTATCGTGAAAGCATTCATTTGGATGTTGATTGTAGCTTATAAATGTACGAAAAGATTTTTTTTCGTACATTTATAAGCTACAATCAGCATCCAAATGAATGCTTTCACGATAATTACGGTTTTCAAAAGGCGAACAATTAAAAGATACATCTTTACTTAAAAATTGCTAGGTTTATTTATGGTGTCTTTTACATATAAAACAACCCACCCAATACTTTTGCTGATGAGAGAAACTATATGTCAGAGTTATTGTCCGTGGTTTAATGTCTATCACAATAAAAACATCGTTTCCGAAACGATCGTACAAATTATTGACTTTGTTGTTGTTCCTTCTCATGAAAGAGATTTTTAATTTTCAATTCTAATTTGAATTTTAAATTATCAATCACATTACTATATATATATATATATATATATATATATATATATATATATATATATATATATATATATATATATATAATTAAATAATATCATCAGTTAATAACTAAATTAAAGAAATCCAAGAGTTATATTATTGATTCCTACCTGTTCTTTTTAATAAAAGGCATATGATGTCAAATATCGATGATATAATTCAAAGCTGCATGTAAAATAAAGCGCGATGATTAATAGTCTAAATCAATCATAGCTTAATATATGATTTGGGGATATTTCAAAAGTTAAAACACGTTAATTAGGTTTTCAAATATTTTAAATATTGCCTGAGAACAGTAATCCAGCCATGCTACTATCCATATTTTCATGGAAATCACTCCAGACAGTGTATGAAGCTATTTGATGTAAACATCAAATGGCTCTATGCCTTGTCTGGAGTCATTTTCATTTAATAAAAAAAAACTTTAATTTTTTTTGAAAATGTCTGCTATGACTTGACTTATTCTTTATCAAGTCTTTCCAGAAGTTTGAATTATGTTATTTTTAAAATCTATTTTTTAACCGACTAGTGTGATCAAATATACAAATCGTTGGGGTTTTTTATCACTAGGAAAACCGTCTACCCAAACATTGCTGTGATGGTTCGCTTTGAAATGACGATCAAACAGGACTTACTGCCGTCAAATTATTTGTCACTCCACGACGTGCCAGTCCTTTGATAAATAAAGTATATCAGTATTATTTGAAATTAAGCAAGGCAGCAAACATGACATCTCGTTAGACATATATAGACGTTTGTCTAGAGTATTTGCACGAAGAGAAGCCGACTCGTTTAAGTGGAAAAGAAATAAAGTCACTGCGTTTAGCAGTGGTCGTGATATTTTAAACTTAAAAATGACGATCCAAGCGATGAGCGGACGGACCAGTCCTCACACAGACACGGATAGACGCATCTAAAAAATGATATTCTAAAGGTAGATATGATAGTCCAAGCAAAAATAATATGCAACGGAGAAACAATAGTTTGTGAATTTTACCTTTTTTTGTTTTAAATCTATAATCTCTCCTTTCCCCACCACAGTTCGGATTATCGTTCTTGCTTTTATTTATAGAAATTGCCACAGACAAGGCATGGAACCGCTTGATTCTGAAGCGGTAGGAAGATCTGGTCATTTTCCTGCAAACTTAGCAACAGATTTGATGAAAGTGTTCAATCTCAGATGTGAAATGAAGGCCAATCCTAGAATTTTTTTTTTTTTTAGTGAAAACTGCTTTACTAAACCGGGAAAAGATTAGAAGGGATCGACTGAGATATATATAAAAAAAATAATAATTGGCAACAATTTTAAACCAACTATGCATAGTTAATGTTTATGGTCACTACCATTATCAACGGAAGTTATAAGGAGGGGTAGGCTATATTTAATCCAAATTAGGACATGGGAAACCAACAATGCGTATCGCCGTTTCGAATTAATTGTGGAACCGTCAGAGTTGTTTGCTTGTCAGGACTATAGAGCAGTTATTTTCATGGCTTTTTTTTATTCTCGACAACATATCAAAGATGAAAAGGACATTTTTCTCTTCAACAACGGATAAAATGGTGTCGTACAGTTTTACTACTCAACGGGTGTGTCGTCACACAGTGTATGTATTCCGGTTTTATTTTAGGTCTTTTTATGCCGTAATTCATTAAAAAGATCATGATTTATAACGCTTTCATTTGTCTGTCCGTTTGTTTGTCTGCCTGTATGAATGTTTGTTTGCATGTTTGTTCGATTCTTTGCCTGTTGTTTGTTGGTCTGTTTGCCACCATTTCGTTTTTTTTGTTTTTTTTTGTTTACTGTTTTATCTCAATAAAGTTAAAATATGTTATACGTCTGTTTGTCAGTTTGTCTATTAATCTCTGTCTATCTGTTTGTTTCTGTGTGTTTTTGTCTGCTTGTTTTATTGTTTCTTGCTCTGCGTCCATCTGTATGCGATATTCCAATCTTTTACCTAGACAAAATTCTTTATTTCTGTAAATATATATATGAAACATTAAAAAAAATTGAAAATCGTCACTTAAACAGAATGTCTGTTTGTATTTTTGTTTTTATGTGTTTTTGTCTGTTTGGTTATTTTTCTCTTCTCTCTCTCTCTCTCTCTCTCTCTCTCTCTTTCTCTGTTCGTCTGTTTGTAATATTCCAATCTTTCACAAATGCAATATTGTTTGTTTATTTTTGCAAATACATCCTTAACTACACGCGAATTCATTTTGTTATCGTAAAATGTTTTATGGAACCAAGAATAAGTATTTCTAATATGAATATCTGAAACCGAGAAAATATTTCACTTTCTGTTTTGCAAAGAAAATTTTCTAAATGCCGACAACACTTTTTCTTTATCCGTTTATTTATTTTTATTTATTTATTTTTATTTATTTATTTTTATTTATTTATTTATTTATTTTTATTTATTTATTTTTATTTATTTATTTTTATTTATTTATTGTTATTTATTTATTTATTTATTTTAAACTTATTCGTTTGAACTTTGTGAAAATGACACATTGCATCCATTGACATTTACGCATAGAAATTTTTGTCATTGATATATTTGCCAACGTAACATTACACGTGTATTTGTTAAAAATGAAAAAAAAAGCGTACGTCAATATTATTACATATATTTAGCAAAACGCATTCTTTGTTTTTTTTTTTTGTTTTATATATCGGCTGTATATTATAATTCTAATTATATGCATACGTATATATGGGCGAGGAGAATGCTATTGTCACTGAGGCTATGGGGTAGAGGAATGTATCTGTATTGTTAGTAAGATTGTTGATTGTATATACAAATTTGATTGAGACTTTTAGCTAACATTGTATCATAGGCACCGCCAAACCTGGGGGGGGGCAGATAAGTACTTTTTGACGGACCGTCTTTTTAAAAATCTACCAAAAATCAGGTAATTATCCGATCAATACGAAATTTTCAGCGATTATTAGGAGAAGAATGAACTTTATAACAGTGTACTTATTTTTCATAAACGATATATATATATATATATATATATATATATATATATTGCTTACAACCCCCCCCTTGTTTTGAGAGGGTACAAATATGCTTAAAATAATCATCTTAAACTGAACACAACATATTGTGTTGTTGTAAGGGACAGAATTATAGATAAAAAAAATGTTTGCATACCTTATTTTGACGTCTGAATATCAGAACTTCGATTGTGTTTAATTATCCCGCTTTTGAGTTTTTGAAGTGTGAAATTCGGTGAATATGTTAAGTAAAATAATTAATTTAAGTTAAGCAAAACAAAATTTTTTTTTTTAATATTTATACGAAGAAAGCCATTTTAAAATCTTTGATAATAAATTAACAATTTTTTTTAGCGAGCCGAATAATGCATGACCATTATCAAACAGGACATGCTTTGAAGAATCGATACAAAAAAAAATTCGATAAATATTGTGCCATTTGTTTTAAAAATAGCATCATTTTTTCGATCCCGTTTGAAAACGTTTGCCGCCTTTCGACTACGGTGAACCAAACGCGCTGAAATATTTTTTGTATTCTGCTTTAAATTGCCCCCTCCCCATTTTGGGGAGCCTGGCCCCCACACACATACACATTAAAAACCAAACTCATACAAATGGTCACCCATCTGGTACTGGCCAGCCTCGGCGTTAATAATACATTGAAATTTTCGTCACTGAAAAATAAGTTTTTTTTGGCCTGTTTGGTCTTCCATAGTTTGCTTTTTATTAAACACAAACGTAAACATTGTCGATCTAGACTCTAGATCGACGCGAAGTAACTGGTTGCCTATATGAATAAGTGGAATTATTTGAAATCCAGGTACTTATATTATAATATTTTTGCATATTCTCATAGAAAATCATCTTAAATCTTAGTTAGATAAAAAATAAATTAATTAATTAGTTCAAAAACCTTCTTTTTTTTTTAAATATTTATGTACGTTTTTTGTGCAGGACAAAAAAATGTCAATTGTTAACTTTTTGGGAAAATTTAACATTTAAAATTTAATTAAAAATAGTAGAAAAAGTTTTACATTATTCTGTTTTCTATATGATAAAATTCAGGGTTTTATCTTTCTGGAAAAAGAAGTTACTCAGAAATAATGGATTTTAATAAATGTAATTTCGTTTTAAAAAACAACAACAACTTGATTTTTCGGCCATTTTTGGCGGTGCCTATATCATTAACATTGGACGTGAATAGCTATTGTTTTCTTCGTGTAAAAATTAATTAAGTATATATATATATATATATATATATATATATATATATATGTATATATATGTGTGTGTATGTTTGTGTTTATATGTATATATACATATATATAAACATATGTATATAAACATATGTGTATATAAACATCTTTTATTTATATACATATATGTATATAAATATATTTTTGTAAAAAAGCACACGTCAATATTATTATACTAAGCAAAACGCATTCCTTGTTTTTTTTTTGTTTTGTATATCGGCTGTATATTATAATTCTGATTATATGTGAGGAGAATTCTATTGTCACTGAAGCTATGGGGAAGAGGAATGGGTACTCATGCACTTATTGATCCGTGCTGAAATAATAACGTTATTATTTTTAAAAGCCATTCTTAACATGGGGAGGGAATCTTTGATCTACAGACTTGAAATTTATTCATACATGTGGAAAACTTTTTAATAAGTTTTCATTCGGAAAAAAAGGGCTGCTAAGGACGTAAAATTGAAAATTTTGTACATGGGGGGGGGGTCATCGGATCTGCTTGTCAACTGTTTCACGAATGCGCATGCCTGACCAGTTCACATGACAGATTCTTTATATTAAGAATAAATAAATTTAAAAAATACTTCCTAAAGGATATGTCAAACTGGCATAATGGTTATCGTACTTGACTAACTGTCTTTAGGTTTGGATTTCGATTTCAGCTCGAGTATTTTCTTTTTACTAAGAAGAAGTGAACTCTTCAGAAAAACATAATACTCGTTTGCACATGTTTCAGTGTCTTTCGTTTTTTTTCCCTTCATTCATTTTTAAGAAATTAACACTACGTTTAATACCTACAGTATTTCTGTTTATAATAAATAAGAAATCAGCATTAGTTAAAATATAATATTTATGCATATTTTAGGACTGGACAACGTCGGGTAGCCTGCTAGTAACATATAAACGAATAACACAAGGTTTAACGTATAGATAGTTCAAAAGTGCAATTCTAGAGCTATGCATATTACTAACGTTTACAAGGAACATGAACTGGAATAGAGACATTGAGAGCATTGCCAAGGCTGCTGCGAAGAAGATGGGCATAAGATCCTTTTACTCCAATAGTTTCTTCCCCAGAACCGCAAGACTCTGGAATTCCATTCCAGGTCCCTGCTTCCCCAACAGTACTGACGTGCAGAAGTTTAAGTGTAACGTGAACCGACACCTTGCTGCCCAAATCCCTACATAGTACCCCAGTAGTTGTTGCCCCTGATAGTAGCCCCCTACACCAAAGTGGCAATTTGCCTTGTTTGGGGTGAAAATGTAATAAAAAAAAAACTAACGTTTACAAGGAACATGAACTGGAATAGAGACATTGAGAGCATTGCCAAGGCTGCTGCGAAGAAGGTGGGCTTTCTCTACCGTGCTAGAAAGCTACTTACGCCTGAAAGTATTCTGTATTTCTATAAGGCCACTATTCGTCCGTGTATGGAGTACTGTTATCATATTTGGGCTGGGGGATCTGCTACTAGTCTCTTACTCCTGGACAGTGTTAAAAAGAGAATCACCAATCTGACAAGTCCTGAACTTTCATCTAAGCTTCAGCCTCTGTCCCATCGATGAAATGTTGCATCCCTCTGCCTGTTCTACAAGTACTTTAATGGTGAATGCAGGTTTCTTGTTTATTTACAAATAGGAATACCGCAGGTGTTAAACGTAATGTTAAATTTCTTTTAAAAAGATGAAGAAAAAAAACGAGTAGCAACTGAGAGATGTGCATGCGATTTGCACAGATCACTTCTTGTAAATAAAAAAAGTATTCGAGTATTAAGACTTAAACAAAAATCTAAAGACAGAGGGTCAAGTTGGATAACCATTACACCAGCTTGTAATGACTTACAAAGAGTGCTGTCAAATCAACTCACAAGTAACATAATGAAGCTGTCACGTTTCACGACTACGCATGCGCAGTCATGAAACAGTTGATATTTTTAAATTTTGATCCCTACTCTAAATCCCTAATTTTAAGTCGGTTTGATCCCTACACTAAATCCCTAATTTTAAGTCGGTTTGATCCCTACACTAAATCCCTAATTTTAAGTCGGTTTGATCCCTACACTAAATCCCTAATTTTAAGTCTGTTGATCCAAAATTCGTTGAATATATAGGTTGGGAAGTATTCTCACACACACATTCTCACTTTTATAGATTTTGTCGGGATTATTTCACCAACAAGAAGAGGGGGGGGTAAGAAAAGGAAGTAATGGCTTGCAACGAAATGGTGACGTTGATTACAAGCAGTCTTTTCTTTCCTTGTAAAGGTAACAATTAACTGGTAACGTTTGCCGAATAACAGTAACGTGGTAATCAGTCTAAGAAACGCCAACCGACTAGCAAGCTAGGTAACTAGCTTCTTAACTAATCACTAACCCGTAGTGAGACAACTCCTTTTATACATCCTAACTCTCAGTGGCGAGAATTCCAACGTGATTTCCAACGAGATTATAATGTCTATTTAACTTAGTAGGAAATAGACACCCAGTTTCTCCGTAATGGCAAAACAGCAGTTCAGTGTCTTTTCTTCCCTCCGGTAAGTCAAATCAATTTCAATTCTTACAATATATAGATTTTTAAAATAATTACAGCGTTTGTCTCAGTAAATCAACTGTCAGTATTTAATTAATTTTAGTCGCTAGACATGTTTTATTATCCTCAGATGTAAGACTTAGTAGTTTTATAGGCACATGTCACGTCTACATAATTACTTGTTTAAATTTTACGATGTTTAAACTTCCGGTTATTTTTACGGGTAATTGTTTGACATGGTTTTAGATTATTATGCTTTTTTTTTGTTTACAATATTTTTTTTCTTAACTTAGTAATAGTTAGTAATATTTTTTAACATTTTAACTTCAGAAAACTTTATTTTTTCTTTTAACATTATAAAAATGGTGGACAAATGGTGGGATCTTTCTATCGACCCAGTAGATATTTCACTACTGATGCAATTCTCTATTTATATAAGAGCCAGGTACGTCCAAGGATGGAATACTGTTGCCATATCTGGGCAGGAGCTGCTAGAAAAGACTTGTCCTGTCTTGATGAAGTTCAAAATAGACTTCTTAGCCTTGTAGATGTCCTTTTCTCTTCCCTGCAACCTTTGTCTCACAGAAGAGATGTTGTGAGTTTGTCTCTGCTGTATCGTTATTTTCATGGAAAGTGTTCGACTGAGCTATGGTCCCCTTCGCCAAACTTTCACAAGAAACACTCGTCTAGCTGAAAACACTATCAATAATTCCCCCCACTCATTATCTGTGCCTAAACCTAAACGTAGATTCCATGAACAAAGCTTCTTTCTTTGAACTGCACGCCTGTGGAATTGTCTTCCGTTTTCCTGCTTTCCAACTGACTACAATATGGTTGTCTTCAAGTCCAACGTAAACAAGTTTCTGATGAGCCGTTCCACTTGTTAACAAATTTACCGAATCTCCATTACTAACGATTACTATAGTGTCTACTGTACACGCTTTAACCCTTATCCTCTAGTGGCCTCTTGGCCTTGATGAGTGGTGATGCCTATGTAAAAAACAAATTAATTTCCAAATACCGTACATTTCGGTGTATAAGACGATCCTTAAAGTAAAAAATAAATCATCTTTAAAAACCAATATTTCATAAGATACTGAGTGTTGCAATTTCTAGTCTAGGCTAAACAAACATGGTTTCGTGATTTAGCAGTCGTCTTATACAACTGATATATAATAAATTTATTAATATTTGCTCCAATTTTGTACCTCGTCTTATCTGACGGTCGCCTTATACACCGAAAGATACGGCATTTGCAACGCTTTTAACGCAGGTAACATTTCTATAATCATGATCAATTTATTAGTTTACAGATGTAAATACATATGCACATACATACATACTTAACGTTTTATATATATATATATATATATTAAAAATGCAGAAATCTAGAATCAACAATATTGACCATCAAACGAGTAATAATCTTGCAAGTCGCCTTACTGAACAATGGTTTGTGATGGAAGCTAGTGTTCCTAATACATTTCTATGCTTCTTCTAGGTGGCGCTGCCAGTCGGTATCTATGGCCTTTTTAGTTTGTAAGAAAGAAGGGTTCGGATCAGTGGCGTAGCATCAGTTTTTGCCGCCCGGGGCGGTCGGAAAATTTGGCGCCCCCCCCCTTCCGCTGGCATATAATTACCTGTTTTCTGGCATATAATTACCTGTTCCTCCTGCTGGCATATAATTACATGCTTTGCCTTCTCCGCTAGCATATGATTCCCGATTTTGCCCCCTCCCACTGGCATATGATTACCTGTTTTGCCGCCTCCCCGCCTATTGCTGGCATATGACAACCTGTTAAACCCTTCAAAATTGCAAAAAGCCCTCAAAATATTTATTTTCATTGAACTAATGTTTACACAATTCCCCTTTTTATAAATTTTAATTTAATTTAACAATTTCTTTTCAATAAGTTGAATAATAATAAGTATGTAAACATTAATCTGAAAGGAATTATATAAACGTTTATATGAAACAAAATAAACTAAATATTTTTTCAAAACAAAAACGTATAATTCAAATTATAAAAAATGTTAAATAAAATTAATTGGCTACACAAACAAATATAATAATAAATTTAAATGAAAATGTTATGAAATGATGAAATCATTTTTATTTACTTTTTTGTTTTTGTTAAAGTCCGAATTTTCGCCAAATAACATGGCTGTATCAAAGAAAGGAAAGTCCGATGTAGTTTTATTTTCTTTTTCTTTTTTTCATAATGGTATTGTTAAGTAGTCGAGCCTCTCAAAGAGAAAAAAAAACGTCTTGTATCGACGCTTTGTAAAATTCTTGTGTGCAATTGTTTGGTTTAAGCGCAAAATTTAAGAAATGGAAAGTCACACATTTTAGAAAAGATTTTTTTATAAATTTAAATGAGAACATTTGAAAACATGAAAGATTAGGAAATGATAAAATCATTTTTTTACTCTTTTATTGTTGTTATTTCCGAATTTTCACAAAAGGCATGGCTTTATCAAGGACAGGATAGTCCGATGTACTTGATTTTTCGTCATAATTAAGAGGTCGAGCCTCCCGAAGGGAAAAAAACGTTTTGTATCCGTTCTTTTTGAAATCCGTGTGTATAATCGCTCGCTTTAAGCGCGAAATTTAAGAAATTTGTTGTTGTTAATAATGTTTCAATCTTTTATAAAAAAAATTGATTAAAAAAAGTTTGTAAATGTATTTATGATTTGAAAATAACACTATAAATTTATTTTTTATGAAAAAACAATCTCAGGCATCAAGTCGGTTGAAAATTTACAAACATACTTTTCGCGCTTTTTTGTCGGCAAAGTTATCAATAACTCTATCAAAATTCACTCTACCGATAAGTTCCCTCTCTATGGAGAGGATTGCCAAGTCTGTAAGCCTTACCTGACTCATTTTTGATCGAAAGTAGTTTTTTTATGAGTTTCAGATTCGAGAAAGAGCGCTCAAAGCTGGCACGCTAATAGCTCTGGTAAGGAAAATGCGCAGCAAGATCACAATATTAGGGATGGAATCCCGAAGGTGGTATCTCTCTATAAAGTTAAAAAGTTCAAGAGGTCCATCAGTTTTGTCTTTTCCTGAAGCTTTCACAAAATACAGTAATCTCTTCCTTTCGGCAAAGAATTTATCTTTTTCTATATGTTCGTCAACTTCACCAAGCTGACAATCATATTTATCATCCAACATATTTAACGGTGTAAGAAAAGCGTATTTACTTGCAAGATTGTGAACTTGTGGAAATCTGCAAGATATTTCTTTAGTCAACCTGTCTATGACAGACAGCATTTCTCGTCTCAACTCAGTATTAAACTCCAGTGCTGCGTCAATCAATCGTCCACCACCCATTAGTTTTTCTTTGCGGATACGATGCTCCATGCCTATCCCCATTTTTTTAATTACATTTTCACCCCAAACAAGGCACATTGCCACTTTGGTGTAGGGACTACTATCAGGGGCAGCAACTACTGGGGCACTATGTTGGAATTTGGGCAGCAAGATGTCGGTTCACGTTACACTTGAACTTCTGCATGTCAGTACAGTTAGGGAAGCAGGAACCTGGAATTCCAGAGTCTAGCGGTTCTGGGGAAGAAACTACTGGAGTAGAAAGATCTTTTACATCTAGGGATCTCTACTGTGTGTGGGGTGGGATTTAGCTGCCTGTCGGTTTGTCGAGGGTGTCTATGTCGTGGGGGCACAAGTGTCCGCAGTTCGTCAGAGCATTCACCATTAAAATACTTGTAGAACAGGCAGAGGGATGCAACATTTCGTCGATGGGATAGAGGCTGAAGCTTAGATGCCAGTTTATGGTCTATCAGATTGGCGACTCTCTTTTGAACCTTGTCTAGGAGTGAGAGACTAGTAGCAGATGCACCAGCCCAAATGTGACAACAATACTCCATACATGGGCGAATGGTGGCCTTATAGAGGTACAGGATACTTTCAGAGCAGAGTTTTTTTTCCTCATCTATTGCAGTGCCCACCATATTTCTCTATTCTGAAGAAGGCAACACCTCAACGTCGTCTGCCTGACAGAACTTTGTTGCAGATCCAGCCCCTTTTATTGAAGATACTTTTGGGTATCATTGATTTATGGAAGAATAATTTTTCAAAAGCTCAGAAATAAAAGAAACGGTAACGACAATACCGATTTCACAATTAAAGATGCATCTGATCTTGCGGTTGCATTTTCTCCTTCTACTGTGAGCTGTTGCAGAGCAATGACGACTTCCAATAATTTTTTACCACATCATTAACAGCATCTGCTCGACTACTCCATCTAGTTTCCATACTTAGACCGTCCCAGCGATGTGTAGATGCAGAAAAGAACGAGAATAACCGGTCCAGTATGCCAAAAAATGTAACAGAGTGAACTGATACAGAACCGGCATGTACACAAGCCAGTTAGTTGTTAGTGCATGGAACACATTATTAGTATGGCACAATTGTTAGTGCATGGCACAAATAGAGCTTTTGGGTTAATTTCGGAGATTCGTTTCTGCACACCCGATCGGTGGCGTACCATAATAGCGGCATCATCAAATGCCTGGTCAATACAGTCACCTATCTGAATTCCATCGTTATCCAGTTCTCTAAAACTCATTTTATAAATGTCATCCGCGCTTTTACCTTTTGATTCGATGGAACGAAGAAACGACTCCTCCACTGTCACTTTATTTCCATCAATTTTTACGTAGCGCAACACCTCACTCATCTGGTCCTTGTGAGATACATCAAGAGTGCTATCAAAAATTATGCAAAAATATTTGCTTTCTTCGATCTGATTGATGATTCTGTTTCTCACCTGCTTTGCCAAAATGCTCACAAATTCGATTTTCTTTCCCAGGTTAACTTTTATCAAATGTTCACGGAGCACAGGGTCATACTTGGCCAATAAATTTACCAATTGTAAAAAAAATTCCCTTTGTTTTCTTGATCTCTTTCATCATTATGGATGTCTTCCCGGTGACCTCGTAGTGTCAGATTCCGCTTGGCGAGAAACCTGATGATGTCCGGCAATCTAGCTAGAATTTCCCGCCACTTCTTAGTTTCCTTCTCAATAAGAAGTTGCGCTACTTTATCAACTATTTTTCTTTCAGCAAGTTGGATCTCTAGATCCTTCCAGTTGAGAAATACTTGAGCAATATTAATTGGACGTAAAATGATTTTTCATTTCAGAGACATCGTAGTATTTTAGAACACTAACCAAACATTATTATTTTACTTATGGAAATAAACTTTGTAAGCTTTGGGGTGGGGGGGTCTAAGCGATTACGCATAGTTTTACAACCTTGCCAGTCAGCCCCGGCTTAGCGAACATTTCTACAATGTTAGAGTAGCCTGTAAATTATGATTATTCATCATCTTAAGTTAAATTAATATAATTTTAGCAAGGTATGAAAATAAAGCAACTACGGAATAAATGACAATTGAAGATAGAGTTAAGACCATTCTTAAAGACGATATAGTTTTAAATAGGATTCAAGTACCTCTCACAGGAATATACATATTTTAAAGTATTTACTCTTGCTTGAAAGCAAGTAAGTTGATTAATCGAAGTTAGGTACGCGTTTTAAGGAGATTTTTCTTGAATTATCTTTTACAATTATTATATTAATAAAAAAAGTAAAAAATGAAAATTCTTATTTCCAGAATTAATTTATCATAAGAAATTTCGGTTTAATCATAAATACGTCAGTGATTATAACATTTTTTAATAGTTTGAAAAAAATCAATTACTCTGTGATTGTCCGAAACTTGAAAGAAATTCGGCAGTATTTAAACTATCAAACAGAAAGCCACTTAAATAGTATTTGAGGTGTAGCCCTTAGTTCTCATTAAATTATATTTCGTGATATGACGACAATAAAATCTTTTTACCGTCGATTTTTATTCCGTACTTGCTTAATGTTTCTACGATACCAAAATTACGTAATTTTCTGTTGCTTATTTTCCGTTGTATCATTTAATTATCAGTGATGTTTGAAAATATTTTTCTTGACAAAAATATTTTGTTTCATTTTTCAACATTTTCTGGAACATGTAAATGAACTGCTCTCTTTGAAAGGTAACCTAGAGAATTTATGCACATTTTTAAAAATCTGTTTACAAATAAAATAAATTTACATCGTATTTTGATGTTATTATCATTTTAGTTTTAGTGATAATTTAAAAACAATAAATATTTATCATTAGTACCAATAATGAAAAATTAAATTAAAAATTTAAAACAATCGGTTTTGGAATCGTTTATTAGGGACACATTTTTCCGATTCTGATAGCTCTAAAAGTTCCGATTTTTTACGACCTTTTCAGTATAAAATTTCAAATTTTTTGTTAACTTTTATTTATTTATTTATTATGTTCTATTTCTATCCTCAGATAATGCTGCTCCCTGGTATGTGCTGTTCGTAAAATGCGGACACATTTTTCGGATTCTAATACCTCCAAAAGTTCCGATTAAAAAAAAAACTTTTGGTATAAAATTTAAGATATTTTTTTAGCTTTTATTTATTTTTTATATATTTTTCTATTTTCTATTTTTACCCTGTCAAAATGCCGCATCTGACATGGGCCGGTCGTACAATAGGGAGACATTTTTTCCGATACCGATACCTCCAAGAATTCCGATTTTTTTCAACCTTTTCGACATTAAATTTCAAATTTTTTGTTACTTATTTTTATTTATTTTTTCTATTTTCTATTTGTAACCTCTCGAAATGCTGCGCCCTGACATGTGCCGCTTGTACAATAGGGGCACATTTTTCGGATTCCAATATCTCTAAAAGTTTAATTTTTTAAAAAAACTTTTGAGCATAAAATTTAAGATATTTTGTTACCTTTTATTTACTTTTTATTTTATTTTTTCACTCCGTCAAAATGCCGCCCCTGTGATATGGGCCGCTCGTAAAATAGGGACACATTTCTCTGATTCCAATACCTCCAACAATTCTGATTTTTTCCAACCTTTTCGGTAAAAAAATTCAAATTTTTGTTAGCTTTTATTTATTTTTATTTATTTTTTTATTTTCTATTTTCACCCCCTAAAAATGCAGCCCCTGGCATGGGCCACTGGTAAAATAGGGACACATTTTTCTGATTCCAATACCTCCAAAAGTTCCGATTTTTTTTTTACAACCTTTTCGGTAAAAAAATCTGATCTTTTTGGTATTTTTTAAAAAATTTTAATTTTTTATGTTTAACCTCTGAAAATGCCGCCCCTAATGTGTGCCGCTCATAAAATAGGGACACATTTTTCTGATTCCGATATCTCTAAAAGTCCCGATGTTTTACAACCTTTTCGGCATAAAACTTTAGATTTTTTGTTGGCTTTCATTTATTTTTTATTATACCCTCTCAAAATGCCGCCCCCTGGAACGTGCTGCCCAGGTCAGACCGACCACCCACCCCGCCCCGCCCTTGCTACGCCACTGACTCGGATGTATTCATATGCATTACATCAATTTTTAAATTAATGATCCAATTGGGTTCAACATTTAACACATACAATTTAAAGCTTAGTAATGAATGACTGTCATATTGATTTTTTTTTTATTAATGGCCCTATCTGTCAAGTCTGGAACTTACTGACATATCTGCTTTCTCAGAAAGATTTCTGAATTCGACAAGGTACACCCGAAAAAGGTCGGAGGTTAGATCGACCGAAACGTTGTGCAAATAACACTCTAGATGAAAACAGTCCTCCGAATAATCCAACTAATATGAATTTCAAATGTGTTGAACATTAGTAAAACAGGAAAGACACGCCTTATTTTTTTATGAACTAAATGACTAAAAAAAGAAAAAAATTCTAATAATTTTTATTGGATAATTTATATTATTATATATTATTAATGCATTACATCATTTTGTAAACTAATGATCCAATTGGGTTCAACATTTGACACATACAATTTAAAGCTTAGTAATGAATGACTAACATATTGATTTTTTTTTTATTAATGGCCCTATCTGTCATGTCTGGCACTTATTGACTGATGCTTTTTTTTTATTGCGTACAACACAATTAAACGCTGTTTCTTTTTTTATATTTTGTTTTTACTCAGTTCTTGAAAAGGTGTGAGGATTTGAAACGTAGGTAGCGCATGCGTGAATGTCATTTAAGGTATAGAATAGACGTATTTTATACGCCGGTGTCAATTATATTTCTCATCGTTTGAGTTAAGGATTGATAATTCGTATTATTTGAATTTTACAGACTGATACAGGGTGCAACGATAAAATTGTCGCCAAAGAAAAGACATTATTCGATTTCCGTTTGATGAAAACCGTTTTTATTTATTTATTTATTTATTAATTTTTGCAGACCATCTACTAGTTTGCAAGTTGTGTATAAATCCCAAGAGCGATATGAGCCTTCTATTATGTCTGAAAGTGACACAATTTTCAGCGAGCGAGATCGTACATGCGCCGCTGAGAATTCATGTTCTCTACCGATTAAAGTTATAATAACAGGACCATTACCAGCACCCTCAAAATGCAAATCCGGACAGTCCAGCATTTGAGGGCACAGCCCAACAAAGTTTTCGAGCACGTTTATAGTCTTTGGTGTGATTTTAAGTGAGGGCCACATCATGCCACCTCACATTTTCGAAGTCAGCTTGAAAGTCAACACCAAAATGTACCTAGATGTGCTGAAGAGTGTAATAAGAGCCTTGGTGTGACAGCAGGAATCAGCGCCGGCCCACAAGTCCAAATAGACCCAGGCTTGGATTCAGAAGTAGTGCTACGACTTTGTACCCTTCTCTAACTGACCCCCTCCTCCCTCAACCTGAACCCGCTGGACTACTTTGTTTGGTCATACGTCGAAAACATCACCAACATGACCTCCTACAACATCAAAGCCAACCTGATTGCTGCAATCCGCCAAGTATTCGAAAAGCTTTCGCCAGTGCTTGTGGAAAAGGCATGCTCCCAGTTCCGGACCTGTACCGAGGTCGTGATTGAGGTTGAAGGCGGCTAAGTTGAATAGATATCAGATCTTCTAAATAATCAGGTTACATGAATTGATTTTTTCAATGAATTTTTTTAAATAAATGCAGTGTTGTTTTCTTTAGGGCGACAAATTTATCCTTCGACCCTGTGTTCTAATCTCGAGTGCTATTCGCACAATGTTTTGGTCGATTTAACCTCCAACCTTCTTCAGATGTATCTGGTCGAACTCAATAATCTTTCTGTCGAACTCATGACTCATCACGAAATTTCAAATGAAAACTTTTTTTTTTCTTTTTAACCCACGGGGGTAGCATGCTCCCATTACTCTATCTATGACTGAGTAAAAGTCCTTAGTAATTTGCAACTGAACTTTTGAGTGTCGTCCTCACTGAGGATTGGACCTTTAAATGTTAGCAAGTACTTTATTCTCTGCGCCACGGGTCCTTGCAAGCTACCCGCTAGATTAAATAAAGGGGGTTGTTCGAAGTTCCTTGCAGATTCCTGAGTTAAACAGAGATTTTCGAATTCGACAAGATACACCTGAAAAAGATCGAAGGTTGCATCGACCGAAACGTTATGCAAATAACATTACAGATGAAAACAGTAGTCCGAATAATCCAAATAATATGAATTGCAAATGTATTGACAATTAGTGAAACAAACAAGATACAAATCTTATTTCTGTAGCATAGTGCATATGAGCGCGTGGGGAGATGTCGGCGACAGCAAAGGATGGATGGCTTGCGGGGAGATTAGCAGGAGTAGCCAAAATACGCGCATATGGAAATTGGGAAATGTTTCCAAGAAGAAGAAGAAGAAGAAGAAGAAGAAGAAGAAGGAAAAAAATACAACACGTGCTCGGGAAAGAAACAAAGGGGATGTTGAAGAAAATAGACGTGCAAAGCAAAGGCAAGAAATGGCTAGCTGAGGTCGGCGTGGGGTCGGAAAGCAAAATTACTCACCGAGCGAGGTGGACGATGGTGAGAGATTTTTTATATCGAAATAATGGTAATAAACGCTTGTGTTAAAAAAGAAGAAATGCCGACTCAGTTTTATTTATTTATATTCTGATTTTGTTTGTTTGTCTATTTGCGACGCAATGGCTATGTTACATTTTTTATGAATTAAATTACTAAAAAAAAAGGGTTGATACGTCGTAAGAAAAACACACATTTTTTTAATAAATTTTGTTGCCTAATTTATTGTGCCCTTATATTTTTCAGAATATGAGGGTTGAAGTTAAGAAGCTGTTGACATCGAGAAAATGTAAGTACATTCGCCTTCGTACCAACTTTTCTTTTTACACAGTGATCACCACTTATCAAGGCCAGGAAGCCACTCAGGGATAAGGGTTATTGCAAGTACATTACATTAGTGTGGAGATCTGATGAAGTGTTTAATTAGGGGGACGGTTCATTAGGAATTTGTTAACATTGGACTTGAAGACCTCCAAGTTATAGTCCGGAGGGAAGCAGGCAGACGGAACAGAGTTCCACAGGCGTGCAGTTCTAAGAAAGAAGCTGTGTTCATGGAATCCGCGTTTTGATTTAGGCACAGATATAGAGTGGGGGAAAATTTTCACAGTGGATTCAGCTAGACGGGTGTTTTTCGTGAAAGATTGGCGAGGGGGAACCAGGGATTGGAGTTCAGATGATCACCTGCTATAAAAATAACGATAAAACAAGGATAGGCTCGCAACGTCTCTTCTGTGGGAGAGAGGTTGCAGGGTAGAGAAAAGGACATCCCCCACTAAGCCACGAAGTCTATTTTGTACTCTGTACCAGCTTGTCAACAACTCACTATTCATGATAGAGTTATATTTTGTACTAACTGTGCATGCCCGGCGTTGCCAGGTACAAAAACATATTGCCAGGCGAAGCATTTAGTCACATACTATTTAAGATATATCTAAGATCATAAGTTCTTACAATTTTCCTGAATGTTGACCACATTTTTGACTTTTTGGCAGCATAACACATGAAATTCAAACAGGGAAATAAAATTTCATGGTTTAAAGGGAAATAACTCAGGTTAAATGAAAACTTATTTCCATTTTTAAACGCAGCTTTGTTATAATAATGGTTAAAAATAAATTAAATGTAAATTGAATGAAAAATAAATTAAATAAATCAACTGCATACAATATTTCTAAATAGAATATTTAACACAATTCTATTAAAAATTTCAAGTTAACTAATAAAGCAAACTCTCTTTAAGGTAATATACAAATGAGATAATTTCTTGAATGCTGATCCCTTAACAAACTTGTATCAAATTTTGCTTTCGCGGAGAAGAAAACATCTATAATATAAATCTCACCTGTCTGTTTAAAGGTATATATATATATATATATATATATATATATATATATATATATATATATATATGTTTGTATATCTCGCAAAAACTTTCGACAGAGGCGACGGATTTTCATGAGATCGGTATGGTTTTGAAGCTTGACCCTTCGAACGAAAAATATCGAAAAATTGGCCCAAAACATTAATTCTTTCACCCTCAACTGGGCACTTTTCTACAGGGAGGGGTCGCCTTTTTCGCCGATATTTTCGAAAGTCATCGCCTTTTGTCGATTGTCTAGCCTTAATTTAAACTTACGTCACTTCCGGTTTGGCGATGAGCGCAACAGCTACCACTTTGTTTTTTGCGCTCGCAATTTTTTTTTTTTTTTTTTGCTCAAACAACACCCTTACACACATCTCCACTATCTTTTTCGCCTTCGCGTTACGCGTTCAAGCTTGCCTGCCCACTATTTTTTGCTCAACACACAACTCCAAACACCTGGGCAACGCCGGGCACCCAGGCTAGTATCATATAAATACCAAAAATATAAGAAAGTCTGTGAAACACTGTACCCTTTTATTATATTAACGAGATTGTAAACAAACAAATAAACAAACAAACAGGATACGACTTTTTTATAATATATATATATTGTACTTATGCAGTATAAGGGTCGTGTTATCGTTGGAATCGTCGGGGCGGTTTACAGAAAATGACGGTACATTAATGAAAAATACACTAT
This sequence comes from Euprymna scolopes, assembly GCF_053919585.1. Taxonomy (NCBI): domain Eukaryota; kingdom Metazoa; phylum Mollusca; class Cephalopoda; order Sepiida; family Sepiolidae; genus Euprymna; species Euprymna scolopes. Next base: position 9,753,673 of record NC_136494.1, read on the forward strand.
TTTTGTCGGTATGAAAAATTAATTGAAAAATGAAAACAATATTTATGATAATTATTGAACATCTCAAAAATTTAGAAAACAAAATATCAAATTTGTGCGGACATAAAATTCCATAGCTTAAAGGGAAATAATTCATAGGTTAAATGAAAACTAATTCATACGAATATAAAAATGACTCTTCATTGTTTAATTTGTTTGCCCGACATTTTTATACTCAGAATTCTTTCTCGAAAGATATCGCATACTTATAGGAGAGACCATGTGAAGGTTGCCAACATCCTAAGTGAAAAGTAATTTTTGTGGAACGAACTGAATTCGAACTTTGAACTACCAGATCATCTGTCACCATCACCTGCCAAAACAGGCCTTGCAACATAATGTTCTAAGCATATTTTAAATACGAAATGTGACTTACATTTTTATGGACTAAACAGATGTTACACTGTTGTCTGTAAGGCTTTAAGGGGGATTATCTCTTAAGATTATCAAACAGTGGTTTGTGGTCGATAAAACATTTCTGTCTTCCACATGATGTTTGCAATATAATACTGATTAATTATGACAAGAATCGGTTAAATATTGATCTTCCGATGTCGTGCCTTTCCAAGAGTATAATTATTAAGACCTGATATAAGCCGATAGGTATTTGGATTTAGAGCAAACGAGAATAATTATAATTGATAATTATAGTTTTACACTTTGAAAATGTTTTATCTCCTCTGCTATCAAAGCATTGTTTGCTTTTGGATTTAAACGTGCATACTTTGTGTGTGGTTACTGGATCAAATCTGATGGAAACTTCACTACTGATATACAAAGTCGCATAGTCACAGCCAAAGTTGCTTTCAAGAGATTGTCGTCAATCATGACCAATAGAAACATTAAAATAGGCACCAAAGTCAGAATACTCCAAACGTATGTATGGTCTGTCCTTTTATTTGGTTGATTGCTGGATAATCACCATTATCATTTGGTTGATTGCTGGATAATCACCATTATCATTTGGTTGAGTGCTGGATAATCACCATTATCATTTGGTTGAGTGCTGGACAATCACAATCAGCACGGGGGGGAGACTAGAGGCAACTGAAACTTGATCTATCAGAAGAATTTTGAAGATATCCTGGACAGAAAAGAAAACCCTCCAGGAGGTATTAGAAATGGCAAACACAGAAAGGTCTCTTACAAGAACAGTACAAAAAAAAAGACAAATGAGGTTCATGGGTATGTCTACAGCAAAAGATTAGTTTGACGGGAAAGATCGTTGGTAAAAGCAGTCTGACCAGTCTGAACACCTGGCAACATCAAAAATGATGAGCAACAATGAATTCATGAATGCCTTGATGGAGAGATAGATGGAGAGCCATAGCCGTCAATGTCTGTGCCAGGCAGGACACCACTTGAATGAATGAATGAATGAACTCAGGTGCAAAATTAAGAAATAGCTTTTCGTAAAGAATATATTTGCTATTCCGAAGTTAAATCGATTAAGAGAGTTTGTTGAATTCTAAGTTTTCATTTATTAATTAAGCGAGTGGGGCCGATAAAAATCTAGGTTGTCAATGATGATCGTACGTCCAAACAAGCGTCGTTCCTTATATATATATATATATATATATATATATATATATATATATATATATATATATATATATATATATATATATATATACTAGCTGTATAGACCTAGCGTTGCCAGGTCGAAACATATTTCCCGTCAAATACATTTTAATATACATCGAATACCCAGACTTGTTATGATTTTCCTGAACATTGACTACATGCTGATTCTATGGAAACATAAAACACATCCATTTTTATCTATGAAAATCAAATGGGAAATAACTGTCATAGTTTCAAAGGGAAACAACTCATATAGCTTAAAGTTAAAATAATTTTCATAGCTTACTTCCCTTTTTAATACTCAACCGGAGAATAAATATAGAGCAAATTTTAAATAACTTAAATAAATGAACATTGAACAATATTTCTATGTATAATGATTAAAAGAATTCTATTGCTAATAACAATAAAAAACATGGAGATGAGTATTATAAAATCAATTTTCAGTATAAAAAATTAATTTGTGAAATAGTGCACTTTTTGTTCATATTAATCAAATTGTGAACCATTTAGAAACTACAGTTTTGCTTTCAGTTTCGATTCTAGCTGATGGCAGCCAAATATTTTTTTTAATTTTGAACGCTACAACGCTATAATAATATGTACGAAATATAGACAAATTTTTACGAACGGCTAAAGCCCGTTCCCCCACTAGCATTTAATAAAAACGTAATGTTTCAGTTAGTTTCGGAATCAAACTTATCGATAATATTGAGAAACTGGTCGTTCTTGTTACATAAAAGAAGTGATGATGACACTTTATAACGACGTTTCTTTTAGTTGTTCAATTCGTGAGACATTCATTTATCAAGTTTTTCTTGTCTTTTCGATCTCTTTTAAGTGGTTGGGAAATCGTCGTATACGTTACCTTTAATTTAGAAGCAAGTTTTCGAACAGTTGTGCGCAGATTGGCTTCCACTAAGGAACTTAACTAATCGTTGTCAACATATGATAGCTGGCCAATACGGTCATGATCTTCAAGACACTTCACTACCACAAAAATTTCTTAAACCAGCATTGTGCTGTGCGTTCAGTAGTGGTTCCTGTGCAAAACGCTTCTTTGATATCGCGAGCTGTTTGCGCAGCTTTTAGGTAAGCTTCAATTGAAATAAGAAAATTGTGCGAATTTGTTTTTTATTTTTTTATCTTGTATTCAACGTTCTGAAAAGAAGACAATTGTTTTAAAACGATTGTATTTTAAACGATTAGATAAAGCGAAGACGCTCTTTAAAATGATATATAAAGTAAAGGTATAATAAGGAAAACTTCTTTTAAAATACATCGTTTGAAATCGAATAAAAAAATCCCGCAAGAACTTTCTTCTTAATCTAATAAAAACAAATTTTGAATGTTTATTTTTTTAATACTGACAGGAATTTTTTCTTGTTTCTGTGTTTAAAGTTCAAGTCATCTAATAATAAAAAAAATCATCTCAAGCCACAACAAAAAAAAAATTATCCTATTAATGGATACTTTTAGAAAATACAAAAAAAAAAAGAAAAAAGGTACTAAGTGCGTCTCGCGAAGTAAAGGGTTGAGAGGGATGTAATTTTCTCTTAATGGCATCTGCTGGTGATAGCTTCCTTCAGTCTGTGGATATTTACTATAAGGGTGCCTGTGCGTGAAATTTTTGTCGCAAGAGTAGCGCAATCACCAACCACGCCTATTTAGAGTCAGCGTTGCTATTTAACGAGTGGCAAGTGGAGGTTAAGGACGACTGGGAACAATACCGGGATAAACGGAGAGTAAATACAACGCCTAGAATTCCGAAATGGTCATCCACCTGGTACTAGCCACGCCCAACATTGCTTAACTACGGTGATCTGACGAGAAACGGTGTGGCTATGTGATAATGCCGTATATTAAAAATAAACATACAGACAGACATACAAACATACACGTAAACATTCCAATAGACAGACATTCAAATAGAAAGATATGCAAACATAAAAACAGATATACACACATACATACAAAAACATAAAAGCAGATATTCAAACAAACAGACAGATATGCAAGCAATGATACAAACAGACATACAAAACAAACAAAAAGACAGGGACAAATAGACAAACAGACAGAAATACATATAACATATTTTAACTTTCCTGAGATAAAACAGTAAACAGAAAAACAAACAAACGAATTGGAGGCAAACATACCGACAACCAAAACCAACAGGTAAAGAATCAAACAAACATGCCAACAAACAGCCATACATACGGACAAACAGACTGACAGACCCATGTTGGGGACAGGACGGTCTGCCGTGTTTTAGACGATCCGGTCCCCATATGTATAATGGTGAAATGGTTGTATTTAATGGTAGAGAAATTGAATAGACGAAAGGTCGCATAATGAAGACGAAAATATACCGTTATATATCAACGAAACAAATGCAATTTATTTGCATAAATATATACAGGAAAGAGGATAGAAAGTGATTAGGAAGAAGAAGAGTTCATTTAGAGATGAGTAACGTTACTTGCGAGAGGCTGGCGGTAGCCAGGAACATTGTGGTGGCCCATTGCCACCGGACCGGTGTTTGTCACATCTTGACTGGTCGAGCGTTTAGCGGAAAAGAGGGTGAATTCAACTCCCACATATTTCAATTGATGCCAGATGGTGGTCAGTGTTGATGATGGAAAGAAAGAAGCTTGGTTTTAGATGCATTAAAATTAACCAGCCACCCCTTTCCTTAGTCTAAAAAGATTTCTTTACTGAGCAAGGACAGAAAAAACTAAATGTAGTTTTGGAACAGATACTATGCTTTACTCTTTGTACAAAAGATTAAATTTCTAAAGTTACTTTTACCTCAGCTACATCTGCAGTTCTTCTCATGTCAGAAAAAGAACCACAGCGGAAAAGAGAGTGAAATAAGAGAAACAGGAAGTGACGTAGCTAGGTCGCTCTTCTGAGTTAAAGGGCGATAATTGAGTTGGGCTGAGAGTGTTCAACTCCCACAGACCCATGGAAGCGTGATGAAACATTACCTTTTTAATGAATTTAAACATAACTACTAGAAAGGCTCAGTGTTGCTTAACTTTGATGATCTGATAAGAACCGTTGTGTCAATGTGATTATGCCGTATATGGACTCTTCCTCCCATTATGTAAACCACGTGGTTAATACTCTAGTGGGGAAAATATCGCTGCCTGACGCGATACTACAGACTGCCTTAATAAACAGTCGGAAATACCGACCACCTTTCTTTACTTCTGGACAATATATTCTTTCTACCTAGCCCTGTTGTTCGTGTCTTTCCTTTTTCATGGTCACTACAAAAGGTTTCCGTATAAATAATTTATCAATTGCCTTACAAAGCAACGATACATAATAACATACTTATTTCGCTGTCGACACTCAAAATAATGTATAGTATGATAGTGTCGAATTAAAATTTATATATGCCTTCTTTAGACATTATAGTGTTTTTATACTTTGTACTTTGGGGGGCTGCCGTATGAATGATTAATTGGTTGCTTCTTCAAGGAAAAACACGTATACGACACCTATTTTACGGTCAATTAAAATAATGCATAGCATAATAGTTTCAAGAGAGAAAATGTATTCCTAGTTTGCAATTTATTGTGATTTTCTTGTACTTTGGAGGGATGCCGTATTAATTATTTATCGATTGCATTATCAACAAATATACATGGATTACTTAGCGCTAAATTAGAATTAATATATTCTAGATTTTATTGTGTTTTTACACAATATTTGTTGAAGGGCTGTCGTATAAATTATTCATGGGTAGCTTTTTCAGGTAATGATATATATATATATATATATATATATATATATATACATATATAGTTCACCTTTGTCCGTTCGTCCGTGTGTCTGTCCGCACTTTTCTCAATAATTACGCCTTGGAATTTTGCGCAAACATTAAACATGATATGAGTTAGAAAGTAACAGAACGGATTTTCCGGGAAAACTCCGGTTGCCCTCTCTAAGGATGCCTTTCGAGTTAAAATGACACTAAAATTGACACTTTTAGTTTTATTTTAAAAACATTAATACCTTGAATTTTTATAAAACTTTCTGAAAAGTTGTAACTAACTGATTTCTGTATAACTTTGTTTGTCTATACTTCGCGATAAGTCTTGGGTGCTATTTTAGGGCTAATAAAAACATTCCATTTTTTAAACTATTTTATCATATTTTTCCAAAATTTTCTGTGTATGTAGCAGTTTTTCATGATGCTGAACTCAAATTTAAATATGTTAAGGTCTTGGGAACTTTTGGAGCTACATGGAGGGGTGGCAAATGATGAACTTAGTCATTTCTTTTTTGGCATGGTGCAGAACTCCAATTTACATACGTTAAGGACTAAAACTGCACCGTTTGTTTATTTTTACCAGGATTTGATGTCCCTTGGGAACTTTTGGGGCTAAATGGGGAGGGGGTGCTGAGCTTAGTCATTTTTGTATGCCTGAGTGGGATTTTCACAACGTTTCGGTCCATATAATGTCCGACCTTCTTCAGGTATATCTTTTCGGCTATCAAGAAGGATGGATGTTATATCGACCCAAACGCTGTGAAAATCACACTCCAAATGAGAATCCAAATAATACGAATAAATGATATGCTGTAAATAAGTGTTACTCTAAAGCACAGGGAGGGATGTTCGGGGTCTTCTTTGGATATATATCTCCACAGGGGAAGGTGCCCATGGCGATCTTGATAGTTAAGTTTGAATTAAAAAGTTAGAATACCCTTTTGATAGAGAAATCGGTTTAGGAAGCAGCTGAATTAATGCTAGTTCCAGAGGAGAACAACAGGTTCTCTTGCAAATAGATTTTAGCTTTAGATGATATGGAAGGAAACATTTTAGTTGTGTTTCCGTTGAAAGTTGTGGTGCTGGGTTTTCTCGTGATTTGTTTGTTGCGATTTTTCATAGTTAGGTTGTAGAGTTGATGGAAGAGGCCAGTAGAGTTATTGAAAGCAGGACAGAGAGGAAGCAAGAGAAAGAGAGAACATGAATGAAAGAATTAGTGAAGACGGAAGACTTTGTAGACCATTAAAAATAAAAAGCCGTAGCTGATCCCACTACTGTGGCATCGAGAGGGCCCGTCAGAATCTAATGCATTTTCCAGACTCTATCCATCAAATAACAATGAACCGCCCCCTTAAGTAAGACACTTTATCAAATCTCAACACTAACGTACTGTACACGCAATAACCCTTATCCTCGAGTGGTTTCCTGACCTTGGTAAGTGCTGACCAACTTGTCAAAAAAAAAAAAGAAGGAAAAAGCAGCCTCGGTATTTTGCGCCTGTTGATAGGACAGCCTCCTCGGGAGTTAATCCAAGGTTCGGTTTCCTGACTATCAGGCGGAAAACGTTTTCCACCAGCGCCCTTAATAGTGACATGGCAACAAGAACGGTGAGGAAAAACACAAAACTGCCGGCCAAGTATACAAAGTTTTCTTCCCCTTTTGTCAGAAACGTCGATCATTCGTTTGCGATGAGGACTGAAGGGAAAAATAGGGGAAGGCTGCCGAAAAAGCATCCACGAGCACTTTTTTGCCCTCCTTTAAAAGAAACATAAATAAAAGAATAAACAAATCTCTGTCTCTACGATTATATAAAAGTCATTTTGTCTGTATGAGAGAGTTCCTTCCTCACAGGTTCCGAAGCCTGTCTTTTGTAAATTTTACACAAAGCTAATTTATATATCTGATAATGTTCTTATATCTGTTTTGTACAGAAATTCATTCGATAAGTATCGAAAATCAAAAAAATCCGATATTAAAAATAGTCTTAATTCTCTTACAGATACAAAAAAAGATTTGTAAATGAGAATATTTTACGTTACACCGGCCGAGAAGAAAGACTATGTTAAAGACCGTCAAGCATAAATATCAGCTGACGTGATATTGTAAATAAACACAGACGGAATTTGTTGAACGACATTATCATTATTATTTATTTATTTTTGCGAATTTGTCCATCGGTCAAATCATTCCTCGTAATATATAATATTAAATAGAGGATTGATTCTATAATAATACGTATACAATTATGTATGAATTAAAATATCATCTTTAAGAGCATTGTACGACCGGGCAACGCCGGGTGACCAGCTAGTACAAGAATAAGACAGACAAATTTTGGTAAAACGCAATACAAGTAACCCGGATGACGGGAGTACCTTCTCTCATTCTCGCTCTGACTCAGTGACTGATTTTGACTCTTTACTTACCATTCCCCCACCACGAAATGATGTGACACAAGATGGGAAGATTGGCACCTAAATCTCAGTAGCCCCTTTGGCATTCCCCGAGGATGCCCCTATTGAGTGTCGACGATAAAATACGTGTATTATTGATGTGAGACCGAAACTTACCTGCATCAGGGATTCTTCCAGTACTATATTACGATGTGAGACAACCCTTTCAGGAAAGAGTATCATAATACCGTGGAATCAGCAGGAGTACTAGTACTCCGCAGCATATACAACTACCTGCAATGAACATCAACGGATAGTAAGCTCCAATTACACTTCATCCTATCCTTGTAAACTTTTTGGTTAATATATCTTCCTCACACTTAATTCGTGTACGTGTTTTTTTCCGCGATCCAAACCTTGGGTACATATCAATTATGTATCATTATTTGGTAAGGCCATCCATAAATAATTTATACGGCAGCTATCTTAAATGCTATTATGGCTCGCAAGCAGTCACAAAGAACAAAACGAACTAAGATATGATTATAATGAACTAACGATGTTATAACGAACTAACGATGTTATTATAATGAACTAACAATGTTATTTTAACGAACTAATGATATTATTATAACAAACTCACGGTGTTATTATAATGAACTAACGATGTTATTTTAACGAACTAAAGATGTTATTATAACGAACTAAGATATGATTATAACGAACTAACGATCTTATAACGAACTAACGATGTTATTATAATGAATTAACGATGTTGTTATAGCGAACTAACAATGTTATTATAACGAACTATAATGATATAATAATGAACTAACGATAATATTATAACGAACTAACGATGTTATTATAACGAACTATAATGATATAATAATGAACTAACGATGTTATTTTAACGAACTAAGATATGATTATAACGAACTAACGATCTTATTATAATGAACTAACGATGTTGTTATAGCGAACTAACAATGTTATTATAACGAACTATAATGATATAATAATGAACTAACGATAATATTATAACGAACTAACGATGTTGTTATAATGAACTGACGATGTTATTATAATCAACTAACGATGTTTTATAACGGACTATCAATTTTTTTATAACTAACTAACGATGTTATTATAACGAACTAATGATGTTATTATCACGAACTACCGATAGTTTTATAATGAACTAACGATGTTGTTATAACGAACTGAATATATTATTATAACGAACTAATGATGTTATTATAATGAACTAAAGATTTATTACCCTAACTCTAACTCTAACCCTGTCTAATAAATTACTAATAACTCTCCGTTCTCACAAACGGAAATATTCGATAACTAGCAGGGAGACTTGACGTTGATGGGCACTGAAAGAGGATAAACGAATGTTTCACGCCCCTAATGCTTTTATTGTAATCTAAATCGCTGAAATCAACCATTTTTCAATCAAATTAATTGATTGCCTGGTCTAGTCGGACCCATCTGCGGTGCATCGAGAGGAAACTTTGCATTTCTCTCTGCAGTGACTTAGTTCACAATACATGATATTCTACATTGCACTGTAGAGAACCTATTGTTGATTTTATAAACTCATTTTATTTAATGGCTTGAATTAAAGTTTACAATGCAAAAGTCAAGTATTATAGTATCATTGTGCTCGAAACAGAAACAGTCAATTCGAATGCACATATTTCTTCTCAAAGAACCAATTGTTGATTTTATACACCGGGGTCTTCGTACGATTATAAAACTTCTCAAATATACTTGTGATGTTAGGCTTTATAAGATGTTAACTTTGACCAAAATCGGACTATTTTTTACTCAGATTTTTGTCCGATTATCGATTTTCTATACCTATCAGAGGCATTCCGATATAAAAAAAACTATCTAGGAACATTTCTACATACATAAAGTACATTAGTGTGAAATTTTCGAAATATTGGTCAAGCAATTTTAGAGTTTATAGGGAACGAATTAACACATGCACACATATGCGCACACACATACATACACGAACAAAGTGCCTTTTATATATCAGTATAGATAAACTTAATTTAAGATAATTATGGTTCCGGACTTTTTGTGGAGTTTGCGTTAGTCGCTGATATTCTTGTACTGTAATTTTTTTTCTTTTGTTAATCTTGAAAAAGCATATTACCACTTGGACGTAAGGGGCTACTATTTGGGACTATGTCTACTGAAAAAATAAGTTAGAAGTCTGTTCACATCAAATCTAAACTTGTGCATATTAGTACAATCGTGGAAGACAGAAACAGGGAGGGGATTCCAAAGTCTAGCAGTCTGACGGAAGAAATTTTTTAAGTAGAAGACTTTGCGATATCTAGGGATCTCTACGGTGAATGGATAGGATTTTGCTGCTAGGCCGGTTTGTCGGGGGGGGGTATGTACATCTGGTGCTACAAATGTATAACGTGGATATGACATTGTGACCATGGGACAGGAGTTTGAATTTGGTTGATCATAACGAACCTATCAGATTGGAAAGTTTTTGACTCCTTTCTAAGAGTGCGAGACACTTTTCCTCACGTTCACCACAAACAAGGCATATCGCCACTTGTGCTAAGAGGTTCCTATTTGGGACTATGCTTAAGGAAGATAACCAAGAAGGTTTACGTTACATTTAAACTTTGGTCAAAGTTAACACCTTATACAGTCTAATATCACAAGTGTATTTTAGAAGTTTTATCATCGTACGAACAGCAGACCCCGGTGTATAGAATCAACATTAGTTTCTTTGAAAAGACAGTAGTGCGTTCGAAATGATTTTTTTTGTTTTGTTTTGAGCACAATTAAACCATGATATTTGACTTTTGCATTTTAACCTTTAATTGAAGCCATTATATGAAATATTTTTATAAAATTAACAGTAGGTTCTCTACATTGCAATGTAGACAACCATGTAGTGTGAACGAAATTACTGTAGAGAGAAATGCAAAGCTTCCTCAAGATGCACCGCGGAGAGGCCCCGACTAGATCAGGCACTCAATCGATTTGATTGAAAATGGTTGATTTCACCGATTTAGATGACAATAAAAGTATTGGAAGTGTGGAACATTCCTTGATTCTCATTCAATGCCGAGCAACGTCGAGTCTCCCTGCTAGTTATAAAATATTTCTTTAGACCTATTTTCTATATGAGGATGTTTGTGAAAACGGAGACTTATTATTTAACTATTAGACAGAGTTAAGGTTAGTGTTAAGGTTAGCTAGCAAAGTGGTGAGATTTTCTTGCTCAGTGTGTTTATCGGGTATATGTACGTCGAGGGGGCACAAGTGCATCAAGTTCATCAGTGCAGATTTCATTAAAATATTTGAAAAACAGGCACCGAGATACAACATTGACTTGAGACTAGTGGTATATACACCAGAGCAGATGTGGCAACAATACCCCTTCCGTGGGCCAATGGTGGTTTTGCAGAGATACGTAAAGCTCTCAGATGCGAGTAATTTTCTTTCACACTAGAAGGGATCCTCCTTCTTTGCAGCAGACTTGGCAATGTCCTTGATGTATTTGTTCCAGTTCATATTGGCTTTGGGTGTAAAACCGAGGAGTGTGAACGATGTGCTCGGAGGTAGGGTGTTATGGCTATCGGTAGTTTGGAAAGTTTGTTGTAATTGTAATCTAAAATATCTTATTTTCTTTATATTTTGAAAATTCGTGAAAGATTTCTCCCCTGGGCAACCTCAGGACCAGTGCCGCAATAATTCATATAAAAATCAATATTTTCCGATAGTTCCTCAAAATATCTTATTTTGACTATTACTTCTGAATTTAACGATTTTTAAATTAAATCTTTTATGGACATGGATTTAAGGAATTTAAAAACAATATTACTTCAAGATTAAAAACAGCCAACGATAAGTGTGAAATAAATATATTCTGAACCAGAAAAGAGCAATTCTTCCCGCTTTGTCACAAACATCGCTCATGGATTGCGAGGACTAGAAGACCAAATAAGAGAAGCGGGAGTTATAAAGCTGTCGAAAGTGGAAAAAATGCTTTTTCATATGAATTAGCAACTTATGTCTCTATCGGCAAAAAGATCAGTTTGTTCAGCTATCAAATCTTTTAAATAATAATTTAATTTATTCTTCCTTCCGTAGAGAAATATTAAAATACGAGGTGTCTTAAGAAGGTTTCCAGACTTTTTTGTACAGGCATTTAAAATTGTAGTTGACTTTTGAAAATTCAGTATGTTATTTGTACACAGCCTTTGAGATTTGAAAAGAAAATCACTCGACCGCCGGTCGAGTGTGAGGGAAAATTTACTCGCCCAAAAATATATTTACTCGTCCGACTTTATGTCTTTGTTTCAGTCAATAATAGTAAATAATTTTACAACAAATCAAGAAATTATTATAATCAGATTTGATTTAATTTCGAAGAGTTTAAATCATTATAAGTACACGTTTTGTCAATTTGAAAAAAATACATAAAGTGACAAAAAGTGAAAGAAAGAAAACAAAACCAACGCATCGATATTTTTTAAATTTGCTTGAAAATGTACATTAGAGATAGCCAGAATTACAAAAATCCTCTTTCTTTAAAGATACACACGTTTATAAAAAAAAAAATGGTAGGCGGAGATTTCAGGCCACGGAGATATCGTACCAGGAGAATAAAGAAGAGAAAAAAAACTTTAATTGAATGATTTTTCGGCCAACACATTTTTTCAACACCCATGGATGTTGAAAAAAAAAACTAAACCGTAGATGTTGAAAAATGTGTTGACCGAAAAATCATTCAATTAAAGTTTTTTTTCTTCTTTATTCTTAATAAAAATATCAACAAACTATTCTTCCGATACCCAAATTATGTCGTAAAATTTCATACAAAAATTAAAATATCTAGCCTAAACCGTGGGTGTTGAAAAAAAAGCGTTACGGAATCTCCGGATATTCACGATTGTGGACTGAAATCTTCTGGTACGAGATCTCCGTGGCCCGAAATCTTCCATATTCAAAAAAAAATACCATTTAGCTGAAATTAACTAGATTTCTTAGAGAATCGGCATGGTTTAATATCTTTTTAAAATTTAAACGGTCAATTTTTCTTTGTAATTTATGGAAAAAAAACTTTGATATAGAACAAAAATTGGTCTCTTTTATTTATATTAAAACAAAGAATTCACCTCGGAACAACATTCTAAAATTTAGAATGTTATTTTTAAAATTGGGTATCGATGATTTTTTGAAAGTTGCGCAAAAAGAGCAAGCAAATATCTGAATTTATATAATTGAGAAAAATATGATTACTTGTTGTATAATTGAATTTCCGGTGCGTGCTTGACGGAACAATGCGTTTTTTTCTCTTTCAAATTTTCGTCTTTATTTTTGTAAGCATGAAGTGTATGTAATTGTAGCGTCGAAGAATTTTTTCCAAATGAATTTCAAAATCAGAGAGCTAAATGAAGGCGACATTTTGACTAAACGCCGAATGTGTAAATTTGACGTCTTTTTCACCTTTAGCGTGACCACTCGTTTTTCTATACGATATCCCAACAGTCTCACAACTAGAGATGAAAGAATTCACAAATGATGGGATATAGGTTATTCTAAGTCACCGCATATTTGAGAGCCGTAAAATAAATGAGTTTTCCCGTTCCTTTATTTAAATAAATTTTATCGACTAGTGGGCGAATGATTTACGACTTTTAGTCGCCCCAAGAAATTTTCAATCGGTTGTGGCGACCGGTCGTATAAAGTCTCAAAGGCTGTTTGTACACATATTATGAGATAACTGACCATTTTTTTAATGGATTTAGGTTCAAATGAACAACTACAGTAGGAATCGGGTTACACCCTACTAAAGCGTAATTGTTACAGCTAGTGAGTTTTAAAAATGAAATCTGGACGTGAGGATACTTTAGAAGAATTATATGCAATAAAATTCTGTTTTGAACTTGGAAAAATGCCATAGAAACGTATGGAATGCTTCAGACTGCTTTGGGACCATCTCGCATGTATTGAGCATCAGTATTTAAGTGGCATAAGAAATTCAAAGAAGGCAGGGAGTCTGTGAGGGAAGATGAGATGTGTGGAAAGAGTAAGGAAGACATAATATCAAAGTTGATTGGCCAAATAAAGAATTTCATGAATAAGGACCGTCGTGTGTCTATAGAGGCAATAAGTGAACAGTTTGATGTTAGTGTTGGAACAGTACACACAATTATTTGCGATGAACTGTAGATGCGAAAAGTTGTCGCGAAGTTTGTCACAAGAGTGCTTAGAAAAGGTGACAGACTATTTAATCAAGATGGGTATCAAGACAGTATCTCACCCACACTATAGTCAAGATCTTGCTCTCTGTGACTTTTTGTTATTCTTTAAGCTCAAGGAACCCCTTAGAGGCTGTCGTTATGAGACGCGCTGCTAAAAATATAGGTTCTATCTACCGTGCTAGAAAGCTACTAACGCCCGAAAGTATCCTGTGCCCCTATAAGGCTACCATTCTCCCCATATATGGAGCATTGTTGTCATATTTGGGCTAGTCTCTCACTCCTAGACAAGGTTCAAAAGAGAGTCGCCAACCTAATAGATCCTGAACTGTCATCTAAGCTTCAGCCTCTGTCCCATCGACGAAATATAGCATCCCTCTGCCTGTTCTACAACTACTTTAACGGCGAATGCTCTGACGAACTGCAAGCACTTGTACCCCCTCGACGTAAATACCCCCGACAAACCCGACAAGTGGCAAAATCCCACCCCTTCACAGATTAGATCCCTAGATGTAAGAGAGCATTCTACTCCAGTAGTTTCTTCCCCAGAACCGCTAGACTTTGGAATTCCCATCCGGGTTCCTGCTTCTCCAACTGTACTGACATGCAGAAGTTCAAGTGTAACGTGAACCGACATCTTGCTGCTCAACTCCCCACATAGTACCCCTGTAGCTTATGTCTCTAATAGTAGCCCCCTACATCAAAGTGGCGATGTGCCTTGTTTGGCGTGAAAATGTAATAAAAAAAAGGGCAAAGGCTGTAGAGCAGGTCATTGACACACTCACACACGAGGGCTTCCATGGGACCTTTCAGAAGTTGTTGAAACGGTAAGACAAATGCATTGCAGCCGGAGGAGATGACTTCGAAGGCGACTAGATTTTCACGTGTGCGGAAACTTATTGAAGGCACATCGTACATCTCTTCTATTTTCACCTCTGATTCATCACACGTATCATGTTTTCATCAACATCTGATCACTCGTGTTACGTATTCGCTCGTGAGCGATCAATCAGTCAATAGCCAGATAAATCAAATAGTCTTTTTCATATACATACGTGCATCTGGTGTTTATATGTGCAGGTCTTTCCATTATTTTCATTAACGCTTTTGATTTCATCGCCGTTGTTTCGTGTGTTGCCGATATCGTTTTTTTTTGTTTTTTTTACTTAGGCGAAATAAACGTTTATTTCACGCATGAAACTACAAGAAGACTTTGCTGATCTCTTAAGGCTTTATTTAGAGACAGGCTTTATTCATGAGAGCAAAAAAGAGGTATAACCCAACTGATTCATTATTTATTCTTAGTCTCTTAACTTAGTTTATTAACTTAAGTATTAAGAGACACAGACAGACAGACATCGAGGTGACATTCGACATAGCTAATTTACATTACTGGTTTGAGACTTTCAGAACGATACTGTTTTTTTTTAACCTTTTTGTTTCTCTCCTTAAAGGCGTGACGTTATCATCTTATTTCGTTTGATTATATTTGTTTAGCGCGTTTGACCTGTTGACCCTGCCTTGTCACCCATCTTCCATTCAACCTTAAATAAAAGTTCTGAGTTATTCTGATATGTACTAATGAGACCATCTTTAAAATTATACATTAGCTAACTGTTGTGGGGCCTCCCCCATGCACAAGATATTAACTCTTCTGAACTGTATGAATTAACTGAGAGTTACGACTCTCGGCTTGGTCACTGTACTTTCGTAGTTCGCCATCTTAGCAGTACGTACTACGACGGTTACTGTTTGTATATGTTGTTGTTTTTTTTGTTCTAATATATTTTACCTTTTCTAACTTATCTTCGTGTCCGTATTTTCCTTAGTGGCCCTTCCAGGATCACAACGCTAACTTAATCATTACTTACTGGACTAGGGTCCCAATATAACATGTCCATCATAATTAGAAATTTTAGTAATTATTTTGAAAATAAACATATTTATCATAATTAGAAATGACATTTCGTATTTTACTATAAATTTCAATCGCCTGATATGAAAGTGCCGTTCGTCTTTGCTTATTCCATTATTAGGCTGTGTCCGATCACCGCAGTTTCCAGAGTGAAACTGAATTTTTTTAAAACGCTTTTGTTTCTCTCCTTAAAGCTGTGACGTGGTTTCTGTGCTATTTAACATCTCAAATGTTATACCACTTTCAAGAAGGTATTATGTTAATTGCGTTGCCATTGCCTATACTACTCGCATTGTTAATTTGCTTTGATGACATGGATCTGGAAGCCATTTTCTTTAAAATGAGATGCTGCTTTCTTTAATATTATTTTACTTTGCAGATGGTTTCGCGACACTCATGGAATTAGAAGAGAGGTACAAAGGTTGACTTCTCTCGTTTTTACTTTGAGAAACTAAACTTTCTAAATTAACAAAATGAGTGACGCAGACAGACAAACATCCTCGTAGCATTCCCTTTAGATTCTTCTACACTAGTGACAGTGTCATGTTCGCATAGCTTCCAAAAAAAGACTGATTTGAACATGACATTCTTCAGTGTCTCTATTTTGTCTATGGTGCTTGACCTCTTCTCACTGCCTCAACCTTACGTCAAGTGTCTTTAATTTAACCATGGGAATTATTCTATTTCACATATCTGAGTTACCATGCACTCAGTATGTACCTTGTCAAAATTCACACTAGCTAACGTATTCTCTAGTAACGTAGGGCCCCTATTATGTAAGCGTCTCTCCATGCAATTCCTAAAACTTCTGTGGTGTTTAACCTTTCAAATAGTACACCACTTTCATGAACGCACTGTGGTAACTGCGTTGCCGTTGCATATACTGCTCGCATTGTTTGTCTTCATTGATGACATGAATCTGAAAAAAAAACTATTTTCTTTCTAATGAGATTCTGCTTTCCTTTTTTTATTTTGCAGTTGCGTTCGCGGCACTAATGGTTTTAGTCGTATATGTAGGAACCTTCAGTATCCTGGGCAGAGAGCATATCAGTGTTTTCGAAGGCGCAGCATCTCGAAACACAACGTTTCACAAAAGCTGGTCCACGACACTTGTGAGAAATGAAACTTCATCGGGAACCAATCTTAAAGATGCGATAATAACAATTGACAAAATGGCTAAATCAACGTCTACAAATAGTATGATTACTACTATTAATAACACTGCTAGTATTATTACTACCAAAAATAATAACAATAGTCATGATAATAATAATAATAATAAAAACAATACAATTGCAACTAAAGCTGCACTAAATAACTATAAAACATTCACTACAATACAACATAAACCTCAAAATGCAAACCTTACAACACACCATATATCAACAAACAAAACAAAAACTACTACTCTTACAAAACAAACGACCAAAACATTGTCGGTCCCATATCAAATTGTTAAATTGACTACTGTCCGTCGACGGTCAACTATGATGCCAAAGCATTTCATATGTCTAAGAACAATGGGTCGCTTGGGCAATTTAATGTTTCAGTACGCCTCAACGTACGGAATCGCCCGTTCAAAAGGCATGGATGTAATCGTATCCTCAAAAGAAAGTCTCGTTGAGATATTTCATCTTCATCTTGGGAGTCGGGTTCTGGCTGATACGTCGATGTGCAATGGCGTGAAAACAAAATGGGAAATTCGGGCCAGCGCATTTGACGCTGAAACGATGAATTTTGATAACACTAAAAACATCGCCCTACCAAACTATCTACAGTCGTACAAGTACTTCGAGAATGTCACAGATGAATTACGACGTCAGTTCAAGTTTCGGGATCCAATCCAAAACAAAGCCGATCAAATTATCCGAGACATATACAAGAAACATTTAGAAAATGACAACAATAAGAACCGATATTGGACGTTTGTTTCTATCCACGTCCGACGTGGAGATATGGTCAACCATCCACACGGCTACAAAGTCGCCCCTCGGGAATATTTTAGTCGAACTCAAAATATGTTTCAGAGTTTATATAAAAATGTTTTATTTATCGTCTGCTCGAATGACATAAAATGGTGCAAAGGCAATCTTCAAACTGAAAATAGTTATTTTGTTGAGGGCAACAGTGCGGAAGTCGACATGGCCATCATCGCATCATGTAACCATACGATTACCTCTGTAGGATCTTACAGTTGGTGGTCAGGCTGGTTATCGAAAGGGTTGGTCACTTATTATTTCCCGCCCGCAAGAGAAGGATCCGCACTTAGAACTCAATATAGCAAAGACTACAGCGATTATTTCCTCCCAAATTGGATCAGAGTAACACTATGAAGAACACAAGTAAAAATTATTTTACGAATATTTTGACTGCATAATTGTTTCAGCTCTAACTATATACGAGCTGATCCTTCTCAAGTCAAGTTCGTAGTAGGCAAGCGAAAATGAATATATATATATATATATATATATATATATATCGATGCAATACGGAAACAGTAATTTGGAGAGGTGTTATATATATATATATATATATATAGATAGATAGATAGATATATATATATATAACTTCTCTCCAAATTACTGGGTTTCTGTATTGTATCGAAAAATAAATCTATGTATACCATCATATGAGTTTGCATTGTTTATAATGTTATGTTATATATATATATATATATATATACATACATACATATATATATATATATATATATATATATATAAACAAATTATAGACAAGACAAAGTTATATGTTTATATAGACAGATTTATTTGTGGATATAATAAGAAAACACAGTAATTTGGAGAGGTGTTATATGCTCTTTATACCTTGATATTTCGGAGCCTAATGCTTCTTATCAGAAGAGGGTTAGAAGGCTAAGTTGCAAAAATTTCAAAGCGACACCCAGCTAGACAGATAAGTGGAGGGATATTACTGTATCTGGTACGTAGGAGATTAATGGACGAGGGGTGAGGGGGGCATCGGTGTGTGTTAAACCAATGGAGGCGGATGGTGACAAGATGAAGAGAAGACATTACACGGGATAAATTATATATATATATATATATATATATATATATATATATTATATATAAAGCTGAACGTCTGTGTGTGTGTCTGGTCACGAATAGGCTCCTATATGGTTGACTATTGTAGAAAACTGATCACATATAATGATAGAAGATTATCGAGACACAGGAATGGGTATGTTTGATCTGGCATAATGATGATTCATTAAAATTGTGGGGTCTGCGTACGCGCCGGGTCCACAAAGTATGGAAATAAAAAAAAAATTTTAATGAAAAAAAAATGTTTACAAGTGTTTTTGATATAGATGTACATAATAATACTTTGATAAGTATGATTTAACTTAAATAGGGATGGTATAATAAAATTGTGGGGTCTGCGTTCGCCTGGCCTCCATAGAATAGAAATAGGCACAAACTTTAATAAAGACTTTTCATATCTATCTGCGTAAGTATACTTTGATAATTATGTTTCAGTTTGAAGAAATATGGTATAATAAAATTATGGGGTGTTCGTTCGCGCCTGACCTCCATAGAATGGAAATATGCCACAAAGTTTAACAAGGTTTTTTAATATAGATCCACAGAATATTGTGATAAGTGTTTCAGTGTGAACAGGTATGGTATAATAAATTATGGGGTTTATCTATTTTATTTTTACTTTCATCATATTTTGCTTTGGTTTTGCTACCCCCAAATTCGAAGCTATCTCTTTACAACCCTTCCTTTTCATAACCTATCATACTTTCATAAATCAAAGTCCATTTTATGTAGGCTGTTTTTGAACCCAGTCAACGACGGATACTTTTGCTAGTATATATATATATATATATATATATATATATATATATATATATATATATATATATATGTATGTATATATATATATATATAATGAAGATGATTAATTTCTTTGAATTAGAGTAAAAAGCTGAATATACTCAATATTTAAGATAATAATTATCTTCATCATTGTTGTTATATATATATATATATATATATATATATATATACATACATATACATATATAAATGTTTAGAGGTACAAAATTTATATAATGATTTAAATAAAATGTACGTTTCTGCTTGATCCTCGTGCGTGTGTTTTCTTATTTGGTTCGGGTTCTTTTTATATTCGAATTTTGGGGTTGAATGATACAGGTGACTGAATGATGTATGTGAGATGATCCCTGTTCCTAAAAGAAAACGTTGTTCTTGAAATGCTTCAAATAGTCTTTATCGTCGAAGTTAAATCGTTTTCTTGGCATGGTAGAGGATCTGTGTTGCATAGCGTGTTTGGGCAGCAGTTTATCAAAAACTGATTTGATATTTCACCCAAACATGATTTCAAGTGTGGATCTGGCATCTGGTATGCTAGAATTTTTCATGATTCTATAAACTTGGAGAAATTGTTGGAGAGCCTGTTCCGTTGGTGTGCCGTACCCAGTCAGTCCACGACCCCAAAACAAGCAAACGACTCTAATAAATAAAAAAAATTCGTAGTCGTTGCTGTGGTCGGTTTTCTGCATCTCGGGACCTGTGACCATTTTGAGTAGCTGTCTATTACTATCAGATAGTAGAAGTCCTCTACTGGCCTCGCGTAGTCAATGTGGATCCTCGACCACGTTGTTCAGTTTTAGACCAGGGTTTATGCGTTATAGAAGGTGCCTTGGCAGTTAAAGCACAGCCTTTGCACGTTTCCACCACGTTGGTAATGTCTTGGTCCATAGATAGCTAGTAGACGAAACTTCTCGTAAGACTTTTCATCCGGTTTATTCCTGAATGATTCATGTGAAAATCTTTGATTATCCTTTCTGCGGAGTTTTAGGGATGACAACCCTTTCACCGCACAGCAGCACTTCGTCACAAGCAAAAAATGTCTGAAACAGTATCCCCCAGTGTTAACTTCTGCTTAGTAGTTTGGATCAAATTGTCATTCGTGGCCTCTGCCTTAATTTCTCGGAGTGTTACCGGCAGTTCGCGGATAATATTATAATCATGGTTTTCAATTTGCTATTAATACGTAGCGCCGCGATTACCGAGTCTTCGAGAGGTTCCATTTGGGCAGAAATTAGTCTCAACAAACTGTCCCCGTGTTCAAATTGTATCGAAGAGAGAAATTCTAGTGTAAAATCGTAATTTAAATTAATCGTTCCCCATCTTCATAGCCTGTTCGCCGTGAATGTGGGAAGTCCCTTTTTTATCAAAAAATGGATATCAAAGTTCGGTTTAAAAAATGTCTTCGTACAAAAAACGGTGGAATTTCGAAACTGCGAAAATAATGTCTATTCCTCCTTTTTCTATCTGAGAATAATTTTTCTCCGCTGGAAGTAGGGTCCGAGATGTGAAAGAGATAGGAAAGTCACAAAGATTGAACTCATCCATCCAGTCAGAGCCGAATAGGTTTTCACTACGTTTCAATACATATATTTTGAGCTTTTTAGTTTTTCCAAACAAGGTGGTGTTTTTGATTAATTCACCTTCAAAATGATTTTAGTGCCATTGAAGGCCTTTGCCGTTCTTTGGGTTCTTAACATAGTAGGTTTTCGTAATTTCTTCCACGTTTTGAAGTTTAGTATTGTAAGATCCGATCCACTGTCTAACTGAAATTTAATATTCATGCTGAGAATTTTGACCGTTACATATTTACGTAGGTTTTTTTCTAAGGCATCGCGGGTTATGGTTTGGCGCATTCGGCTTTTTTCTGATTTTTCCTGAAGTGCGAGATTTATGTCCCATTTTATTACATATAAGACATTATCCTATTAAGTATTAGCAATCCACGTCTTAAACAAGGGTTCGTACTTTTGATTTTTCAGATATTTAAGGGTAATTTTGTGAGTACGGTCTTGTATTGTAGATAGCTGGTTTTCTCTTGGTTATTTTTTTTTATATTAGCGATGCCCATTTCGATATTTCTCGCAACTTTTTATTGTTTTCACTTTTTGACAATCCACAGTCAATTGTTGCAGTGTCAAGTTCAGTTCGTTTTCTAACTTCGTTAGAACGCTACGCCTGATTTCCGCATCTTTTCCTGAGGTTAACCCCTGTGAAAACAAAACAAGGCATTTAAAATTGTTAATTCCGACAATCTGAAGTCATCACAATGTTTGTTGACTACCGTTGTATACATGGCAAAGTCATTATCGTCTTTGGTCACGTTCTGTAAGCAATAGTTCTGTAAGCAGATTTACCGTCTCGTTGAACAATAACTCCGAGGTTTTCCGTGGCAAGATAATGTCCACGAATTTGTCGTGTTCAGATGTTTCAAGATTACATAGTAGCAGTCGGGTCTTTTTTGATCAAACCAGTTATAGCAGTCGATCGTCGGAAAGTCTTCATATCTCCTAAAATAAACCGCGAATGATTTTTCATCTTCTTCTTTTTGAAATGATCTATTGCGGACCATATCGTAGTTTGGAAAAATCTTAATCATTTTCCACATGCGCGTTACTCTTTAAAAAATTGTGTTGATAGTTCATCTGTCCGTTGTTGGCGCTCGGACGATTGTTTTTGATGTTTCATTCGTTGTCTTTGATGATTGGGCCATTGTTTCTGTCATTCGACTTGTTGTTCCTCTAGCTATCATTTCCTGCTTTCTTCCCATTTTTCCAATAAGTCTTTTTGCATCTTTTTTGTTCAATTTGCTCTTTCTTAGTTCAATTTGCAGTTTCGTTAACTGAGCCAAAGCTTACCTTAGCTCCTCCATGTTATCTGGTTGGTTAGTTTAGAGAGATAAAAAAGTACTAATTTTGTCTTTTTTACCTTGTCCGCCAGGAAAAATAATTTTGTAGTTCGCCCCCTTTTTCTCCTGTTTTTGCAAATACCAAATAATAATGATTATTCTCACATTATTTGAAACAGTTGGGAAAAATACGTTTCAAAATAAAATGTTCGTTGCACTTAACAATTTAAAGACGTTTGTATTTTCTTTCTTTGGGCAAAAAGGAAACAGTTATTCAAAGATATTCACCTTGTGTTTACCTTTAATTATGCTGTTTAAACGACACAAACATAAATGCTCTCAGAGGTGAAGCAATTGTTTGTATTTTATCCTTTAACATAGAAAAGTCAAACAAATAGAACAGTTAACAATAAAAAACATGTATATTTTTCCAGGGGGTAAAAAACCAATAGAGTAAAGATTTTATTCTTTTTAGTTATACAGAGAGAACAACAGCGACGAATTTCTTTTTAATACTCAACACAAGAAGGTTAAGAATTTAATCTTATTTTTGCTCTTTTAGCGCTTTTGAAAGTAATAATGTAGCAATATTGCATACAGTTATATATTTCAGTAATGTAGTAATGATAATGTTAACATATTTTAATTTTATACGGCAACAACATTTTTCTATTTTTATATCAAAAAGAAACGTGAGTACAGGATAGTTACACCGCATAATATAGGATAAACCAACACAATTTGTTTTTTGTAAAAAGATGTTACTTACAGTTTTTCATCTCATGTTATCCAGTTCTGATTTTTTTTTTTTTTTTTTTTGAGAATTGGGTTTTGCCCGTTTAATTTTTTTTTAATCAATTAACAGAGTTCTTATTTTTTCTTTGGGGTTACCATGTGAAAGGAAAAAATCTTCCTCGAATCCTTATATTGCCAGTGTTATAAGAACATATCTTTATTACATTTCTTTTCCTTTTTTGAGTTTTCGAATCCTCTGTGGCCAATGGTATGAGAACACTTGTTTATTGAACTTCGTTTCGTGAATTGTCGAATCCTTCTGTCGCCAGTGTTATGAGAACATTGGTTTATTGCTGTTGGACTGGTAAGGCATTAGGGTTTCGGCGCGAGTGCGTTTCTCGAATCCTTCTGTCGCCAGTGTTATGAGAACATTGGTTTATTGCTGTTGGACTGGTAAGGCATTAGGGTTTCGGCGCGAGTGCGTTTCTCGAATCCTTCTGTCGCCAGTGTTATGAGAACATTGGTTTATTGCTGTTGGACTGGTAAGGCATTAGGGTTTCGGCGCGAGTGCGTTTCTCGAATCCTTCTGTCGCCAGTGTTATGAGAACATTGGTTTATTGCTGTTGGACTGGTAAGGCATTAGGGTTTCGGCACGAGTGCGTTTCTCGAATCCTTCTGTCGCCAGTGTTATGAGAACATTGGTTTATTGCTGTTGGACTTGTAAGGCATTATGGTTTCGGCGCGAGTGCGTTTCTCGAATCCTTCTGTCGCCAGTGTTATGAGAACATTGGTTTATTGCTGTTGGACTGGTAAGGCATTAGGGTTTCGGCGCGAGTGCGTTTCTCGAATCCTTCTGTCGCCAGTGTTATGAGAACATTGGTTTATTGCTGCTGGACTGGTAAGGCATTAGGGTTTCGGCGCGAGTGCGTTTCTCGAATCCTTCTGTCGCCAGTGTTATGAGAACATTGGTTTATTGCTGTTGGACTGGTAAGGCATTAGGGTTTCGGCGCGAGTGCGTTTCTCGAATCCTTCTGTCGCCAGTGTTATGAGAACATTGGTTTATTGCTGTTGGACTGGTAAGGCATTAGGGTTTCGGCGCGAGTGCGTTTCTCGAATCCTTCTGTCGCCAGTGTTATGAGAACATTGGTTTATTGCTGTTGGACTGGTAAGGCATTAGGGTTTCGGCGCGAGTGCGTTTCTCGAATCCTTCTGTCGCCAGTGTTATGGCTCTGAATTAGCCACAATAGATACAGAACAACGGTGTAAGACAAGAATGAAAGACAAAGGGTTACAGAATGAAATGTACGCGAGGTTAATTCCGGAACTAGAGTCCCTCCTGGGATCGTCCAAACTTCCTGTATATATGGACGGTGATTGAATCTCTTCAATCCCCGCAACAATAATAAATGAAAAATCTTTTAACGGTTAAGGATAAAAAATTAATTAAAAAGTGCATAATAAAATAACAGATTAAAATATTAAATAATTAACTAATCAGCAAGTCACTCAATTAATTGATGAAATAGTAATCCGTGAAGCGAAATAAAGAATCTTGAATCGAAGTGTAGATTGATTATAGTGAAGTGCCTTCGTTAAAATTCGAGCAATCAAAAACTTAATAAAGTTGTACGCAATGCAATTCCAGGTATGAAGTGTTCCAGAAGTGACGTGATTTTTGTAAAGTCAAAACATTTTGATAGATTAATAAATATTGTAATTTATTGATTTTTATTTTCCACGTCAATTTGTGTGTGTGTGTGTGTCTCTCTCTCTCTCTCTCTCTCTCTCTCTCTCTATATATATATATATATATATATATATATATATATATATATATAGAGAGAGAGAGAGAGAGAGAGACACACACACACACACAAATATATATATATACAGACATTTTGTACGAACATTTAACTCTTTTGAAAATTCAGAATGTTATTGCGATGCATCTTATGAGATGATTGACAATGTTTTATGATTTCAGGTTCAAATGAACAGCTACGGCAGGAATTAGAATACACTCTACTACAATCGCCTGATTGCCACAACTGGTGAATTGCAAAGAAGCAATCTGGACACGAGGACACTTTAGAAGAACGAGATGCAATAAAATTATGTGTTAAACTTGAAAAAAATTCTACAAAAACGTATGAAATTCTCCAGACTTTATTTGAACACTCTTGCATGAATCAAGCATGTGAGGAATGATGAGAGGTGGGAGATGACACAAGAGTTGATTGGCCAAATAAAGAATTTCACGGATAAGGACGGTCGTGGGTCTACAGAGAAAATAGGTTTACGGCTTGATGTCGGTATGGGAACTGTACACACAATTATTCGCGAGCAACTGAAGAAGCGGAAGATTTACATGAATTTGTCCGAATGCGGTAGTCCTCAACTCCACACTTGTCACGGACTATTTGACGAAGATGAGTATCAAGACAGTTCTTCACTCGCACTATATTCCAGATCTTGCTCATTGTGACTTTTGATTATTTCCTAAGCTCATGGTAAACCTTAGAGACTTTCGTTATGAGACTATTGAGGGGATGAAAGAGACTATGATGAAACTCATCGACTGGGTCACACGAAAGGGCTTCCTTGGTGCCTTCCAGAAGTTGTTGGAACGGTACAAGTGCATTGCAGCCGGAGGAGATTACTTTGAAGGGGACTAGAGTTTTACGCGTATATTATCAATAAAGTGCCCAACGAAAAAAGTCTGGAGACTTATTGAAGGCACCTCGCAAATATATATATATATATATATATATATATATATATATATATATATATATATATATATATATATATACTACCATGGTCGCCCGGCCTTGCCCGGGTGTTTGGATGTGTATGTTGAGCAAAACAAAAGTGGTAGTAGGCAGGCTCGAATCCGTACCGCAAAGGAGGAAAAGAACGGGGTAAAACCTAACGTTTATGCTGTTACGACCACCGCCAAACTGGAAGCGACATTTTTTTTTAAATTAAGGCTAGACAATCTAAAGGAGA
Organism: Euprymna scolopes; assembly: GCF_053919585.1. Lineage (NCBI taxonomy): Eukaryota > Metazoa > Mollusca > Cephalopoda > Sepiida > Sepiolidae > Euprymna > Euprymna scolopes. The sequence continues at coordinate 9,780,103 of NC_136494.1, forward strand.
GGATAACTTTAAAAAATATCGGCGAAAAAAGTGACCAACCCCTGTAGAAAAGTGCCTAGTTGAAGGGGAAGATATTAATGTTTTTAGCCAATTTTTCGATATTTGTCGCATGAAAGATCGATGTTGTCTACCTGTCTGTATGAAGAACAGTCTTTACCAAACTACTTCGTCAATTTTTGATCTACAAAGTTGAAAGAAAATTAGGAAAACAAATGACAATAATTAAAACATTTTATGGCTGTAAAAAGTGTCAAGATTTGGCTCTAGATGGTGGATGATCCCCTTCATATACGACCTCTAAAGCAAATGTCACAGAGCCTACTGCACAATTAAAGTCATTACCTTTCCAACGAGCCTTCATTTGCTTATCAATAGTCGTGAGATTTAAAAACTTATAAAATTGGCATAAAAACGTTACTATCTCTGCCCTCTCTCTCTCTCTCTCTCTCTCTCTCTCTCCAAATTAAATATTGAAATGCTAATATCTTTGGTCCTATGGGATTAAAACTAGATGAAAATTTGCAGGCTTTTTGAAGATTAGAATACTATTCTATGGTTTACAGTTTTATGACAATTGGTAAAACAAAAAGAACCTATATTTCCAAACCAAATATGCCCAACTTTGCGTATATTTGTATATATAGTGTCCTGGAAATCCAGCTTTATTTTTTATTGCTTTGGGATGAATTTTACTTAGATTTATTTTAGCTTGGTTTTCTCCCTTGTGGCTTTGTCAGCCCACTAATACATTAAGCTATCACTTCTACAAGAAAGTTCTTGCGGTGTTAACTTTTAAATTCAGATAAACATATCTCCGCTCAAACAAATTTATTGATCGAAATAAGCACCATTAGGAACTACGCACTTTTGCCAACGCAAAACAACCTTATTTATGCCAACAACGTAAAAGTGTCGATGATGTCGCTGAAGACGTTTTTGATATTGCTTGGGTTGTTTAAGCATTTTTGACGCAGAAAGTTGTTCAGTGCTTGAAAAAGTGGTAGTTGGTAGGTGGGAGGTCTGGAGAGTATGGCGGATGAGGTAGTGTTTAGTAGCCTAATTCCTAAAACTTCTGCAGAGTCGGGTTAGCAACGTGCGATCAGGCATTTTCTTAGAGGAGAACTGGGCTTTTTTCTGTTGAATAATACTAGGTTTTGTTGCCTAAGTTTCTGATGCATTTCATTTATTTATTGACAGTACTTCTCCAACGTAATGGTTTTGCCTGCATTCAAAAAAAACTGTAATGTAGACCATTGAACACTCACTATGACCTTCTTTTGATGCAACTCTGGCTTCGAGAAGTGCTGTGGAACTTCGTTAGCTTTTAACCAGTGAGGGGCAGCGTTGGCGACTGTCGTAAAAAAAAACTACATTTTATCGGTCGAGAAATAGGTTGTTCTTGTTGCGTAAAATAAGAGATGGCACTTCATAACTGCATTTTTGTCGATCAATTTGTGAAGCACTCATGTATAACGTTCCTTTGTCTTTCCAGTCTCTCTCAAGTAGTTAGAAATCGTCGTATACGTTATGTCTAATTCAGAAGCAAGTTCTCGAACAGTTGTGCGTGGATTGGCTCTGACTAGAGCTTTTTAATTGATCGTTATCAACATGCGATGACCGACCACTATTCTCATCATTTTCAAGACTCTTGTAGCCGGCACGATATTTCTGAAACCACCATTGTGCTGTGCGTTCAGTAATGCTTCATAGATAAAATGCTTCGTTAATATCGCGAGCTGTTTCAGCAGCTTTTCGGCCTAGTATGAATTGAAACAGGAAAATTGTGCGAATTTGCTTTTCTTCATCTTGTATTCAACATTCTAAAAAAGAAAACATAATTGTTGTAAAACGATTGTATTTTATATGATTATATAGCGCGAAAAACGCTCTGTAAAATTATATATAAGGTAAAAATATTTTAACGAAAACCTATTTCAAAATACATCATTTGAATTCAAAATTTAAAATTCTTCTCAACCTAGTATAAGTGACCTTGTTTGCCTGTTTGGGTGAGGAACGGTCTTTATCAAACTACTCAATTTTGAAACTTGATATATCGGAGATTAGGACCCATGAAACAAACTCGATTTATTTTTTAGTCGGTAAAATTAGCTGCTAAAGGGTCAAAAATGAAGTAAATGGAACATGACAGCCGTAAAGTCGAGTAAAGGTGTACAATCTACGCATGCGCCAAGATACAGTTATACGATGAGTCGGCTAATTTTTAAAGTTCAGATATCCTTCTGTTGTTAGCTTAGACGATAACAAATAATCCTGGAATGCTTAGTGTTTTGGTTTCGATTCTAGCTAATGTCAGCCGAGTCACATTTTTTAATTTTTGAAATCACTGTATATTAGGTGCAATGTAATAATTAATAGAGTGTTGGTTCTATAACAATAGTTTATTATAATATTATATTTAAATGTATTTATGACTTTATATCAATATATAGATATATATTATGTATAGATATGTGTGTGTTTTGGGGAAATTATGTATATTCAATTATATTTTAGTTTTTATTTATACTAGTCCATTAATTAAAAAAAATACTCCGCAGAGCATATACAAGCAAATGACAACATTTTGAATAAATGACAAGTGCTCATTTTCCAAATTCCAAATTATATATATATATATATATATATATATATATATATATATATATATATATATATATATATATATATATATAAAGTTTGGTGGTTAAATTTTAAATTCTGAAAAACAACATACAGACACATATATTCAAATTAAGAATTTATTGTTTGACAAAAGGAATATATAGAAGGGGTTATGTTAATTTCCTTAATCAATGGATTTTCAATAATGGCTCATATCATCAGAGGAAATGAAATGCAGTTAGCAAAATGTTTAGCTACTAATGGACGCTTATTTTGCTTTTCAGCACAATTATTGAAAATAGTGTTTTGAGTGGTTGTGGATAATTATATGGAAAAAATTATACGAAAAGAGAAATTTGATACAACCTGGGCAGTTCATTATCGGAAGGAGTACAATGTCCTTCGAGGTTATAAATCCAGCTGGGCAAAGAATAGGCCCAAGGGAGAAGGTAATATTCCCATATAACAAAAGCGTATTGCTCCTTATTGATTTTTCGATAAAAACCATTCGAAAAATCAATAAGAAGCAATACGCTTTTATACTGGTGACGGTTGACTCAATTTAGATATCTTTTCATCACGAAGACATCACGTGTAACATGATGCTAATCATTTCCTTGGTTCTCACGGGTTATCATTTTATCGTATTGACAGCTTGAGTCTCGTTATTAGACGACATGAAACAATAACTCATTTTCTCTTTAGCTTTTCTTTTATCTGCTAAAAAAGGATACTTGATTTTAAACTGAAATAAAGGCATTAAAGAAAAATGAGCTGATAATACTTCTTTTGTATTTTCCGTTTTCTCTATTTGTTGTGTTTTCTCTCGTTTTATTATTTCATCCAGAATCAATTCCTAATGTTTTTTGTTATTGTTTATGTCTCTTTCTATTGTAGTTGTTTATGTCTTTCCTTTTGTCTTTTTTTGTGTGGGGGGTGTAAATGTTCAGTTTTTACAATGAAGAGAATCAAGTATTCGTGCGGATCGCAATATTTACTAGTGATGGTACGGTTCTATATTTTTCCTGATTCCGATACAACTCCCGATTCCGTACTACATTCTTAATTCTGATTCCGATTTCTCATAGATCTCTAAATATTTAACTCATAATGAGCAGAATCTTCCGAATGGTGCGGATTTCGACCCCACGTCACTTATTTTTCGCCGTTCCTTCTGATCAAGGGCAAGTTGGTTGATGTGCGCCCAGCTGTTGAGAAATATCCAATCAAAAACATTTCCTCTCCGTCGTCTCTTTGGCTTTCTTCTGCCCCCTTTGCCTTCTGGCATACCCTCAAAGCCTAACTTTGACGGGCAAATGGTTGATTGCTTGGCATAGCCAAAAAGTTTAAGGGTTTTACTTTTGATGTTATCAAATAGAGAGGGTAGAAAAGTTGTTTGACGGAGGAAGGGGGGTGTATTTTTTTCGATCAGGCAATGTTCTTTAATGAAACACATTATGTGATTTTGAAACACCTAGATTCGATTGGCTAGTTGTTTAGTTCATGTGACACAATCAAGGTCATATAAAACTACTGGGAGAAAATAAATAAATTTTTACTTATCAGTCATCGGTACCTTTCTTGATTTTAGAATGGTGCTGTGTTTTTGGAAGGCCATCCAACCCAGCTCGATTGTGTGTTTCAATGTCGTTTCGTAATCACTTTAAAAATCAGTTTATGAACTAAATAAATGAATTGGGTGACATGTTTAATGACCGACTGTGCATAGGCATGTTTAGGTTAAACTGTAATTTAACTGTAGACATACATTCTGTTTTCTCGGGGTTTATTTCTAAGTCTATCTCCTTTGCATACTTTGCTAATACATTAAAAAAATAATAAAACTTACAGTTTATGTGCGCATTCATTAATAAGAGCGATGTCAACAGCGTAGAAGACATTAGAGAGGATTTGTCCACTTATAGAAAAATCACTTTAGCAAAAAAAATAAAAACTAGCTTCTCTTATGCTTGAGACAGAAGAGTCTTTTTTACACGTTTAACCTAGAATAAGTTATTATCAGATGTAACAAAAACAGTGTTAAGATGCAAACGTCTAAAAATTAGATTCGAATGAGAAACTATCTTAAGCTTTGAACTAAAAGTCGCATTTTCCATGAGACATCGATTGAGAGCTATGTGTCCGAGTAGTTGCGTTACAAACTGGAAGTCGCTAGTATGACGTGATGAATGAGCAGTTCAAACATTTCTGTTTTTACATGTTTATCGGCATGAAGAGCAGATGATTTAAGGGTGTTATATTTATACTTTCAATAACAAATAAAACTAGAAAGAGTTTAGTCGAACCCAACTGAATTGATGCCGTTTATTTTTTAATAACGCTTATGAGAACACCACAAACTCTTTTAGAATTTTCTTCTTTTTTTCGGTATAAATATATACACATATAACACTTATGTATGGTTGACACGAAGGTTCTTGCGGAATTTATAATTTTGATATATCTAATCGTTTAAATTACAATCATTTTGAAACAATTATATTCGATTTAGAACGTTGAATACAAAATGGAAAAAAACCAAGTTCGCAAATATTTTTAATTTCAATTCAAGCTAGGCCGAAAACCTGCTGAAAAAAGCTGGCGATATCAACGAAGCGTTTAGCTCAGGAACCACTAATGAACACACAGCACAATGGTGGTTTCAGAAATGTCGTGGCGGCGACGAGAGTCTTGAAGATAACGAGTATAGTGGTCGGCCATCGTATGTTGATAACGATAAATTAAGAGCCTTATTTGAAGCCAATCCATGCACAACTGTTCTAGAACTTGTTTCTGAATTAGATATTAGTATACGACAATTTTTAACCACTTGAACGAGATTGGTAAGACGAAAAACCTTGAGAAATGGGTGCCTTACGAATTGAACGACAACCAAAAGAAATGATATCAAGTGTTATCTTTCATTCTTTTAACTACAAAAAACGATTCATTTCTCGATCGGGCTGTGACTTGCGATGAAAAGTGGGTTCTTGCAACAATTGGCTCTATGTATACTTTGAAGAACAAATATGACTACAATAAGTTTGGTCGAATCTAAGTGAATTGGTGCTGTTTATGTTTTGTAATAAGGTTTATGAGAAATACACAAAATCTTTGGAATTTTTTTTCAGTATATATGTATACGCTAATAATACTTCTAACTCATTTTCCATGAGGTTGGGTGTGCAGCTATCCAAACCCCAACTTCTGTCTCTGTCTCTCTCTCTCTCTCTTTCTCTTTTTCCTCTCTCTCTCTCTTTCTTTCTCCCTCTCTCTCTCTCTCTCTCTCTTTCTCTCAATCTGTCACAAACTGAAAACTGTCTTAAACTAACGATGACTTCTAAATATTTCACGCAAAATCGGAAATCCTATAGCCGGTCTGAGTCACCTTCACACCTGATTAATAGACACTTAGTACGTTCTAACGAGATTGCCCTATCAGACATCTCTCTCCTTCATTCTCCTCTCTCTCTCTCTTTCTCTCTCTCTCTCTCTTTCTATCTCTCTTGATTTAGTAAAAAGATAAAGACTCAGTAAGAAGAGAAAAATATTTTAACCCCGTCTCAGTAGTTACTTCCTTCCTTTGACGTAACCGCCTGGATACATAGTTATCTCTGGAATTTAATTTCCGATTCTAAACTTAATGATTACCATCGTGTTACACTTGATGTCTTCGTGATGAAAAGATATCAATTTTTTTACGCATGTCCTCATTATGCTTCCTCATTGTCTTATATAGATATATTTTGTTTTATTCAAATTAATCCACACATGATAAGTTGCCATTGAGACGTAACGCGATTACTAAAAAGATGATGACATGAGACGTTGACAAAATATACAAAACTAATTAAAAACTTATGCTGAAGTACTAATCACTGTTTTAATGTTGTTTTTAATTGATAATGACGAGGAAAGTAGTTCTTAATAAAATTCTAATATTGATTTTTTTACAGTATATTCACAAACTTATAATCGAAATATAATTTCCGCCCTCAGGGAGGTTATGTTTGCGATCGAGTTTGTGTAAACATAATACACACGTTTACACACGTAGACCCAACGCGTTGTCGCAAAGAACATGAGACAAGTAATAACTTCTTTCTTTGTAACGACATTTATTTCCTCATTTTCGGCGCCACGCGTGACTTCTTGTTATCGTTGTGACGTGACCCACGTCTCTAACGTGGTCGTCCTTTTGATAGTCTAATTTTTTTCTTTACTGGTGACGTCATCTCGCATGCCTTTGAATACGTGCATCCGCGCACTGTTACACTCGTAACTATGTTTGTGTATAGACTTGGGTCCACGTCGATTGGTCAATCGTCACCAAAGTTGCTCAAAGTATCGATGATGGGCTAACATAGCACTGATTTACTTTTGAGATAGCAAGGTCAAAGTTCACATCAAGGTCACGGAAATGATAACCATCGTGGTATACTTGATGTCCCCGTGATGAAAAGATATCTAAATTGAATTAACCGTCACCAGTATTCCTTTCTTTATCAGTTGTTTTGCGTGTTTTCTCGTTATGCTTTCAAATTGCTTCATATACGATGTGTCTTCAATAAGTTTCCAGACATTTTTCGTATGGCCACTTTTATTGATAGTACACACACACGAAACTCTTGTACCCTTCGAAGTAATTCCCTTCCGACTGCGATGCATTTATTGAACCGTTCCAACAACTTCTGGAAGACTCCATGGATGTCCTTTTGTGTGAGCGTGTAAATGACCCTCGTCACATGATCCTCGTCACATGACCCTCGTCACAGCCTCCTTCAACTTATCAGTTGTTTCATAACGACAACCTCCAAGGTTTTCTTTCAGCTTAGGCACTACACAAAAGTCATGGGGAACATAAAGAAGTTGAGAAACTGTCTTGATGAAAATCTTGGTTAAGTAGTCTGTGACAAAGATGGAGCATCCTTTAGACTAATTTCGAGCAAAATCTTCTTCATCTTCAGTTCCTTGCGAATAATTGTGTGTGCAGTTCCCACACTCACATCATACTGTGGTCTTATTATCTCTATAGACACACGACCGTTTTTATCAAGGAAATTCTTTATTTGACCAATCAACTCTGGTAATCTGACTTCCTTACTCCTCCTGCACCTCTAATCATCCCTTACAGACTCGCTGAATACCTTGAATCTCTTATTTCACTCGAAAAACTGATGTTAGATTCATGCAAGATGGTCCACAAGCAGTCTGAAGCATTCAATACGTTTCTGTGGCATTTTTTCACGGTTTAAATAGAATTTTTTACTTTATTTTTAGTCTAAAGTATTCTCACGTCCAGTTTACATTTTTGAAATTCACCAGCTGTGACAATTAGGCTTTACTAGAGTGTATTCCAATTCCTGATGTAACTGTTTATTTTAACCTGAAATCATAAAAAGATTGGTTAGTCATCTTATGAAATGTATACCAAATAACTTGCTGAATTTTAAAAATTTACGACAATTTTTAATGCCTGTACAAAAAATTTGAAAACTAATTTAAAGCACCTCGTATAAAAATTATTATAAACTCATGTTTAAGTACTAACCACTGTTTTAGTGGGTGTTTTATAATGACGGAGAAAATAGCAGTTAATAAAATTTTAATATTGATTTTTTTTTTACAGTATGTTCATAAACTTATAACCGAAATATAATTTCCGCTGTCGGGGAGGTTATGTTTGCGGTCGAATTTATAGAACTTAATAAAAAAAAAAGAAACGTATCATTCGGCCGCAACCGAGATTGAACTCAATACACGAGTTTGTAGTGTAATTCAAATCTTGTCGGTAGCTGAATACTTGGTGCTTTGCCAGGGCTATCAAGGGTATTTTTTATCGTGACGTCATAACTAGATGGGTTGCCTACCACGGTTTAAGAGAGGCCCATCTATCCTCGAGAGAAGGATAGACCGCGCCAGTTTCCCAACCTGGTATTTTACTTCGCGATATATACAGCGACTCGCCTTACCAAATGGTCACCCATGTGGTACTTGCCAGCCTCAACGTTGCTTAACTTCGGTGATCGGGCGAGCACCGGTGTGTCAATGTGATTGTGCTGTATAATGTAATACACATGCTTGCACACGTAGACTCAACACGTTGTAGCAGAATATATCGCAAGGAATATAGGACAAGTAATAACTCAACCGTTTTCTTTTGTAACATCGAAATTTATTTCCCCACTCTAAGCGCCAAGTGTGACGTATCGTCATTGCTGTGACGTCCCCCACGTCTCTAATGTGACCGTCCTTTTTATAGTATTTCTTTTTCTTTACCGATGACGTCATTTCACATGCGTTTGTATACGCGCCTCCGTACTCTGTTACGTTCGTAATTATATTTATTTGTGTATAGCCTAGGGTCCACGTCGATTGGTCAATCGTCACCACACTTGCTCAAAGTATCGATGATGGTCTGAAATGTTTAAAAAGTTGTTACAAACTAGCCTTGTGCAACTTGTACAAATCTGACTGGACCAAAAAATCAACGAAGAAAAAAGAAATAAAAATGACCACCTTATCTCTTTATATGCTTGCAATGTTACCACATGATATGCAAATGAGATGCTCCTGGTTGGAGATAAAAGAGGCCTGATTTTTCAGAGAAGGTGTTCATTGTGGAGTTGGATTTTGAAGAAGTGAGTTCGATCAGCAGAAGTGTTTTTGAAGTTGAGAGAGTAATAGCAGAGAGTTGAGTTTTTGAACTAAGGAATTTTTGCAACAGTGTGTTACATCTAACAATTGAGACTTGACTAATTTAGCCACTTAAACCTGATTTTATTTATGATATCTAGGTCAAAGTTCAGCTAAAGGTCACAGAAAATAGTGAATGTAACACTTTTGTGATAAATTCATCAGAAGAAACTGTGTATTTGGCTCATATTATAGCGAATGAAGTGCTTTGCCTTTTGGTTTTGACTTCCAAAAGTTAATTTAAGGTTAAAATTATGACGGAATTTCAACTTCTGGTTATTATAAAATTTGATGTACCGGGTGGTTGGTTTGTTGTTTTGTTGTTTTTTGACATATCAACCCTTTTCAGGTTATTTAATGCCGAATCCAGTGATTTTGAAGAAAAGTTTTTTAATAGAATATATTCATTTTTTCCAAGTCGATTTCTATTTAACCCATAGTTGGAACCCTAACAGGTACTACTACTTCTGGTCAGAGTAGACCTGGGAGCAATGGCAATGAAAAGGTGCTCCACACTCCCAAAAAACCGCAAGCTGTGGCCTGACAATCGGATATATATTTTAAGGTCATATCCAGGACCTGTACCGGGTGGAACGATAAATTTGTCGCTCTAAAAAAATTAGTTTTATTTTAAAACATTTATAGAAAAAATCAATTCAATGATTATGTAGTAGAGCTGACACCTATTCAGTGTAGCCGCCTTCAGCCTCAATCACTGCCTCGATATGCATTTTGAGGGTGGTGGCAATGGTCTAATCTCACTCGTTGAATATGGTATCACTTTCAGACATGATAGAAAGCTTAGGATTTGTACACAACTGGCCAACTAGTTCTACTAGTCTGCAACAAAAAGGAACCCCGGTTTTCATGAAATGGAAATGGAATCATGTCGTCTTTTCTAGGGCGATAATTTTTGGACATTATGCCAAACACACACATCTCAGTGAGTTCACATTTTTTAAAGTTTGACTCTCTCAGCGTGGGAGATTGACATGCCTTTTGTGAAGCCGGGTGCGAAGAGGGGATAGAGGTCACGCCTGTTTGTTGACAATCGAATTTAAAAAAATATTCAAATTTTAAGTATGCATTTTATCTTTCCTTCTCTCTCTTTTTCTTTCTTTCTTTCTTGCTTCCTTTTTTTTTGCTTTTTTTCTTTATTAAAAGAGTGGAGGATTGAATTACATTGTAAAGAATAGATAAAGCCACCACTCCAAACAACATGGACGCATAGCAGTTTTTGCGTCGGCTATTAGAACCACGCTTTTGGTCGAGTTAAAAATGTTTCTGAACAGTTAATAATGACATAATTATACTTTTTATAAAATACTAGTTTGGTTGGTCCTTAAATGGTAAGATAAAAAGTGATTTTGAAATTATATTGCCTTTTATTGTCTTGAAAAAGACATTTTTTTAAGTGATGAGTGAAAAACATAAAACTCAGGAAGCCTCCAGAGCACTAATGCAAGTAGTAATTAAAATAAAAGAGGACCTACTAAAAGCACGAGTAAAACCAAGTTTCTACCTTCCCCTCTCCTTGAAGAGAAAATATTTTTAAGTAAAGCCTGAAAAAATAAATTGTTAGGATCCACAGGAGCGCTACTAAAAGCAATAAATATGGTTATAAATATGATTATAGTTATATATTGTATATTTAAATTAAAATCAGTTTTTTAAGTAAACGGGGTTAAATTACATTTATTTATAAGGAAAACACGTTAAAATAAGTAAAAACAAAAATATTGTTGACCCTGTGTATGCTTTGAATAGCAGCAGTGGCTTTTAATATCGGACTTAAGACAGGAAAGCCATGAAATAGGTAAGCACACATTTTTTTTAATCCGGAAGTCACAAACCGGATGAACAATTTCAACGCCCAAACAAGCAAGCTGATCCTAGTTTTATGATTTTATAGATGTCTTGTTCGCGGTTTTGTATATGCGTTCAATTTTCAGAGAAGCGGTCGCTGTCGTGAAGAATGCCGACGATTAAAGTGCTACCAGTAATGCCGATATATAGTCGGATACAACCGACGTTATATCGCTGCTTTGATGTAAAAGGGTATGCTTATCGTGTGGTCGTGTCTAACGCCCGGGGAGCTGGTTGCCAACCCTAGGACGTAACAACAGTTTCAAGAAACTTCCACACGACAAACCAAGTAACGCTCCGCAGCAAACGCTTGTCTCTCTCTCTGATAAAAGTAACCGCATTGCATAATTTCAGCTTGATAAAATATTTTAGTTGTCAATATTTTATGGCAATAGTTATAAGAAAAGACAAAACCAAGATAAGATGTTAACCCATCGTTGCGTTTAGTGAACAAGCAAAAATGAGAAGCCAAGTCACAAAAACTCTCAGACAACGTCAGATAGTTACAAAAAAGCGATTGTTCATCTCTATTTCCCTCTAAGATAAAATCGTCCTGATATTTTAATTCTGACTAAAAGCATGAGTTTATAATAAAATAAAATGCAAACAGAATGTATTAATCTAATCGCGATTCATAAGGTATATAAAACATAAGAGAGTAAACAGAGAACTGAGAACGAGATGCGCTGACTGAATTCCGCCCGCCACCCCATCCTCTCTCTGTCCCGCTTTTCGTCAAATGTTCTTTTGTCAAATAAAATCGATTGTTTTTATAACCAAAGAATGTCCCATCGACGAAACGTTGCACCCCTCTGCTTGTTCTACAAGTATTTTAATGGTGAATGCTCTGACGAACTGCAGACGCTTGTGCCCCCACGACACAGACACCATCGACAAACCCGACAGGCAGCTAAATCCCACCCCCACACAGCAGAGATCCCAAGATGTAAAAGATCTTTCTACTCCAGTAGTTTCTTCCCCAGAACCGCTAGACTCTGGAATTCCATTCCAGGATCCTGCTTCTCTAACTGTACTGGCATGCAGAAGTTCAAGTGCAACGTGAACCGACATCTTACTGCCCAAATCCCTACATAGTGCCCCAGTAGTTGCTGACCCTGATAGTAGCCCCCTACACCAAAGTGGCAATGTGCCTTGTTTGGGGTGAAAATGTAATAAAAAAAATTGTCATTTATCCGATAAACACAGCGTTACTTATCGGATGCGGTTGTTGTCATTAAGAACGCACCTGAAGAGAAAAACTGAGATGTTCGAAAAATGTACACCACTATATAACAGTTGCCAGATGGAAGGACACAATTTCAAGACGGAGATGTTATTGATTAGTATATAAAAAGAACCATAGCTTAAATCCATTTGATAGGTCAGAGCCACCTTTTAGAATAATTTTTTTGAAGCAATGAAAGTAAAGTGTAAGCAGCTATTTATTAACTAGTTTTTGATATTGCTTTTTTCTGTTACTGTACTTCTCATCAATGAAAAAACTGTCGATTAAAGACGTGAGAACAGAAGTAAAGAAAATGGGAACGGAAGTAAAGTAAGTGGAAAGCGGATTATGAATTATGACACTATCGACGAATTGAAAAAAGCATAATAATTTAACGACAATGAAGCGAGTAAAAATTTCTAAGATGGATTATTTCAAAGAAAAAGATAAACTCTTTCTCCTCTCTTCACTTGTGTGTATTGATATGAAATCTATAGACGTACGCTTTTCAGACTGCGAACAGGTATGGTTCGCACACACGCACAAAAACATTCATCCATAACGCACCGGTTATTTGCCCTAGTCTTAGCTTTCGATTTATCCGACAGGTGGCGTCTCTACTTCTTGTTTTGTATTCCCTATTCACTTCTGTTCTCTATCTACCTTACTCTCTTTCGTCTGAATCGTCGATGTAGAAAGACGCACTTTTCGTTCGCCTCGACAGGCGATACCTTCATTTTAAAATAAAACGAGGGTACATTCTTTCTCAAAGTAAGAAGGCACATGTTTACAATTACATTAACGAACTCATCTGAACACTAGAGACAGGCATTCACAATGAACTTAATGAAACTTTTCCTGTTCATACATATGCATACAATACACATTACAAGTTAACAAGCATGCTTACATGTGTACACTCACATATACGCGTGTACACTTACACACATTCTCTTGTTTTTACTTTGTTATTTTAATAAAATATATTATTTGAATGTATTGTTTCACAATATTCATTGTCTCATTTTTAGGTCGAAGTTTCTGAATACGCATTAACATTATCTACAAAATTGGTGACTCCGTTCACAACAAATCCAATGAAGAAGAACGAATTCTTAATTTACAAAGCGGTTGCTTTCATAGATTTCATATTTAAGACTGAATTTCATTTACAAACGTTCCACAACGAATCTAATACCTCAGCTTTCAAATGTTAAATCTCTCGGCATGTCTAGAAAAATTATTACAAAAGAATGTTTTCATTTGTTGATATGTTTTCGAAAAAAAAATAACCTTATAAAAAATGTTCTTACAAAAAGAAAGAAAATACATACATGAAAAATCATGCAAAAAATAGTTTCTGCATTTACCGACCCACAATTTCCACAAAGTTGTTTAGGCTCGTTTGGCAGCTGACGGAAATAACCGGAAAAGATCGGCCGTGTGTTCCTCAATATTTTAACGAACAACTGTTTTAACTAATACAAATCTATGTAATGTACCTATTTACTATGCCTCCCCACGGGACAGAGTTAGACACCAGGGTCGTTTTTTAACGTGGAGAAAAGGTACAAAAATAAAAATTGTCTCAGTCGTGAAGGATTTCTCCTCCACCGAAAAAGAACAAGAAATAGAAGTGCAGCATCTGAAGAACAGATACTACACTTTGATCTTGTCCCGAAGTTAACGGCTAATGTTAATCTATGTAATGTAATTGTATGAATTGGAAGCAATAAAAAATAAATTTAATTTTGCAGGTTAGGATTTACGGTTAAGATTAGGGTTTGAGGTAAGGGTTTAGGGATAGAGTTTAGGGTTAGGGTTAAGGTTTATAGTTAGGGTTAGGGTTAGGGTTTGGGTTTAGAGTAAGGGTTAGATACATGTTTGTATTTTCGTTTATTGTATTTCCATGTTTTTCCTGTTTATTACAATTTTCTCGTAGCGGTTTAACATTACGGCTATTTCCGGTTATTCTAGTCAACGGCCGAGCACACCCGAGAAATTTTGAGGAAACCAAGGGCCAGTAAACGCAGAAGTACCACTATGCTTTTAGTTATTTAAAAAGAAAATAAATATTTATTCATAAAAATTATGATAGGTTGATGTTATATCTTTATTTTTTCATTTTCCTTCATTATAATTAGTACGCCATAATTGCTGTTCCTTTCTTTTTAGCGTTATAAAATTTGATCAGCGCGAGGCATATTCCGGCGGTTTATGTAAGCTGCCAGGGTATACCGATAAAAACATTATAAAAAATACGGGTCAATAAATATAGAAGTACTGACTGCATTAAAGGACCCCAAATGTTAGATCTATCGAATTCAATTCCTATTCCTCCCTTTATTTCTTTGGAAACTATTTAAGAAAGTTACGCCCATTTTACTCTGACAAAGAGTCTCGGATAACGGAGAGCGCACAGTAGGCGATCGCTTAAGAAACGTGTTGTCTAAATGTATACAGGGTGTTCCAATAAATTATCTCACCTTGCTACATGAATACATTATACCACGTTCCCAAGAGATGTTTAGGAATGAAGAATGGCACTTCCAGCAGGATGGAGCCCTTCCCCACTATCATCATGACGTAAGAGTATATCTTGATAGTCACCTGAGAAAAGGGTAGTTAGGACGAAGAAGAAGTATCGAGTACTGTTCACGCTCACCGGGTTTGACTTCTCCCTCAATGGATTTTTCTCTTTTTGGGATTGCTGGGTGGGGGCATTTTAAATACAGGGTTCACACCACAAAACGAGCTACAATGAATGCGTTGAAAGTAACCATTGAAAGAAGATGTGTCAACATACAAATTAAACTGATTAGGAACCTTCTCGATTCAATCAGTGAGCGTTGTCAGCTGTTCATGGACCACAATAGCCAATAATTCGAATACTTTCGATAATTAACTGGTTTCTATACTTGTTTACAGTATTTTCATGTAAGAAACTTTTCTTTCTTATAATAAAATGGTGGTTTTTATGGCCATTTAAAGCGTGCATACATGTCATTGGGACACCCTGTATATGAAATACAACACGATCTTATATCAGGTTGGTGTAAAAGTTTTTGCCAATTAGTTGAAGAGACATTTAACAGTTATACAATTTATGTAATGTACACTGATATTACTTTAAAATATCTCCATCATTAATTTGATAGCAGACTAAGTAAAATACATTTCCATGTGATATTTTAATTCATGCAGATTACGTACTTATTATTATAGTGGCAAGTCTCTATTGATTGTTATAGTGAAACTAATACATAGTAGTGAAATCAAAATAATATATATATATATATATATATATATAAAATTATTCACTGACACGTGTTTCGTTGTCTAGCAAGATTTCAGCCACTGATAAGTCGTAGATGACACAATACGTGTAAGTAGATAATTATATTGTAAAAACAATATATATGCCGCTCCACATATGGGGGTACCAGTGTGGTTAAAGGGAAAATTATTCTCAACTGGCATTAAGGTAAAAATGCACTTTCGTAAATAATTGAATTCATTCAAAACGTATCGTAAAAAGAAAAACAAATAACATATATAGATAGATAGATAGATAGATAGATATGTGTGTGAGAGAGTATATATATATATATATATATATATATATATATATATATAGAGAGAGAGAGAGAGAGAGAGAGAGAGAGAGAGAGGGGGGGGGGAGAGAGACAGACAGTCAGACAGATTAACCTGTCATCCCTTTTTAAAAGCTGGTATGGCCTGATCGTCGACAGGCAAGGCGGGTTAAGCAATGCCATTTCTCAATTGTTGAGCATTTTCATGCGACCTCCTTAGCCGCGAACCAATCTCTGAGTGCCGGGCACCGGTATTCGTTACCGGAAATGACCTCACCAGAGGAAGTGACGTCATGAGTCCATTAATCCCATGGAGGGGCGTCTCCAACAATATATTTTAATTCCTTCAGATTACGTATTTATTATTATAGACGCAATTCTCTATTGATTATTATATCGAACCTAATACATAGTGAAATCAATATATATATATATATATATATATATATATATATATATATATATATATATATATGACTTGGGTACCATCAGCTAGAATTGAAACGAATCATACACCTCTCCATCGAAACGAAAACATACAACTCTCATTCCTTGGCCTCTGAGCCACACCCATATATATATAAATATATATATATATATATATATATATATATATATATATATGACGGATTAATTTATCTCTCCTCTTTCTCTCTCTCTCCCTCACAGACACACAGACACACAGACACGTTCACTTTTATATATATATATATATATATATGTATATATATATAGATAGATAGATAGATAGATAGATAGGTTTGTGTGAGTGCGTATATATATACACATATATATACATATATATAGAAAGAGAGAGAGATTAACCTATCATCCCTTTTTTAAAAGCTTGTATGGCCTGATCGTCGAAGACCAGATGTAAGCGAGCAAGGAAGAACGGGCAGACGATGGACAGAGTTTTATAATTATATAGAAAACATTTTCTTTCGGATTATCAGAGCATTATTCATGTTTTTTTTTGTTTTTTGTTTTCTTGCAATATTTCTATCCATGCTGACCCTAAATCGACTTACGTTAGTTTAAAAAAAAGGAAGTCATCTTCCATCATGATAATGCTCGTCCTCAAACAATAATATTCACCAAAAGGATTTTGATTGCAAACCCTTTCCCCATCCTGCATGTTTAACTGACAAAACTCACTATGATGATCACTTATTTCCGGGATTACAAAACCATTTGCAATGCTTTAGGTTAATATCACGAGAAAAGAGTGAACATTAGTTTGCGTCATATTTTTCATCAAAACCTAAATAATTCAACAAACGAGGCGTTTATAAACCGATCGCCAACGCATGGAGTATTATTGCCATATCTGGGCTGTTACATTTGTCACTAGTCTCTCAGTATTAGACAGGGTCAAAACCAAAGTCTAAAATCCAATAGGTTTCGCACTGTCGGTGGTAGGTGCGCTGGGAACGATACCAAAGTACTTTGAAAAAGGAATGGGAGAGATAGGAATCAGAGAAATGTCCGGAAAAATACAACGTATTTCAATAATGAAAACTTGAGAAATATTAAGGAAAACCCTTGAATGTGGAGACCAACACCACACATAAACTACACGCAAACTGGATACAGAAACGACTACAGATGCAAAACATAAAGTAACATCTCATGAAAACTGAAACTTTATAAATGAAGAAACTGCACACACCTTTTTTCCTGTGAGTGTCACCATAAACAGGCACCACACCAAATAATGAGGATCAAAGAGAAGGGAAAACCGAAGAGAGAAAGCACTAGCCAGATCTTCACTGGAGATGTGCAAAGAAGACTGGAACGTTTAGGAGGCTTATTGCCATCCAAATTCCAGTGAAGACTATTGATTGCCGCCAACGAGAAATAAATGGTAAGCGGCTGTTGCGATAACGCAAATATATTTGCAAAGGTTGTCGAAATAGTTAGAGATTACTGGAAATCTGGGGAGACTTGTTATCACTCAGACTCCAGGGAACACCACAAGTTGTTCCCAAAGAACAATCTTTGACAATGGCGTGTGTGAATACCTTAGTGAGTTGTTAATAATAATAATAATAATAATAATAATAATAATAATAATAATAATAACAATAATAATAACTAGCAGGACCCGTGGAAATTCCACGGTAGTTAAAATCTTTTAAAACACATCAGTAAGAAATTCCTTATTGTTATATTACAAAAATTAATGTATGGAAGCAAGTAGAACAAACAAAGAACTTTAGTTTAAACTTTTATTGAAGGTCAATGCGATCGTAACTGATGCTGTTGATATTGTCAGGAAGTGCTGGTGATGATTGAGGCGGTGACAGGGACGTCGATCAGCTGCTTGGAGTGAGAATAGTGGTCAGTCAGCAGGTTTGGTCAGTCAGCAGGTTCTTGGGAGTTAGACTGTGAATTTTAAAAAACTGTGTGACATTGTTGACATCAATTTTGTGAAAGTTCTGATGACCCCAAGTTGTTTGATATTTCAGGACATTTTGGATTACACGTGTGAGTAATGAATAGGTCACAGAAAACTGCCATTGCATCTTGATAAAGCTGTTGTAGATTCCTAGGACTTCCTGTAAATGTAGATGGTAGAATAACTGGTACACCAGAATAACCATCTTCATTCCTTGCTAAATGATCCATTAAGCCAGAATATTGAGCAGCTCTCAATAAACTTTGATAGCACTATTGTAAGAATCATGCTGAAAGCCATTCTTAATATGGGGAGGGGGGTAACTATTCTGAAACTACACTTAACAATGTAAAAAAATAAGGGAAAATATATGTATGAACAATAAATATTTCTTCAGTTAAATAAAATATTCTGTAAATCTTTTAATAAGGAATAAATATTTATTTAAACCATAATTATTGAAACAAAGTATTTTACTGCATAAAAAAACGGTTATGGGGAGAAGGGTTAAATATTTTGGGGTGCCCGGAAAACACGTCCCGGGAAAACACGTCCCGGGAAAACTCGACCCCGGGAAACTCGACCCCGGAAAACTCGAGTCCGGAAAACTCGACCCCGGAAAACTCGTCCCCTTTCGCTAGGTAGGAAAACTGGTCCTTTATTGAATAAATATCAATTGAAAACACATTTTATGATCATTTTTGAAGGAGATATTGTTTTTTTAAAATAGACTATAGCACCCCCATGATATTAAAAAAAACATATTTTTACTTGTTTAATGTTTTTTTTGTTTTTTTTTAAAATAAAATCGATTTTCTAAGTGTCAGTTTTCTACCTAACTAGCTAAGTTCTTAGTGGTTTCACTTATTTTAAAGCGTTTATTATGTTCATACAAAGTTAATTACAAATTTTTTTTTTGTTCTTATTTTAACGATGTTTTTTGGAGTCATAAAATTAATAATAAAAAGCAAAACCAAAAAATTAAAAAACGGAGCGATTATTCGATTCTTCGTTACTTTTTGTTTTGGATTTTAATTATGATAGTCTTTTTTTTTGTTATGTTTTTGTTTTCTCTCATACCAAATACACTCATACGTTATTTAAAATTATAATTTTATCAAGTATCAACATTTATTGTCGTCCTGTCAAATTTTGCAAAAATTAACTAATAAATTAAAAGCGAAATATTTTTTAGCGCGAGAGATGCCATGTGCTAACAATCTCTCGTTAACTCATTTTTAATTTTTTTAATTTTTACTTCAAAATTCTAAAATCAATCATTAAGAGAAAAAGTAATCACTAAATAAATTTATTAATCAATTTTATTGAAAACTCCGCTATCGTTTATCAAGAATCTTTTTAATTTCATTTTTTGTTGGTTGTTTTTCGGAGGGAGATATAGTTTTTACCCCCTCCCTAAATTATATTTTAAAAAATATTAAAATTTATTATTTTCTTTTTGAAACCAAATCTCCCTCAGTAATTTCTTTAATTTTCTATTGTTTAGCGATTACCAAGAAGATGTGATATACCGGACATTATTTCTCGATCTCACGTAACACTCGACATGTTTTTTGTTTGTTTTCTGTGGGTTTTTTTTCTTTACCGAATAAACGATTCCAAATAAATTAAACAACAAACAACAGTTGGCGAGGTAGAAAAATCGATTTTACCCATTTATAAACAACAGTAAATAAGTAAATTCTTTTTATATTAATATAAAAAAAAATATGCGGTCTCGTTTATGAACATAATAAACGCTTTAAAATAAGTGAAGCCACTAAGAACTTAGCCAGTTAGATAGAAAACGGACACTTAGAAAAGCGATTTTATTTAAAAAAAAAAAAAAAAACTTAAACAAGTAAAAATATGTGTAAAAAATATTATGGGGGGGGCTATAGTCTATTTCAAAAAAACAATATCTCCTTCAAGAACGATCATAAAATGTGTTTTCAATCGATATTTATTCAATAAGGGACCAGTTTTCCTAAATTCCTATTTTGGACCTTCACCTAAATAGCGATTTAATGAAAAAAAATTTAATGGTCTTATATCTTTTTTTAATAATTTGTTTTAAAATAAGGAAAAAAAATCTTTGATACCGCTATTGTAAGAATCATGCTGAAAGCCATTCTTAATATGGTTTAATATGGTTTTAACTATTCTGAAACTTCACCTAACAATGTAATAAAAATAATGGAAAAATTCTTTAGTTCAATAAAATATACTGAAAATCTTTAAATAGGAAATAAATATTTGGGTTTGTATTACTGTACACATGGATTCGAAAAAGTTGTCAAAAAACAAATATATAACAAATAAATGTTATCAAAGGCAAGATAAGTTACTTTTCTACCAAACTGGATATATTTTTGTGTTTTTATTCAATGTAACATGTTTATTCAGCTCGAAAAACATACAGTGTTTACCGATTTATTCGAAAATTCAAGATGGCGTCTCACACCCTCTTTAACACCGTAAGTTTGGAAAAAGGTGTTATAAATAAAAAACTATGCAAAATACTATTAAAAACCCGCCGAATATATGTCAACCTATGTCACAGTAACATGTATTGAGCGAGTTTTTAACAGTATTTTATCCGGTTTTTTATTTATAACATCTTTTCCCAAACTTACCGTGTTAAAGAGAGAATCAGACTCCATCTTGAATGTTCCAATACATCGGTAAACACTGTATGGTTTTCGAGCTGAATAAACATGTTACATTGAATAAAAACACGAAAAATATATCCAGTTTGGTAGAAAAGTAACTTATCTTGCCTTTGATAACATTTATTTGTTATATATTTGTTTTTTGACAACTTTTTCGAATCTATGTGTACAGTAATACAAACCCAAATATCTATTTAAATAAATTTAATCGTAAGTAATGAAACAAATATTTTAAAAAAATTGTTGTGTTCATTTTTTATAGTATTCAAATATGTATGCCCTTCCCTTCGGTGGGCATTAGAAGATGACTGCCTGTAAAAGAAGCAAAATAAAACGAACAAAACATAAGTAATAACTATGTAAACAACGTGAAGATGTATAAATGTTACAAAATTACTCGATTCAGCATTAAATAACATGAAAAAGGATTGATATGCCGTAAAACAAAAACAAAACAGAACAAGACGTAAAATATGTTTTGACTCTGTGTTACTCAGTGTATTTGCCAATGGTGACTGGTGATTTATTCTTGACTTTTGTAACATTTATTTCTAAACATATATTTTTTTTTATGTAAAGCTCACTCAAAAGTAAATAAAAATAATAAAAAGATAAAATGGCACAATAAAAAAAAACGAACTTGTAGCGTTAAATGTAAAAAATATATTTATTATTGAATAAAAAAAAAACATAAGCGTTCCAGAAGACATCGTTAAAAATGTAAGTAAAATACTATACTATATTTAAACTGATAAAGATCGAACAATAAAGGGAGATAATTCACATTAATTTATGTTTGCGATGATGATGATGCCTTTCATTAATTAATGTTTGCGATGATGATGACGTGACACCGTACGTACAAGCAAATTAATATATAGATAATAATATCTACGTTTATATAAAGAAACTTTGTCTCTGTGTGTATGTCTGTTTTTTTTGTAGGTCAGTTCTTCTCTATCGATTCAAATAAGGCTGGGCCGATTTTTATGAAATTTTACACGAAGGTACTTTATGTGCCTGGCAGTGTTCTTAGGTTTTGTGTCGGACTGTCTTCGATAAGTATCGATAATCGACAATCAAAAACATACGATGACAGAAAGAACACCTTACATCTTACACAGTCAAACATCACAAGTGCATTTGACAAATTTTATTGCCACACAAGCCGAAAGGCACAGCATATAAAATCAACAGTATTTTTTTATATGGCAAGGGCGTATTCGAAATGAATGACTTTTTCATTTTAAACTTAAATTCAAGCCATTATTACCGCACAAGCAGTAAGGTCATACATAAAAAACCAACAGTAGATTCTTTGATATGACAGGGGTGTGTCGAAATAAATGCTTCTGTTTAGAGCACAACTGAAGCATGATACTTGAGTTTTTTTTATTTCAAACTTTAATTCAAGCTATTATATAAAAACATAACTTTATAAAATCAACAGATGTTCTCTACAGTGCAACGTTGACTAAATATATTGTGCACAAAGTCACTGCGGGGAGACATGTAATTCTTCCTCCCGGTGCACTGCGATGGGTCCCCAACCAGAGTAAGCAATCAATCGATTTGATGTAAAATGTTGATCATTATTCAATCCCGGGCAACGTCGGGTTTCCCTGTTATTAATATAGATAAAGATACTTTGTGTGCGTGTGCGCGCGCGCGCGTGTGTGTGTGTGTGTGTGTGTGTGTGTGTGTGTGTGTGTGTGTGTTTTCTATAGACTTCAAAATGATTGGACCGATATCTTTTTTTTATTTCATACAATATTATTTTATGTGTCTGGGAGTGTCCTCAGATAGTTTTTATATCGAAAGAATGCTTCCGATAGAAAATCAATAATCGAAAAAATCCGAGTAAAGAACATTCTTATTTTTACTAAAGTTAACGCCTTTATACATCTTAACATTACAAGTGTATTTGAGAAACTTTATCACCACAGAACCAGAAAGGCCTCGCATATAAAATCAACTACGGGTTCTTTGATAAGACAAGGGGCGTTCGAAATGAATGTTTCTTTTTACATCTATTTCATTATATAAAAACAGTTTTATAAAATCATCATTAGATTCTCTACAGTGCAATGTAGACTACCATGTTTTGTGGACTATGTCACTGCAATGATGTATTTGAAGCTTCCTCCCGGTGTAATGCCGTGGGTTTTGAATTAGAGCAGGCAATCAATCGATTTGATTGAAAAAAAAAGGGCGATTTGACCGCTTTCGATGGCAGTAAAAGTAGAAAGTAATATATTTGTTGATCCTCATTTAATTCCTGGCAATGTTGGGTTTTCTTGCTAGTTTAGTATAATTTTAGTTGTTTACGTACTAACGATTATATTTTCATCAAACATCATTTTAAAAATTCAGGAACGTAAAATAGGAAAATGTCTTTTATCATTATTTCCGTTGATGAAAGAAATATTGTTTTTTTTTTATAAAATACTTCTCTGCTTTTATTTTTTATTTTTTTCAGTTTGGTTCACGGTGCTTATGGTTTTGGTCATAGGAAGCCTCGGTATCGTGGGCAGAATAAAAATCAGCGGACCCCACGTGATCAGCGGAATACACACAGCATTGATGGGAGGCGCAACTTGGGATATGACGTTTTACAAAAGCTGGTTAAAGGGAGATAAACAAAATGCAACAACGCCAAGAATTAATTTTAAACAAAAAATATCAACAGATAATAAGACGACAACTGCAATGATAAATGCGACAACGCCACGGACAAGAGAACTATCGTCGATATCATATAAAATTGTTAAAATGACTACCGTTCGTCCCGGCTCAACTAAGAAGCCGATACATTTTATGTGTTTAAGAACTATGGGTCGCTTAGGTAATATAATGTTTCAATACGCCTCAACGTATGGGATCGCCCGCTCAAAGGGCATGGAGGTGATAGTTTCTTCGAAGCAACCTCTTGTTAAGATATTCCATCTCCATCTTGGTAGCCGAGTTTTAAATAATACTTCTATGTGCAACGGTATTAGAACAAAATGGGAAATTCGGGCCAGCGCGTTTGACAAGGAAACAATGCATTTTGACAACAATAAAAACATGGGTTTGGGGGGATATCTACAGTCGTACAAGTACTTCGAGAAATTCACAGATGAGTTACGTCGTCAGTTCAAGTTTCGGGATCCAATCCAAAACAAAGCCGATCAAGTTATCCGAGACATATACAAGAAACATTTGGAAAATGACAACAATAAGAACCGATCTTGGACGTTTGTTTCTATCCATGTCCGACGTGGAGATATGGTCAACCATCCACACGGCTACAAAGTCGCCCCTCGGGAATATTTTAATCGAACTCAAAATATGTTTCGGAGTTTATATAAAAATGTTTTATTTATCGTCTGCTCGAATGACATAAAATGGTGCAAAGGCAATCTTCAAACTGAAAATACTTATTTTGTTGAGGGCAATAGTGCGGAAGTCGACATGGCCATCATCGCATCATGTAACCATACGATTACCTCTGTAGGATCTTACAGTTGGTGGTCAGGCTGGCTATCGAAAGGATTGGTCACCTATTTTTGCCCACCTGCAAGAGAGGGATCTTCACTTAGAACTCAATATAGCAAAGACTACAAAGATTATTTCCTTCCAAATTGGATCAGAGTAACATTATGAATTACATCGCGAATAGGCAAAAAAAAAAAAAAAAAATATTGTTTTCGACAAAATACTGTAGAATTATTTATACAATCATTTAATAATTGATTATAGATATATCTATAATCAATTATTTAATGAATGTATAAAAACTTATGAAAACGAAATACCATGAAATTTTAGATACAGCGTCATGCCATGTATAAAAACATGCAGTCTCATT